>NC_139004.1:4031079-4473610 GCF_964374135.1 Grampus griseus
GAATTGGAGACTATGTCATTATGAATATCTGTGTAAGTGGGTATACACGAATACATTTTGGATTTGAATATACATGTATAGCAATTCCTGAAAATAAAGATTTGAGCCTCTCTTTTCTGCTATCTGTAGAAGTGCCAAAGACTATTTCAGAAAGAGGAAAAAAATATACAACACATCCTATAAACAAAGCAATGGAGGAAATGCAGTTGGCCCTCTCATTCTGTTCAAAAGAGCAGGACACAGTGCAAAAAGGAGGGCAGGAGAACAGTTACACAGGAAAATGCACTGGCTCAAGGCTGCTCTGTGAAAGGTAGCAGGTGTGCCTGATACAGACGTGACGGCCCCATGCACTAGGCAGGGAGAATACCCCCAGGGCCTGGCTGGCACCCAGGTGGGGGCTGTCACAGCTCCGGAGTGGAGTTGACGTTGACGGAGGTGCCTTCCACACACCCGAGATGCTCTCTTCCCCTTCAAGTTTGCCTATCGTGAAGAATTAGTGTTTGGCCAGTGTTAAATGGACCCCTTTGCTTGGGATTCCCTCTCCTGCCTGAAGGAGGCACAATTCAGCAGCCTGGGGAGGCAACCAGAGAGCTAGGAGCGTCCCAGAGCCGTTTCTCACAGTCACTCCCCACAGCTCTGAAGCCCCTCCAAGGCAGTGGAAAGACGAGGCAGCCCCAGGGGCAGGAATCTGTCCCCCAGGCTGAAGCCAGCTCTCCGTGCCTGGCCTCGTCCACCAGCTTGCTTGCTTCGTCTTGCTTCTTTCTTACTCGAGAAGAGACTCCCACAGAGGTATCTTGGTGTCAACAAAGCAATCTGTGACTCGATTAACCCAGATGGACAAGTGTGTCCTCTTCTCTCCTCTCCTCTTTAGCAGGTTTGGCCTATGTTAAGGAGTTTCTCTCCATGTGGCAGGCGGTGCCTGCCTGTGGCCGGTGTGGCTTTGCTTTTTCCTGTGTTTCTCTGACTCACCTCCCTTCCTAGACACCCATAGCAAGCGATTCATTCCAGCAATTCCATAGAGATTGGACCCACTTCCTTCTGTCCTCTGGGTCACGTACGAAGTTGGAAATACCACCACCATTAAAAAATCAATCCAACACGTGATTTGTCCAGGTGATAAGGTCTGTAGCTAATATCAGTCGCTGTGATGTATCAGGGGAATAGCCACCTGGTGGCACATTTCATGAATGTCCCATCAAACCACCTATTGCTGCAGATGAAGTTCTCACATCCGAGCAGGCGAGCAAGCGGCTGGCACAGAAGCAAGTAACTCACCTGCGCGCCCATTCAATTACCCGAGGAAGAGGAAGCAAATAGGAGGCTCCTGCAGCTCGAAGGGACACAAAAAGGAGGAGAAGATAGTGAGAAAGCTTCTATGCCAGCACATGGTAAGGCGTCAACACAACTTTTCGTTTCTTGTCCTTTGAAACTTACCCCCTAATGTCTTCTTTCCTTCACATATACTACTGCCCCCGCCCCAGGCTGAAATAAAGCTGCCATGACCCCTACCTCCACTCCCCAAAACTCAAAGACGGGCCCTGAGCAGTTCTCAGCAAACATACATCCCGTACACCCAGGCTCTCCGGATATCTGTAATATAAAAATTAGGATTTGTATGATTTTTCTGTCTGCAACTGTAACAAACTACCGTAAACTTGGTGGCTTAAACAATGCAGATTTCTTATCTTACGGTTGGTTCTGTAGGTCGGAAGTGTGGCATGGGTTTCACTGGGCTAACGTCACTGGCCTGCATGCCTTTCCGAAGACTCTGGGGGAGGATCCATTTCCTTGTCTTTTCCACTGTCTAGAGGCTGCTCAGATTCCTTGGCTTGTGGGCACTTTCCTCCATCCTCAAGGTCAGCAAAGGTGGGTGGAGTCCTTCTCACATCCCCTGACCCCGACCTCTTCTGCTTCCCTCCTGACTCTTAATAACCCTCCTGAGAATATTGGGCCCTCAGGGGCAACCCAGGATAACCTCCCTATTCTGAGGTCGGCCCGTTAGCAACCTAACTCCATCTGCAGCCTTAAACTCCCCTTTGCCATGTAACGAACATATTCACAGCTTCCAGAGATTAGGACTCTTTTCGAGGTCATTATTCTACCTATCACAGAACTCATGTTTCTTTGTCATTGCTGTTTTTTTTTTTTACCTCGTGCTCTCTATCTCTCTTTTCGCTCAAAATAGTAATAGAAGCAGCAAAGTGAAGTCTTAAAACAGGTTCCTGAAACAGACGCGTGCTCACATTTCAGCTCTGCCTGCTGATTTGGGGCAAATTTCTAACCTTTCTCTAAACCTGTTTCTTACCTGTGAAATAAGGCTAATACGGTAGCCTACAGAAATGGGTGCAAAAATGGGATGATGTTGGCAAAGATTTAGTCTAATGCCTAGCATGTCGTAAGTGCTCAATAAAAGTAAGTTAAATCTTTTAAGAAGCGGGGCAGAGCAAGTGGGGAAGAGACACAAGACAGAGTATAATCCAGGTCTGTGTACCCTGAATCCCCCGTCCTCCTGGTTCGCTCCCAGCTGGTCTCATTGGATGGAAAAGAGACGTTCAGCTGTCATCTTTGTAGACCTCTTCCTTCCTCACTCTCCACTGTGGACAGGCCAGGGGATCCAGCCTTGGCACTGGCCCACGGAGCCTCAGGGGGCGTCCCCTAGTGGAAGTGGCCGAGTCCCCACGCCACCTGCCCGTGGTCCCTGGCCAAGCCCGGAGGCATGTGCATTATATTAGAGACAAAGTCAGGGGAGTTCCAGGAGTGATTACGCCTGACTTGGCCCTTGCCGCTGCCCCACTGCTTGAGGGAGGGGGACCCAAAGCTTAGCTGGACCTTCCCCAGAAGGTGGGTGGTGGTCTTGGGGGGCCTCTGGTGGTGATCAAGGCAGAGAGGGGCCCAGAGCACCCAATGCAGAGCTGGGAAGCATGGCCTTCCAGAAAGCCGCCAGGTATCTACTGGGCTGACAAACCAAGAAAGTGTTCACGTACAGTGTTGATCAGGATGTGGGGAAATGGGCAATCCACACTCTTCGGGAAAGTAATCCAACGTTTTTTTAAAAAAATTAAAAGCACATATACATTTAAAAAATAACAAATAAACACACATACATACCTTCCTGTCCAGCAATCCAAGTTTGGGGGAATTTAGTCTATCGAAGAAATAAAAATACTAGTACACAATGTTGTTGGAAGAGGAATATTTATTACGACAATATTCGTAGGACATACACACAAAACTTGAAAAGCCTAAACGTCCATCAATGGGTGGAAAATTAAATAAATTGTAGTATGGCTGTCTAAGAAATATTGTGTAACATTTAAAAGGAGTTATTTGCTTAGCTCTTGATCTTGAAGGATTAGTAGAAGAGAAATATATGTCATAATTTTGTAAAACTGAAAAAAAGCCCAGTACGGGTGTACGTCAGGGTATGTTTCCATGAGCACGGGGAGAGGTGTGTGAGGACCCACGTGTCTACTACCATTAGTGCAGGCTGGGTTAATGTTCTTCTCTCTACGTATCATTGTATTGCGTGGCGGATTACAATAAATGAATGACTTTTTTGGGTTAAATTCTGAGAGAGGAGTTTACTCTAAATGGCGGGGGTGGGGGGAAGGGCTAGGGGTGGGGAGGGAAGCTGTGGAGGAGACTCCAGGAGCAAACCCGTTAGCAGTGAGAAAACCAGGGACCCCAGATTGGGGGTTCGAAGGCAGGGAGAGCCAGGGGCCCGCCCTGGGCTCTGGCGCCAGCTGGAGGTGGGGTAGGGTCTGCAATCACAGAGCCTGTCCAGAGGCTGACTTAATTCAGGGAGATTATCTAGAGCTTCCTGAGAAGGCCGGAGTGGGCCGGCCTGTAGCAAGAGGAAATGAAGCTGCTGGAGTATAAGGGAAAATTGCTCCACAGTATTAAAGGTCATAAATGAGGTGCTCTCCTCCAGGTTATTCTGAAGAATTCAGGGAGACCCATGGGATTAAGCCTGTTTGGAGGCAGGAGGAAACAAGAGTAGTAATAGCTAACAGCAGGTAAGAGGCATGTAGTGCGAAAGCGCTTCACCCATGTTATCATATTTGACCCAAAGTACAACCCCATGAGGAAGGTATGATCGTGCCCATTTTACAGAGGAGGAAACTGAGGTCCGGAGGGGTTAAGGAAGCCACCCGTGGTTATGCGGCTGGTAACAGAAGTCTTCTGGCTCCTGGGTCCTCACTGTAAAGGCATGTCCTTCCAGGGCGAGAATCTGGACAGGAGGTTACACTCCTTGTCTCCACTTCCTTTCGGGGGCTGGAGCCGGGAGGCTGCCCGAGCCTGGCTGGGCAGTGCTGGGCCCAGTTTTCTTCTTTCTTTCTTCTTGGTTCGTTTTATTTATTTATTTATTTTAAGTTTATTTTATTGGAGTATAGTTGATTTACAATGTTGTGTTAGTTTCAGGTGTACAGCAAAGTGATTCAGGTATACATATATATGTATATATTCCTTTTTCATATTCTTTTTCATTATGGTTTATCACGGGATATTGAACATAGCCCCCTGTGCTCTACAGTAGAACTTGCAGAGCCATTGTTACCCATTCTCTACATAAAAGCTGACACCTGCTAACCCCGACCTCCCACTCCAGCCCTCCCCCAACCCCCTGTCCCTTGGCAACCGCCAGTCTGTTCTCTATGGGCCCAGTTTTTTTATGCCGGTATTTGGGTCTGGGCCCCAGGCTGCCCCCACCTCAATCTCAAGGGAAGGCCCTTGGGAGATGCCGTTCTTCTCCTTGGGGGAAAACCCCAAACTACTTCATTAGAAAGTTCCCTGATGCCCAGGCCTCCGGAGTGCAGAGCAGCCAACTGCTCAGCACGTGTCCTCATGGCTCTCCGCCCCCCACTTTCTTTTCACTCCAGGGGCGAGGGGCGAGGGGCAAGGGCACCAACACTTTGATTTCCTTTGGTAGGTGTTCGGAAGAAAGGAGAGGCAGCGAACCTTCCCTCGGGTCCCGTGGGACAGGGCGGTGGACTGTTCCGGAGAGTGGACCTCTCCCTGGGGCCACCCGCGTCCAGCCTGGCACTGCCAGGGCGCAGCCCCTTGTGTGGGACGGGGAGAGGGAGAGAAGAATCGAAGGAAGACCTTTCCAGAAGCAGCTCTGCCAGCACTGAGGGAATTTCGGGAAGTGGAAAAGGGGAAAGGCTGCTCTCCGTGTCGTCCATCCGAGTTCCCACGCTTGGGCTCGGCCTGGCCAGCCCCATGGCGCTGCCACCCGTGGGGCCCTCGCCCTCCAGGCTTCAGCCGGAGTGAAAGGATCTCCAGATGCCCAGAAAGAGAATCTACGTGGTGGTCCTTGGGCTGATTCGCTTCCCTGAGGATCCTGAATGAAAACAGGTCCCAGATTCATCTCTATCCTCCACCTCTGTCCACAGCGCTGTCGTCTCCAGTCTAAGATGCCTGCTTTCCTCTCTCCCCTCCGCTCGCCCTGCTTCCGGACCGGTTCTCCCCAACTTTCTCCTCCATTTTCCACGCCCCCATCCTTCTTCTTTCCTTGCGTGTCTCTTCCCCCCCATACGTCCAGCTCCCAAGGGCCCTGGAGTTGGGGGGCCGAGCCGGGGGCTCTGGACTTGGCCTCTCTGACATTTTCCTGAGGATAACCAAACATTACACTCCAGTGGAATTCTGTGCCTTGAATCTACTCGGGCAAGGGATGGAGTGGGAGGGCCCTTCCCCGACCCCAGGTCCTCAAGGGCTGGCAGCCTAGCGCGAGTGGGCCACGTGCAAAGCGATGCGCAGAGCTGGAACCACCGGGCCGAGGTCGGGAGGACGATCCCCTCGGTGCCTGATACCCACTCCTCACCGCCTGCACCCCCAAACCCCATCTCAGCGGTGGGACGTGGCTCGTGCTCACGTTGGTTACTACCTCCCCGAGCTGGGAGCAGGGCTTACCGCGCTGCTGCTTAAAAACGGTAACACCAACTAACATATGGAGATGTCATCACGATTAAACAACAAATTATAGTCGAAGACGGCGCGATAATAATCTAAACAATCACTACAACCAGAAGAAAAGTCCTCTACGCGATGCGGCCGCGTTTCCGGGACTCACGGCCCTGCGTCCCTGGGCTCTCTCCCCAAGAGCACTGGAGGGCGTTCCCCGGCCTACCAAAGGGCGAGGGAGCCCCGACACGGCACCCAGCTCTCTGGAGGGCCCCCCCCCCGACGATCTGGGACAGGCCGCCCTGGAGGGAGGCCCCACCTGGGAGGCAGCTGGAGCCGCAGCAGGAGGACCAGGTTCCTGGAGACCAGAGCGACCGAGCCCGCGTTCCTAATCCCCGCCCCTCTCCCCTCCCACAGCCTCGCCTCCTTCCAGATCTCGGAGGAGGTCGTTTTCTAGGAGGGAGGACTGCTCTGTGAGGGGAGGGGTGTCCTCCTTGTGTCGCGGGGGTCTCCCCCCACCACCACCCCAAAGCCTGGGGAGAACGCCGCGTGCGTTTTCCTTTGGCGAGCAATGGGCCCAGGGGTGCGCGCTGCTTCGCCCCCAGTTTGCGGAGGTAGAAACACGAATAGGAGAGGGGAGGCTATCGAAGCAAGACTGGCCCGAGTAGACCCTCTTTCTCCTCCTTCCCCCCCATCATTAAATAGATCCGTGTTTATAACAGGCTCAGACATTTTAATTTGAATTCCAGGGGTTGAACTCAGGCTAGAATCGTCCCACTTACACTTAGGCCGAAAATTACATTGAAATGAAACGATCAAAACCAAACTCTATGTACCCAAACAGCCAGCGTTCCGGGGTGGGTGGCCACTCCGCGCAGGCAGCGAGGATTTCCTTTGGTCTGGCCCGAAACTGCAGGGTCGGCGGAGGAGGGGGCGGCTTGGGGGCGGGGGGCAGCGAGGGAAATAGTCCCAGGAGTGGAGGCGAGGTGGCGTGCGTGAACCCGCCGCGCTAATAGATGCTGCCATTAAGAAACCGGGCGGCTTCCAGCGCTCGGGGCGCAGGGACGCATGTGTTGCTGGAATTCAATCCGTGGCGGGAATGCAGATTGGGCTGCGACCTACTGGGTTTGATTTATGAACTGTTACTCTAGCGATTGTTTACACATTGCATTTCAGGGCCCCGTGCACCCTCCAGGAGCGCGTCGCGGGAACCCGCTGCAGCCTTCTCAGCCTCCCTCCCCGCCCCCATCTCCACCCCCAGACCCCTCGGGGCCCCCGCAGCTCCCTCCCACCCTCACCTTGTCCAAGAAATCCGATTTCGCTGTCTTTGAGCCCAAAGACCCACATTCGGGTCTGCCCCCCCCAGCCTGCTCGCATCCAGCAGCCCCGGACCCCGCGCTCCTCTGCTCGCGTTTATTCGCGAATGTTTACTTCTCTGTAAGGCCATGCGGGCCTATAAGTAGGAGAGGTGGAAGCAGCTCGACTGCCAGATCGATAGACCCCGTCTCCTCGCCATTTCAGCTGAGCTGTCTTACTAATTATGAAAGGATTCACCGGATCCCTGCCAGGGACCACAGCATCTGGCCCCTCTGTGAGAGCCCTTAATGGTGGTTCCTCTGCAAGGTGCCTCTGGCCACCGCAGAGGAAGCGGCGTGTCGCCGGGAGGGCGCGGCCTTCGGAGCCGGTCGTTGAGGCTCCGACCCGCGTGGGTGTGCGTGTGCGTTCTCAGCTGCGCGCAAGCCCAGTGTCCCCAGACCTCACCTAGAAAGGATCCTTGCCGTTTACTTATTTAAAATATAACCTCCTCTTTCTCCTAAGTAAACACAATTTCAGGGACGTGGCAAGGTGTCCTGCTGGAGGAGGGTCTGCTTGAAGACGGTAGGTTAGCAGGTGGCTTGTGAACAGGTGAACTGATCACCCGGCATCCTGTGTCCCTTCAGGTAACCCCGAGAGCTCGGCCAAGAAAGCAGGCTTGGGGCAGGAAACAGACGACACCCCCATTTCAAACAATAACTTTTATTTTATACTTCTCTATACTTTGTAGCAAATTTTTTTTTTTGCTGAATTTAATTTATAATAAACTTTTTAAATTACATCTCTCTTTTTTTTAAAATCAAGGCTCTTTTATGTCAAAATCTTTTTTTAACTATATTTTAGATTAACATTTAACATCCCCCCCGCCCCGTGATCTATACCATTGGATATTCAGGTATTACTGTATGTGTAACAGCTAAAACAAGAGGGAAACTCAAGGCAGTGGACTTGGAAAGGTGCATCAACACGAGCAGGTAAAGCTTAACCTCTCAGTGATTTCAGCAGCGTTTTTTTTTCTGGCAGCCTGTACCTCTAACCCGAGGTTTCCTCAACCCCTTTCCTCTCTCCCTCCTAGCCTTAAAACACAAGGCCAACAACCCGTCCTTTCACTTTTCTCGAGGAGAAATGTGCAGTGGAAATGATCAAAACAAGATACTGTGTTAGAAAGACGTGAGTGTGAATTATTCACGAGATGCTTCTCTCTTCAATTCATTCCCCTGGCCTTCTCCTCTTCTCTCTTTCCTATTAGGAGGAGCCCGTAATTTGTCATGTATTAACATGATTAATATAGTAGGCGGCCCAGGGCCGTTCCTGAGATTCTTGTGCCAAAAAATAAAAATTAAAAAAATGGGGTGGGTTTGCCGTTTTCGTATTTCTGTGGGAAGACGGACTGAAGCTGAGGTCCGATGTTGGCTGTGCTTGCTTTGCTCACTGATCGGTAACATTTGGCAAATAAAACACAAAAAAACAAACGAAATCAAAAAGAGAACCAGGATTTCCCACAATCCTATGAGTGTTGTCAGCATCACAGAGAATCACAACGTCCCCAAAGAACGAATGGATCTTCCTCTCGATTTCCGGGAGCATGGCGTGAGTGTGTGTGGGCGCGCGGGGGAAGCCGGCCCCGCGCTCAGAAGGGAAGCCAGGTCGCTAGAGCTGCCAAGAGGGACGCCAGGAGCACGGAGAGCGCCGGAAGCAGGGACCCCGCCGCCCCGTTGCCGCTGCCGCAGAGTTCGAATAAGCTGCCTTGGATGTTGAGATTTTTGGATTCTTTTCTCAGTTTATCCCACATATCTTTCGCCCCTTCCTGGCAATCCGTAAGGGCTGTGACCGTGCAGCTGTGGAAATCCTCCCAGTATCTGGCGAGGAACAGAACAAAACAGAAGCGGGTTCACTTTGGGCGCGGGAAGGACCCCGGGCCTGCGCCCCGGGCAAACCTCCCGGCGCCCCCCTCCGACCTCCTCTCCGCCGGCCCGGCGCCGGGCGGGGCCCGGTGGGCGCTCCCGGGACCTCCGCGCAGCCTGGATGCCGCTGACCCAGGTGGAGGCCGCCCCTTCCCTCTCTGGTTCCGCGGCCCGGCAGCCGGGCCGCGCCCGCTGCGCCGCGCTGGCACCTCGGCCTGCGCAAACAGATTGCTGGGCCTCCGCGGGCAAAGCTAGGAAAACAGTGCTAAGCCTCGCAAGCTGCCGCCCATTAATGCCTCCTGGCTTGCAAGCGGGTTGCTTGCTCGGAGCACGGCCCTCCCCTCCGGGCTTCCCGCTTTCTCCTCCGCCCGCCCCTTCTGTCTCCCTCCCTCCCTCTCCACGCCGCCGCGCACTCTCCCCGTGGCCTTCATTCTCCTCCGCTCCTCCTTTTGTCTCCCGCTTTCCCCTTCGCCTTCTTCCCTCTCCCCTTCTTTGTCTTCCTCCTTTTCCCTCCCCTCGGTTTTCCTCTGCTCCGTTCCTCACTTCCCCCTACTCGCTTGCTTCGGTCCTCCGTGGCCCCTCGCCTTGCTCTCCACGCCCCCCCGGCTCTGATTCGCTCCGGAGACTGCGGCCTGCCTCTCCCCTCCACGGGGTCGGTGAGTGTCAGCGCCCGGGCCCCCGGGGCTGGCTTCCTGGCCTCCTCCAGCTTCCTCAAACCCCAGAGCTCCGGCCCTGCCCTTTCCCCTCTCCCGAGGCTTCTTCGTGGCCCTGGACCTCCGCGGCCTTCGGGGTGTATTGCCAGCACCCCCAGGCCCGGGCTCCTGGGCCGGCGCGGTGCCCGCCGCTGCCAGCCTTCGAGGGACCCTACTCCCAGCCCTCCCCTCTCTCCTCTTCCCGGAGCCCCGCGCGGTACTCAGCCACTCGCTCCTCCTGGGCTCGGTTCCGAGCCCCGCCCCACAACCTTCAGCCAACTTGTCCTTTTTTTTTTTTTTTTTTGTCCCCCTTTCTTCTGAAAACCCAAAATAGATCTCGAGACTAAATATCATTCCAACCCGTGATCGATTCCTGGGGCGCTGTCTCCTTTCGGGGCTGGGTCGATCAGTGAGCCTCGGTAACTCTGGGCGGGCTCCCACTTCGCCCGGGCCCTTAGCGCCAGGTCACCAGGGAGGGCCCTCCACGAAATGTGGTTGTTATTTTCTCCCCTCTCTCCTTTCTGCTCACTAGCCCGGACTGTAAGCACGATTTATCCTGGTTTCCACTCCCACCCCATCTTCTGGCTGACAGTCAAGTTATAAATGCTTGTTGGACGGCCTTGAGCAATGGCTGTTTTCTAATGACCTCCGTGAGTCTCTGATTTATGAGGACTGGGGGGCCTGGGGTGCAGGGCTTCCAGGTTCCTCAATTTGTAATAAATACTGAGATTTAGAGAAACCGAGAGGCGGCAGGACAGCTCTCTGCATAATTACACCTCCCAAAGGATGTCTAAATCTCTCCTTTCCTCATGCATGCCCAGATGGGGACAGGGCCTTCCTGGAAGAGAGACATGGTGGAAGATGACAGAATCCAGGTGGCACTGAGAAGAGGTGGGCTTCAGTGCCACCAACAGCGTGGGAGCCTTGACCCAGCTGTGGCTGCCACCTCTGAGAGGGGCCCGCCTCATTTCCATTTTCCAGGACGAAAGTCCTGCTAAAAAATTAAAATAGCTTTGGAATAACCAAGTTCTGGCAAGTGATGGAGGATTTGAGAGCTGATCCGTATTTAGCCTCTTGTCCATCGTTATAGGTACATTTCTTACCTATCATCAGACACTTAGGATTAAAGTAGGTGGGTGTGCATCCCAGACCCAGCCTTTTGTCCCTTTCCTGATAGGAAAGTAGCAGCCACTTAGCCGCTGTGGCTTCTGGTGGCCACCAGGGTATTTAAGACTGTGTAGCAAAATTAAGGATGGTGCAGAAGATGGTCACTCCAACCTATGGGAAACAAGGAACACCTTTTGCCTTGGCTTTATTGGAAGGACCATTATGGGGGTGGGGAGGTTCACAACTATTTTTGAAAAATGAAGTAGCAGTGTGTGTGCATGTGTATTGCAGAAGATGGGAGTATTTCTAAGGTCTGCAGCAGCTAAAATGCAGCTGGTCCACCACAGTAGGGCTCTGCTACCCTCATTTGCCAGTGGGAGCTGTGCTTTCCAGCCAAGCTCTGGAAAAAACGCCACTGGGCCTGTCCATGAACTCCCTCCTGGCCTGGTCTGGGGACACCTTGCAGACGGAGGAGGGAGGGGGGAAGCAAGAAAGGTAACTACTCTAAAGCTCCGAATTGGCTACCAACTCCGCAGAAGTGATCACTGGACATTTGGGACATGCTCCTCTTGGGCAAAGTCATTGGCACAAAACAAAATATTCTTTCAGTCTCTCTCCTAGAAAGAGGAAGAGGGATCTGCACTCCCTTGCTGCTCGCGAATTTTCTTGGCGGGCACCGGAGGGGAGTTTTATTAGAGGAAGTGGACAAAATAGGGGAGTGCCTTTCCTTTTAAGCGAACCTAGTAGAACTACCAAAAACGCCCCTCAAACCAAACCAACCGTTCTTCAGGAAGTGCTCATTCGCGCAGCAGGAAAGGGAGACGAAGACGGCCTCAAAGCGCAGCGAGGAACTGCCAGCTGCTCTCCAAACCCTCGTCCCCGGTTCCAGCGCGTGGATTGCGCGCGCCTCTGTGCGCGCGGGTCAGTCTGCGGAGGGTGGGACTGGGCCCGGCGGAAAGGATCATCCTCTGCCCATCCCAGGCCACAGGGTCCCCTTGGGCGGGGCAGGCCCCGGCAAAGGCCTGAGGGTGGGAGCCAGAAGGTGAGAAGGCGCGGATTCGCACTGGTGCCAAATACAGACCGCCGGCGGGAGGCGGGGCGCCCTCCCACCTCCGCAGCGCCCCACCCCCCCCGAAAGGAAACCTCGAGGGCCAGAGAGAACACTTACGTGCACACGGTCTTGATGTTGGTCTTGTCATCCAGGCCCTGCGGGTAGTTGGCCATGCTGTCGCCCAGCTTGAGCAAACAGTCCGAAAAGCCCTTAAAGACCGCATCGCACTTGCCCGCTGCTCTCACGGCCTGCACCAGGTACGCTGCGGGGAGGAGGGAACACCGGTCAGCAGGACCGCGACGCCGCCCCGCAGCCCGACGGCCCGCCCGCCTGGGCCCGGCGCGCCTCACCCCGTCCAGCGGTGTCCACTAGCACCCGGGCTCGGGGAGCGCCAGGTCCAAAGGTGAATGAACGGTTTGGCCCGAGAACGAGCGACCCGCACCCAACTGCGCGTCTTCTGCGGATGGCCGGTGCGTGAGCGGTGTGGACAGGGGAGGCGAGGCCCTTCCTATTGTTCTACTCCCTCCCGCATCTGGCTCCATCTCTTTTTCTGTTTCCATCGCCCCCTCTTCTCACCTCCCCCGCCTCTTTTATTTCTCTCTTTCTCCTCACTCCCTCCTTCGTTTCCCAACGTTTCCCAGCGAGCCCGTCAAGGGTCTCCAAGTGAGATCTTCCCTTTCTGAGGTGACGGAGGGGGTCCGAAAGCACAGCGCGGGGGCGAGGAAGGGGCTGGGAGGCGGCAGAGCCGGGGGCCGGGAGCCGAACCGAGCGCCACGTCGGGCGAAGAAGCCTCGGGCTCGGCGGGCGCTCAGCAAACACTGCTGAATGAACAAACTAATAAAGTCGCTGGAAGCTACCAGCAGCCACCGACATGGATTGTTTCACTCTAAGACCGACTGTCTACCATGCAGTGTGCGTTCCTAGTGAGGTCCTCGCTCCCCGACCCCGAGAGACTGGGCGAGGGGACGAGTGGTCTGGGGCAGTCGCGGCCCAGCAGAGTCAGGATGTGTCTGAGCTAATGACCCCGGGTCACCTCCGCGGAGGCCAAACCCGTGAGGCCGGCCCCTTGCTTCCTTCCGCCTCTATCCGCGGCTCGGCTCCCCTGGAAAGACCGGCCACCACTCCCGCCAGCGGGAGGTGGGGGGGTGAGACCCTTCCTCGCCAGGCCCCAGCAGTGCGTCTCAGGGCCCAGATGGCTGCCGCCAGGGGCTCTCGGCCTCCAGCTCCGGGCTCTCTCCAGAGGGGACCGGGATCGCAGTCTGGGCGGTGGGAGGAGGTGAAGGAGAAGGGGTGGGGGAGGAAGAAACCCCGGCCGCACCGAGGCCCTCGCTCCTGGTCTCAGGTCGGCCAGACCCCGCGGCTCCAGGCGGCCGGCGCGCTGCCGTGGCCATTTCTCTCCTTCCCAAGGCCCACGAACTGGGCTAAAGATTCCGAGACGAGCGGCCAAAAGCACCCGGGACGCCAGGAGGGCGCGCATGAAGCGCAGATCTGCGCTGCTGGGGCGAGAGGAGGGGAGAGAAGGGGCGAATCTTCTCGGAATGGAATTCGGCCTCCAGTGCCTGGACCCTGAGCGCCGGGCCCTTCCCGGCAGTGTTCAGGGCGCCGCGGCTCGCGTGTGGGTGTCTCCGGGGAGGACCTCACCACCCCAAGCCGCCGGTGCCCAGAGCCGGGCCAGAAGCAGGCGAGCGGGAAGGTGACCGAAGCTGCAGAGGCCTCCGAGAGCGCACCGTTTGCAAATTGCTGCAGGAAGAGCTGGGCGGGACTTGCGCTTTCTAATCCGGAACGGGAAGCTCTGGGGAAGGGACTCGACCTCGGCTCGGGCAGATACGTAAACCGTTATCTATCTCCCGGTCCCCCTACGAAACAGTCAGAGCCCTTGCGACTGCAAGTGTCAGCTAGAACACTGAATAAACGAATCTTTGTTCCAACAGAACGCGGTCCCGATGAATTCAACCCTGCGCGGCGCCCTCTATAATCCGTACCACAGATGCTGCTTTGCAGCGAGGAAACGAAATAAAATACAGTCCATCCTCCCTCCCGCCCTGGCACCCGGCCTCTCCTTACCCCTTACCTCCACCCCCAAGACTCGGTGGTGAAAAAGTTGCCCCTAAGATGCATTGACACTATGTTAAATGAGAATTGGGGTTCGCCGGGGTGGGGGGCGCGGGAAGCGTTCCTGTCGCGTTATATTTCCAGGGGCTGCTGGAGGAGAAGACATGTCACAGCGCGCATGTGTGTGTGTGCGCGCGCGTGTAAAATAAGAAGTCGTGAAAATTTCTGTTTTTTTTTTTGCAACTGTGACTCCGCGGTCTCTGGCTGGCTGGGGAGGCCGGGGGCTTGCGCGCGGGAAGTGTTTCGCAGGCTCACGCCTCCGGGCAGGGGGCAGCCGGCGCGACCCTGTCCGTCCTTCTTGAACCCTCGTTCAGCGAGGCTCGGGCGAGCGACCCAGGCTACTTCCCCGTTCTCTGCGGTGTCCGCGTCTTGTGCCTTTTCCTTCCGTTCATTCATTCGTTCGATCTCTCATTCATTCCAAACTTCCTCCCGCCTAGCCTTCATTTGCCTTCACCACCCCTCCACCTTCCCGTCCCTGCCCCACCCCCCGCTTTTCTTGCCAAATGTCAGTGATTTGGGACAGTTCCCAGCTGGGAATTAATAAAGATCGAGGCTCTGGTGCGGGAAAGGGCAGACATTCGGGAACAAGTATACTCCATTGCAATTCCACAGCCAACAAATGGTCATTTTCGGGCCGAGGTTACTGTGTTCCAAGCGTATTTCGCATACACAATCGCTGTCTTTTTTTTTTTTTAACCCCATCCATAGTAAGGTTATTTCCTACCGGGAAAGCAGATTACAATCCCTATATCAAAAACAACTGCTGTCTCCTGCTCTCTAAAAATCTGCAGGCTAACTGCAAAAGCCACATCCAGTTATTTCCAAGATTTAAGGGATTTGCTGCAATCAGAAATGTTCTTTATTTATTGCAGCTCTTTGCACTAATGTCAAAGATTCAAAACAGCCAGATTCAAAACAGCAAATCGTTTCTTAGAATTAAAGGCAACGTCAACATCCTGCATCCACACATTCTAAAGCCCCTACAATGTTCATGCAAAAAAACCAGATACTCAGAATCATGTCAAATGCATACAAAACCCACTGCAAAGAATCCATTTTAATATGCAGATAACTCCAAAGCCTGTTTCCCCCACATTTCTCGTGAAGAAAAATGTTATGCATTTCATCTCCTGCCCCAAATCGATTCCCTAAAGCCCCTCCACCCCCCGCAATACTGCAAGGATTTGTCTGCAAAGAATGCTACAGCCTGAAGTGATAGGCACCAACAATTCCCTCGTCTCCAGAAAACCCGTTTGAAGAGTTTCTATTTTTTCTCTTGTCCGTTCTATTAATAATCTGCTTCACTTTCACTTTTAGGCCACATTAATTAATGCTCTGACCCGCATCAGGGATGGGGGTTTTCTAGCGCTCCCTTCCATAATGCCTTCTTCATTTTGGATGAAAAAATGTGAACTTTTAAACGACGACAGTGTAGCTAGGACTCAAGATTCCTTAACATAAAATGGGGACTATATAAACCCACCCGTAATCAGTCCCAAACAAACAAAAATAACAGGCACCCAACACGACATATTGCAAACACTTCTTAACCCCTTCTTATAGAGAAAATACTGATGCCTATGTGGAAAGGAACAGGCAAATGAGCATAGAAAATTATATCCACATATATTTAGCTGAACTCGAGCTCCTCAATGATAAGCATATTAAAAGATGTACTCTGGGGTTCCCTATCATTCTCAGTTTGCCCCCCAGCCCGGTCTGCGTTGCCCGGTATCAATGCTGCAGCTAGGATACTGGGGCTGGGGGGGGGGGCGGGCGGGAGGATGACAAAGTTCTAAATGCTGCAGTCTGAACCCCAGAATATCTTTGCTTTCTGTACATAAACTTTCCAGTTGTAGCTGCCTAGCCATCTTGTTCCTGCATTCACCTTTTGACCCTTAAAAATAATACCTTGCAGTATCGCAGGGACCAGTGCATTTCCCCAGAGCGCACCCAACCTGGTGAACCCAAGAGAGGGGAGCAAAAACGGACGTGCGCTTTGGAAAAAGGGGGAAAACCCCTCCAGAAAACGCCAGCCGCACACATTTCCTGGCGAACGTTTGGAGTCTCTCTCCCCCCCCCCCCTTTTTTTTAGGAAAACCAACCCGGGACGCGCGAGTCCCTTGGATCCCATGTCCCACCCCTGGAGGTTTGCCGCCTTCTCCGCACCCCAGGGCGGCCGCGGGCCAGTCGGTTCCTTTGGGCACCTCGGCCCCGGCCGTCCGCCGTACCTCCGCGAGCCCGGCTCGCCGGCCACTTACCTATTTGCACCGCGAGGATCAGTGAAATATATCTGCCGTTCAACTTAAGTCCCATCCTACGTTTAGTCAAACCATTTGCGACCGCAGACCTTTAAATAGTTAGTTTAGAGAACGCGGGGGGAAGCTGAAAGATAGGCATTGCCAACAAGTTCCAGGAGCGACGGAGACTTTATGCACGGGGAAGGCAGAGGGAGGAGAGAGAGAGAGGGAGCGAGGAAGAGAGAGGGAGAGGGGGAGGTGCTGGGAATGGTTCACTCCATTAGGAGGGGCGGAGGAAGTACAGCCTCACGCCCACGAGCAGGCCTGACGTGGGGGATGACACGGAATGATTCTTTTTCAAAAAAAATAAAGACACCTTGGTAGAGAATCGCCATTTATAGTCATCAGAAGCTCGAATTAATCAGTTATCTCCAATTAATGTGCGATCCGAACGAATTCTCGCCTCTCGGAGGTGACCATTTCCCCAGCCCCGCGGCCGCCCACCCCCCGCCCCCCTCCTTCTCGCTGTTCCCGGGCCCCCAACCCCGCCCCCTCTCTGCGCAGGACCGGGGCTCCCTCTCCCCGCCCCGCCCGGAGCCGGGGAGTCCTGGCGCGCCCACTCGATTGTTTCAACCTGCTCCCCCTTCCTCCACCAGCAACTCGGCGAATCCAGCCTGCTCCCTACGTTGCAGCGGGGTTTAAAGCAGCGAGAGCGGGAGAGGGAAGAACTGCTCAGCCGGCCCCGTTAATTCGACAGGCCCCTGGGCCGCCTGCCCCGCTGCACTGGCCTACTCTCTTCCTCCAACCCTGCAGCTGCACTCGGGGCACAACCTGGAGCGCGTGAGCACACACACACACTCACGCCCGCGAGCCGAGCGGAGCGCCCCAGACCCTCCCGCACACACGGCACGGGAGCGCGCACACACGCCCAGGCCCGCGGGGTTTAATCTGCACACGCGGGGGCCCTGAAATATACACCTCGCGTCTTCGGTGACGCCCCCGCGGGCGAGGGGCCGCTTCAGGAGACGCGGCGACACCTGTATTGGGGAGCGGGGAGAGCAGGGAGGAAGGAACCTCTGCAAAGACGATTTTCGGACACTAGGGATATACTGACTCGCAGAGCTTTCAGAAATTTACGAGGCGATCGCTAGTGTGAGGGGTTCCTTCTGATCCTGATGCGCCTCTTGAGGTTATTTATTGGGCCGCACACACACGCACACACGTACATCACGTACGCACACGCACACCCGCGTCCACACACACCTGCACTGTCTTTTGATGCTCGGGCGCAAACCCTGTGTAGACGCAGCCTTCTTTGCAACCAAGTGCTTCTGCAGCTGCGCCTGTGCCCGTGCGAGGTGCTACCGCGACAGCGTGAGTTAAGGATGAGAGAGGAACAGAGCTATTTTCTTTCTAAACGCGGTTAGGCTTTGGTTTCCTTCCCTTCCTCTGCACCAAAAGAAGCCTAAATCCTAGCTTCTTGAATCAAATGCTAAGGAAGGAGCCGGCCGACTTTGAGCCCGTGAAGAGAAAAAAGAAATGAAAGATGAAAAGGACCCGCTAAATCTCCCAAAATTACAGGAGAAAACAAGATATTAAGTAAGCGGTAGATATGCAGACGGATGAAGGCGATATTGAATCGAATCTGCTTCTCCAGGCACTGTGCCACCTGCGCGCCCATCTCTTTGGAGATGCAGAGACAGAGAGAGGGCGAGAAGGGGGCAAAACAAGGGCGGTGGGACGTGCTGTGGAGGCTGAGGGGATGAAGGGGGGCGCGGGGGCTCTGACTGCGGCCCTTTGTGACGCGGAACGTTTGCACAGGGTGGCCCCTTCCCGCATCCCGCAGGTGCGGTACACCCAGAGCTGGGGGCCCGAGGGCCAGGGTCCGGGGCCTAGGGGCGGGGCCTCGTGGCCCCACCCTGTTGACGTCACCAGGCGGACGGGCTGGGCGGCAGTCGGGGGTAGCCCTTCCAGCGTCCAGGGGCGGTGTGGCAGCCCCGGGTGTTTCCTTTTCCTGCGCTCTGAGGCTCCTGGAAGAGCCGAAAACTTGGGCGGCCAGGGGGCGGGGCGGGGGCAGGTGGCGAGAGGCGGGTGTCTCTTGGACCCGCCCCCGACGCCCTCCAATGGCAAGGCGAGAGGTTGGTCCGAGGGGCGGGGCCTCGGGGAGCCGCGGTAGGCCCCGCCCACAGCCCCGCCCCACCCCTCGGGGCCCCGCGCGTGCTGCCCGCCAGGTTTATCCCTCCTCCGCCCAGAGTTGGGGCGCCGGCTCCGAGCCCAGACCGTTGCAGGGCCCGACGGGGGGCGGTGTAAGGCTTTTTGCCCTTAACGTCCTTGCCTTTCTCCTGCTCACCCACCCGCCCTCCGCCCCCAGATCTTACAAGACGTCGTTTTCTGAGAGTGCCCTGGGATTTCCCCATCCCACCCCCTGTCATCCGAACTTGGGGCGTTGGGGGTGTGCAAGCTGGCAGCGCTGAAGGGCTAAATAAAGCAGAGTGAAGCAGAGGGCGGGCGGTTTGCGCGTGCGCACGGCCACCAGCTTCGGGTGGGCCGGTCCTGGGTCCCAGCCCATCCCGCGGGGTGGGGCGCGCCGTCGCTGGAACCCCGTTGGCCTTCCCTCCACTTTCCTCCACTTGCAGCCCAGCCTCCCCTCGCTGGTGAGGGTCGTTTGGAAAGTGAGGAAGTGAGAGAGCAGAGTCAGTACTGTGCATAAACGATATTAGGGTAAATGGTTGAAAGCAGATGCTAACAGGGTTTTTATTTTTTAATTCTTAATTTAAAAAGTACTGGTCTTTCTGCCGTCGGGGCTCCAAGAGACGTTGGTTTTTCCTAATTTCTTTATTAAAGGATAATGAAATCCAGGGTTGCCAACGCATGCTGGCTCTTTGGGAACATTGCGGGCAATATCCACGGTTGAAGGTGGCCGTGGAGAAGGTTTCCTCCTTTCTTTTCTTAACTTGAAATGTCTACTCCACATCATACTTGAGGCGAAAAAGCAGTGGACTGGACAAGAGTGGGGAGACGCAGGTCCTAGGCCTTGTGTCGTCAGTAGTGCGGTGACCTTGGTCTGTCCCCACGCTTCTCTGACTTGCAGTTTGGTAATCTGAAAAAACAGCGGAGATCGGACTACGACCTGATCTCCAAGGCGGTTTTCGCCTTTGGTGTTTTGTGGACTGGAGGTTTTCCAGAATACTGTGGATGTGCAGCCCGAGGAATAAAGTCCATGCAAGGATGCTTGTTACAGGTGCCTTCTTGCAAAAGGCACGTTTCCTTTTGATAAGCAATTTCGTTTAAAGTTAAAGAAACGTATGCAGTTCAGGATTAAAAAAACCAAGAAATTGGTGCTGTTTGGATCTGCATATCAAAATAAGCCAGAGGTACCCCTCCCCCTCGAAGGTAGGTCTGCATAATTAAGGCATAAATGTGCAAAACTCCTGTCCCTAAAACTGCCAGAAAGAGACCACGTCTAATTTGAAGCCTGGTTGGCACCACCTTCCTTTCGCGGTTCAGGGTCCTGCAGCTCCCCCCCCACCGCACGCCTCCGCCCCCAGCGGCGCATGCAATGTTCCACACACATGCGGACACCAGGTGCGGCTGCGTGTGTTCTTGCACTGGTAACAGGGCAAAGCATTGAGCCAGTCCATTTCCCAACTCTCTCTACCAATCCATCCTAAGTGGACTTTCCAGATGCTATCATTTTAAAAACACCCCTTTGAAATTATTTGCGAGAGCAGTTGCCAGGTCTACTAGGAAATCCCACCTCTTCCTGGGTCAGAAAAAAATCCACTGCTGTATTAGAATGGATTGCTCTAACGATACATCTCTCTCATAAATTTAGTCTGTCATTTTTTATACCTTCAACTAGAGTCCTTAATCAAAAATGTGAATATTAATGTATATAGCTCTTTTATTTAAAATGACGACAACCATACCATATTTAAATAATCATGTGACCCAAGAGGGGGTTAACCTTTTTTCGAGATATGGTGGTAGAGTCCTAATAAAAACCCACTTTGGGAGGCTTGGGTCTCCCTTTGCCTCTGCTACTTGGTAAGGTGATTTTTCACTCTTTGATCACTGCTTTAAAATTAGTTGAGACGTCTAGGACTTAAATCTATGGCTGGCAGAAGAAACTTGATTTTAATGCAGAAATCTGAATTCTGGGAGCAAATGTTATGTTTGAAAGGTATGCGTGTGATTAGCTTTCTGTTTAACAATAAATACTTTATTTTTAAAAATTAACATTTTTATTATGAAATAGACACACAGAGCAATGCACAAAACAGAGCTGCACAGCTCACTAATTTATCGCAAAGTGAACATCTATGTGGTCCCCCTTCACACTGAAACAGAACAGACGTGACACCTAAAAGCAATCTGTATTCCTAGATAAGATCCTAAATCAAAAAGGTCAGAGAAATCGTTGGGACAGTTAGCAAAATTCGATTGTGGTCTGTGAATGGGACGTTAGTTGGTACTAATGTTGATTTCCCAATTGGAGAGTTGTAGGGTGATCACACAGAAGGTCGTCCTTGTTTGGGGTGGGGACACACTGGAGTACTTAGGGGAGATGAGACGTCATACCTGCAGCTTGTTCCCACAGGGTTCAGAAAAGGAATAGCAGTAATGGGGTTAAATAGACAGCAGTGGGACAACACAATAAAATGTTAAATTGGGGAATCTTTGGGTGAAGGGCTATGGGAGTTCTTTGTACAGTTCCGGCAATTTTTCTTTATGTTTAAAGTTATTTCAAATGAATTATTTTAAAAAATCTACTCCAGGTGGTTTAAGGACTTAGATAGCGCCCCGCCCAAAAGCTTTAAAAACTAAGTGAAATATATATCAATAGATGAATATTCTTAAACATTAAATAAGCATAAAAAGCATGAACTGGAAATGATTGACAAATTTGACCATGATAAATGAAAAACTTCTGTTCATAAAGTAACACCTTAAAGGAAAGGAAAGGACAAATTACCAAAATCACCAAAATTGGTATCAAGAACTAAAGAATTCCTGAAACCATTTTTTTTTTTTTTTTTTTTTGCGGTACGCCGGCCTCTCACTGTTGTGGCCTCTCCCGTTGCGGAGCACAGGCTCCGGACGTGCAGGCTCAGCGGCCATGGCTCACGGGCCCAGCCACTCCACGGCATGTGGGATCTTCCCGGACCGGGGCACGAACCCGTGTCCCCTGCATCGGCAGGCGGACTCTCAACCACTGCGCCACCAGGGAAGCCCTAAACCAATTTTTTAAAGCATGTACGCATGCACACACACACACACCCTGAAATAAAACTGGGCAAAAGACGTGAAAAGGCATTTCACAGAAGAGAAGGCATGTATGGTTTATTCCAGGAATGTAAGCAAAACTGGCTTAATGTTCAAACCCTCAGTGTCTCCATGTCTTTCGTATCCTGAGAGCCTCTCCTTTGGGGATAATCTCACCCTGGTCCGTGTGATGTTTTCTCACCACCACACTCACACCAAACAGTCATGGTGAGACTACTTCATAAACCAGGTGTGTTCTTCTCAATGAATCTCCTTAGGGAGTAACAGCATGTTGACCCGTTCCACCACTGGGGATGTTAACCTCAATTGCCTGGTTTGTCAGGTGTCTCTTCCTCAACTTCATCATTTCTCCCTGTGTAATTGGTAAGTGTTTTGGAGGGAAGTATTCCGGGATTACACTGATTTCCTAGTCTTTATCATAACTCCGCATGAGGGCCCTAGCATCCCCCGAGCACTCCCAAGTCAACCACCTCTATGATGGTTACCAAATGGTGATTCTCTCTTTTCCTCATTTCTTCTAAATTTGTTACTTGACATTCTACTGTAAGGAAGAGCTTCCTTCTTCCCACCCTTCTTTCCCTTTTCCTTCCCGCTCTTCCCTCCCTTCCTCCCTCCTTCCCTTCTTTCCTGCCTCCCTCCCTCCCTCTCTCTTTTTCTCCCTTTCTCTCTACCTTTCTTTATTTCTTCCTCTTTCTTTCCTTCCTTCCTTCTTTCTCTTTCTTTCTTGCTTCCTTCCTTCCTTTATTCCTTTATATCAGTATCATCTCATGAATTTCTGTTTTATTTAATGTGCTGTAATCCCCTCTCATTCCTATTTTAAGAGTCTCATGCTCTACTGACTGAGCTAGCCAGGTTGCTTAGCCCCTATTTTAATGCTCAAATTGTCCCCTACTTAGCCGGTGGGGGCCCCTTCAAGCCGATTTTTGTGTCCTCTCAGTGTATCCCGATCATTCGTTGAGAGTTCTTACTAGCTGACACAAAGGGATATTCTGGGCTCGCTTTGTCTTGACCCAGCCCTGGAATCAGTCCTTTCTCCAAAAGCTCTGCTTCTTTGCAGTTTCAGAAGCAAGATCTAGGCCCTGACAGTGCCTGTCGCTGTTCGGGAGCAATCGTTTCTGGGCCTCCTCAGAAGACAGAGCTGGGAACGGGATGTGTGTTCACACGCACGTACATACACAGTCCTAGTTATTTCACCTGCTGCAGGAGCTTACTAGCTGTTTTCAGGGAACTTACTAAATTTTGCAGCTCTTCCTTATTTCTTTCAATGGAATATAGTTTGATTCCATTATTTTCTTTTACACCTGGAGGAAGAGTTAAAAGTGACATTTGTCAGGTAGCTATTTGTCCCCAGAGTGAAAGCCTCAGCAGCACATCAGGCTCCTGTGTCCACACAAGAAAGAGCAGCCACTTCTCCCAACAGAGCCTATGGGTGTCGTCTTTCCTCTTCTTAAAGTATTCCATGATTTTTAAAAAATAAGTTCAACTGATTCATCTGTTTGAAACTGTCATTTTACCAGATGTATATTTTTCCAACGATACTTTTGAAAAACGTGATTATATTTTCAAGAACGTGTGCTGCTCAAACACTGAGACGGTCCTGATGTGGAGGCCAGGCTGGCCACAAATGTCATCATGTTGTGAATACACTGAGAAGGGAGCTTGGCTGGCAGCACGGCAGCCACTGCACAGACGTCCTCTCTCCCGTTTCCGTCCTTGTGTGAGGCTGGGCTCCAGGACAGTCTTTATGAAAACTTTTTGGATAGACTTCCTTTCCATTTGTGGGTATAAAGAGGGTCCTGGTGATAAACTTCTGGGTGTCAATCCATCTCGCCCTGACAAAACAGTGAACTCAACCTCGGCAGTAAGTTCCTGATGGTCGTGAATCATTTATTAACACAGGATGGAAATGATCACACTGTAGGTCACACTTGGTGTCAGACAGACCAACGTGGGATCTGAGTTCTGGCTTCCTCCCTAAACGTATTTGCTGTGAAAGGATGGTCCAGTTATTTACTCCTTTAGGCTTCAGTTTTCTTACCTTTAAAATGGGCAGAAAGATATTGACCCTACGGGAGTTGTTGAGAAGAGAAAGCGTGGTGTTGTATTTAACAAGCTCACTGTGGGGCGTGGCCTCGGAAGAGAGGAAACCTTCTCTGCCTCCCGGGCTTCCGTTTTCAGACCGCAGGGGTTCTCACCCTTCTTACTGGGGGAGGGGGGGGCAATGGAGCAGCACACTCTGGGTCTCTCTGTCTCAATTTCCTCCTAGTTCTTCAGTGCCTGTTTCTCTGGAGTCCCTTCTCCCAGTGATTCAGGTCACTGTGCTGTTGGTCATGTCTTATGCTGGCAATGGCCTTCGTTTGTTTTCAGGAGCTTCTGAGATTGGTCCACCTCTGGACAGCTTGCTACGTTCGTGAACTTGGAATCTGCTCTGCAGCCTGCTTACCTCTCTCTCCTTCCAGAGACACGTGGGCGTGGCACATTGGTCCCAAGTTTGGAGTGGGCAGAGGGAGGCCCGCTTAGGCCTCAAGATTAAGCCATCTTCTAGGCTACAGGGACATATGGTACAACACAGGGAATATAGCCAATATTTTCTAAAGACTGTAAGTGGAGTGTAACCGTTAAAAATCACATAAAATTTAAATAAAAAAATAAATTAAAAAAGCCAGAATACATGCAGAAAAGAAGAGATGAAGCCATCTTCTCTACTCGAGTTTTTATTAGAGGTTTGCTGTGAGATGCCAAGTGTTTGCCCAGATGGATGAAACTCTTCTCTGTTTCTCATCAGTTTGTGTTCATGTGTGTACTCTGTTCAGGACCTTGGGCCAAAGGAGGGGTGAACAGCACCCCAAAACCCTGACACATTGCACATAGTCACTGATGAAAGCATATGTGTAAAACACATAACCCTGGGTGAACCTGGACCCCCAGGTTTTTTGAGGGAGCCTGGAATAAAGAATTTGAAAGAGATTGAAGCAGCCAAATCTGGATTGTAGTTGATGAAGCATTATTTCAAAATGAAAAACTCATACTTTAAGAAATAGACTGACGTTAAGCTGAGGTGTGATGGTCTCGCTGGGGTTATAGGTTATGGGTTGAATTGCATCCTTCCAAAAAGATGTGTTGAAGTCCTAACCTTCAGGACCTCAGAATGGGATATTTGGAAGTAGGGTCTTTATAGAGGTAGTCAAGTTAAAATGAGGTCTTCAGGGTTGGCCCTAATCCAATATCACTCATATCCTTATGAGAAGGAGAAATTTAAACACAGAGACCGTCATGTACAGAAAGAAGATGATGAAGACAGCAGCCATTCAACGATGGAGTCAGGATTGGATGTTGCCTCTTTGAACCAAGAAATGCCAAAGATTGCCGGTAAACCACCTGAAGCTAGAACAGTCTCCCTCACAGGTACTTCCTCAGAAGGAACCAACCCCGATGACCCTGGGATCTCGGACTTACAGCTTCCAGAACCTTGAGACAATAAATGTCTGTCTTCTAAGTCACCCAGTTTGCGATGCTTGCGGCCGGCAGCCTTAGCAAACTAATCCATAGAGCCAGACGTGACACTGCTGGCGGGGGTGGGTCACCCAAGGGAGCGGGATTCCTGGGAGGAAGCAGTCTTGGAGAAGGAAGTGAGGCGGGCTTTAGCGTGAGCTGAAGGAAGGGCTTCCTGCCTTCTCTGTGGCCAGAGCTCCACTGGGACATGGGGAAGGCTGAAGTACTTCCACTCGTGGTGGACGTCCACCAGCTACTCTGTCTGCAGGAAGCAGGCGGGAGTGAGGCAGAGCCCAGCACAGCTGTGGGCTGTGGTTGTGGTTGTGTATTGTTTTCTGTGTTGTATTTCCCTTCCGTCACTTCTGATCCTAGGAATGTCTCGCTAAGAGTTTACAGCTGTATCGTGAGAAGTGATGCCCCACATTCGGGATGAAGGATTCAAGAGGTGAACAGAAGGCACCAGAAGAGGCACAAGTGCTGTCCTGGGGCCCCCGCAGGCCTCTGGATGGTGTTTGAACAGGGGAATTTGAGGGGAATGTCCCTGGCCCATTGGAGGTGGCCCTTTGGGAAATGCTTAGAAATATCTGGGCGAATTTTGAGGGAGTGGATAATTGGGTAATTCACAGCAATAAGTCTCACCACATTTAAAGTGTATATAACTGAGACATAATTAAATGAGGGCATACCTTTACTCAAATGATGTCTAAGGAGGATGCTTCCAGGCTTAAAATTCTATTATTTTAATTAAACAAAACTGCCACTGAGTAGTGACTAGCTGTCACAAGCCACGTGCTTGCTTCTGCAGGTGAAGGAAAGTTGCCTTCGGACCCTCAGGCAAGGCTGTGGTAGCCTATCTAGGGCCACTGCTCAGAAGCAGGAACATACTGGCAGCTGTAAGGAGTGACAGCTGGCTGCATATGCAGAAGGCACAATTTTCGCATCTGAAAAACCCGTTGGGGCTGGTGGTTGTGGGGAGCTGGGTGATTTCTAAGATTCTTTCCAGCACAGTAATTCCATGATTCTGGGAGGACAGAAGAACTAGTGGGTGTCAGACCAACAATCTGAGGCTATTCAGTTTGAGGACAAACCACCCTACACATTAAGAGCCCCAAAGAGTACGAAGTATTAACGCCCATGAGTAAACTAAGAGAGCCTTTACGGAGCATCTTCCATAATACAGGTGCAATCTAGGTGTATCGGGGGAGCAAAATGGACCTGGTTTCCAACCTCATGCGTCTTAGGATCTAGAAAGACACAGGTAAAAAAACTGATGAATAATTACAAACTGTGAAAGGAGCTCACACTTCCTCATGGTGTGAGAAAGAAGAGCTATAACAGACAGAATCTCTTTACATTGAGTAATTGTATCAGTGTCTTAGAGCTGCTATAACAAATGACCACAGACTTGGTGGCTTAAAAGAACAGAAGTCTATTGTCTCACAGTTCTGGAAGCTGGAGACTTAAAATCAAGGAGTCACAGGGCCATGCTCCTTCTAAAGTTTTTCGAGAGGGTCCTTCCCCTCTAAAGGTTTTACAGAAGGGTCCTCTACTAGCTTCTGGTGGTTGCTGGCACTGCTGGAATTCCTTGGCTGGTAGCTACCTCCAATCTCTGCCTCTGTCTTCACGTGGTCATGTTCCCTCTGTGTCTTCAAATGTTTCTCTCGTTATGAAGATACCAGTCATTAGATTTAGCACCCACCCTAATCCAGCATGACCTCATCTTATCTTGGTTACACCTGCAAAGGCCCTATTTCCACATTCACAGGTATCTGGGTTAGGACTTGACCATGCCCTTTTGAGGGACACCACAGCAATCATGGAGGTTTTCTCTGAGCAGTTGATATTTAGGTTGAGACCTGAAAGAGAAAAAGCAACAGCTGGGCAAAGAGCAAAGAAATAATAAAACTTGAGGTGGGAAGGAACTTGCATGTGTGAGTCTCAAAGAACCCAGCCAGTGAAGGTGGGGTATAGTGAGGGGACAGCAGCGGTACCAGATGAGTTTGGGGCCAAGCAATCCACCTTAAGGAATTTGGATTTTATTCTAAAAGCTCTGGGAAGCCCTGGGAAGCCATTGGAGAGTTTCAAAGGAGGGTAGGGTCACATGAGGGCGGAAACGTGACCTGGTCTGGACAGGACAAAGAAGAGCTCTGTGGGTCATGGAGTGAATGGGGCCAGGAAGAGGCGGGGAGTCTGTGCAGGAAGCTATCGAGGTGGCAGGTGAGAAAGGATGGAAAGAAATG
This sequence comes from Grampus griseus, assembly GCF_964374135.1. NCBI lineage: Eukaryota > Metazoa > Chordata > Mammalia > Artiodactyla > Delphinidae > Grampus > Grampus griseus. Next base: position 4,058,419 of record NC_139004.1, read on the forward strand.
GGTGGATTCTTGAGACATTAAGAGACCGAATCAACAGGACTGATCTGGGTCGATTGATTCCTAATATAGGTCTTGGTCTAGAGACACAAAGTAAATTTTTAGGGACTTGCACGTAGCTTAACTCAGCTCATCAATTTAACTTATAAAAATTAAGTAGTATCCACATCAGGGCTTGAGTCCAATGCCTTTTACTAGGTGTTGACAAAAGATGGCCCTCAGGTCACATTTGACCTGAGATAATTTTTGCGTATTCTACGCAGCATTTGAATAACAGGGAGAGATCGCATAACAATCTAGAGTGCCAGTTGCTCTTGGCAAGTCAGGAAAGCTGGCAGCAAAGGGACCCGCAGCCTTTCTTGGCCCAGCGAGCTGGAATTGAGCACAGCTTTCCCCTCTAGACAGACAATGGGCTCTCCGGTCATCCCAGCCTGCGACTGTGTTTTGCTGTATCTCCAACGTACTTCTCTTATTTAACTTCACCTCCCTGGCCCCTGTGGGGCTCGAGTTTGCTCCTCTAATTATAGTAAACAGAATGGTTTCGTTTTGTGTGGCACCTCTGCATATGTCCCTGCATATATGAGCTTGCGTGACAGTGGGTGGGTGGGTGCTGGAGCACGTGGGATTCAGGCTCCTGTCTTCCTCTCTAGAGACTTTATAAACTTGAACCAGAAGGAGTATGACAACGCCAGAAAGTGGTCTGACTGATCCCATGTAAGGATTCAAGTATTAAATTCAATAGAGCTTTTGCTTCTTTTCCAAATTTTAGTTCTTCCCCCTGGAATTATCTGGCATCGGTCATGACAGCCTTTCAAATCACAAAGGACAGTAGTTTATGCACATCATATTCTGTTTAAGAAAGCAGGCAGGGCTTCCCTGGTGGCGCAGTGGTTGAGAGTCCGCCTGCCGATGCAGGGGACACGGGTTCGTGCCCCGGTCCGGGAAGATCCCACATGCCGCGGAGCGGCTGGGCCCGTGAGCCATGGCCGCTGAGCCTGCGCGTCCGGAGCCTGTGCTCCGCAACTGGAGGGGCCACAGCAGTGAGAGGCCCGCATACCGCAAAAAAAAAAAAAAAAAGCAGGCAAATTTTGAGGGGATTTTCACAAACATGATGAAATCCTAAAAAAGAAAGCTTGTATTCGACTCCAGTTTTCAAGGAGATTAATCTTCTTAGAATACGGCAGTTCCTAGGATTGTTAGAAAGAAAGCGTTTCAGTAATTATAAGCGCCTTGGAAAATTGATTTGTGTATTTCCCCCATGAACTGATTTCTAAATTGTGAAACCACAAGGGACTGCAAATTGCATACAGCTTCAGCTATGGGAACAAATGTTTTCTTAGCAAAGAAATATGTCTAAAGCTAACGTGAGATAATCTCTTAGCCAGTCTCTTAGAGGCATGCTGCCTGCATAGCTAAGTGGGCTTTTGTTCACAGGCAAGCGGCTAAAAGGAAATTCTTGTTTCTGCTCATGAAGAAGTAACTACCATCTCCAGGAGAGTCACAGAAAGGAAATGACTGTTTCCACTTACATGTTCTCCAAACAACAATAAAATGTTTATTAGCAGCAGAATGAAAGGACATATTATACTTTAGATTCCTAGAACTTTACTGAGCTTTATTCCCTGTACCCTTTGGCCTAATTGTCTAGTGTCTTGTCACAAAACAGGATAAAATGTACCGGAAACTTGTGACAGATTGTTCCCAGTTAGAATCTGCCTTGAATCTGCCTGAAGTTGAGATGACATCTACAGTCTCCATTAAATGATGGCAATGATGGCGTTCTAGTGGAAAAGTAGGAAAGTGGTTTTATTAATGTATGTGTTTCAGTTTTGGTTAGAAGCAGAACTCCTTAATAACATTTGTGTTGGAAAATAGGGTCTGTCTTATTGGAGTCCCTTATGTTTCTCAAAAACTAAAGTGGAGAGAAGATGGGGATGGTGTGCGATTTGACCAGCAGTTTGTCCAAGTTTCTGTCATTCTTTGGAACCCAACGAATTGTTGACGATTCTTTCTTCAGCCTGAATTGGTTATAAGGAAACGTTTTTCCTCCTGCCTTCCCTCCCTCCCTCCCTTCCTTCCTTCCTCCCCTCCCCCTTCTTTCCTTTAATATAATGCTTGAGGGGTTTTTTTGTTTGTTTTTTTTGTTTGTTTTTTTTGCGGTACGCGGGCCTCTCACCTCTGTGGCCTCTCCCGTTGCGGAGCAACAGGCTCCGGACGCGCAGGCTCAGCGGCCATGGCTCACGGGCCCAGCCGCTCCGCGGCACGTAGGATCCTCCCGGACTGGGGCACGAACCCGCGTTCCCCGATTCGGCAGGCGGACTCACAACCACTGCGCCACCAGGGAAGTCCTGCTTGAGTTTTATTATATTAAATACATGCATAGATGAATGAATAAATATCAGCTATCAGGAAAAACGGTTGTATCCTAGAAATACGTCTTAAGCAATACGTCCGGAAATTGGATAGCCAAGAAGTGATTTATGATGGAGCTGACCAGTCAGTGGAAGTGCCGCCTCCGGTTAGGCAGGTGAGAGAACATTCTTGTACTCGTCAGCGGGAAGTCAATATTCATTTGACATTTAAATCAATAGGCCCACTTTGGATGGCTATAAGCTCCTTTCCGTGCCTGTGGCATTCCTGTCTGAGTCCGGGCATTTACCCCAGCACATTTCACTGGTCTTTCCCAACCTTCGCCGCCCCGTTTGCACCCTGGAGGACCCAAAGAGGTGATTTTGCAGCACCTGTACCCCCGCTGCCAGAACGCTGCTTGCACCCCAGGCGAGCTGCTAAGGCAGTGTGCAGTGGATTTTCCGCTCTCTTGGGCACTACATCACATTGAATTTAACTGAATAAGAGACAGCATCCATTTTCCCTTGGACCCTGCCCACTGGTTACAGAATGGCATTTGAAATTCTTTACTGAAGCCGACTAGTATAATGTCAAGAGCTGCAGATTGGGGGTGGAGGGAGGAAAGTGGTGGTGCGTGCAATGAGCATTTTTCTTTTTCAAAGCTGAAGCCAAGTAGCGTTTACCCCGCCTTGGCATGTAGGTGTACAGATGTGTTGGACTCTTCGGTGATGTTTTGGGATGTTGAGGAAGCCTGGTAAATGAGACTCAGGTTCACTCTAGTCTCCACTAATCAAAAGTAGAAACGTCTGCCTGCTTGCCTGAGAGTATCGACATCAGACTCTTGCGCCAGTACTGAGTATTTGCTCAGAGACCATTACAAAATAATTGAAACATGGGTGCACATCCCCCAGTCTAAAGATCACATGTATTTATTGTGCTTTTTTTTTTTTTCTTTTTTTGTATCTCCCACACTGCCCAGCATTGTGAGGTGCAGAAGAATGATGCTCTTTTGGTGATAAAAAGACTGATGTTTACATTTTTTTTACTCTTTTCTGAACACTGGAAAAAATGAACAATTAACATGAGAAAGGATGTAATTTAGGTGATATAAAATGTTTAATTCAGAAAAGAGAAAGTTCACGATAGGCCCTTGTAGTTGGAAAGGTTTTTTCTTCTCCAGACATTTTCTCCTCTCTCTTGCCACTCGCTGGATAAGATACTCATCCTTTGGGCTTCTAAGATGGGCACATCTCATCCCTCTATTTGCCACATTTTATTTTATTTTATTTTTATTTATTTATTTATTTTTTGCGGTGTGTGGGCCTCTCACTGTTGTGGCCTCTCCCATTGCGGAGCACAGGCTCCGGACGCACAGGCTCCGGACGTGCAGGCTCAGCGGCCATGGCTCACGGGCCCAGCCGCTCTGCAGCACGTGGGATCCTCCCCGACCGGAGCACGAACCCGTGTCCCCAGCATCGGCAGGCGGACCCTCAACCACTGCGCCACCAGGGAAGCCCTGCCACATTTTATAATGATTATAAATAGGGTGACTGGACATCCCGGTTTTCCCAGCACAGTCCTCATTTATGTCTGTTATTCTAGAATAATTATAAGTGGCTCCCCTTTGTACCTCCCAGAGTCCCAGTTTAGATTATAAATATAACACAAATATAAACTGAGGACCACACAGCCCTGGCTTTTTAAAATACTGTTGCAGTCAAATAAGCACAATCTAGTAACTAAAAGTCATTAAAAATGTTTCCTGTGTCTCGGGAAGAACATGAAAGATGATCTAAGTTATCATCTACAGCGGCATTCTTCAGAAATCTGTCTCCTCTCTTTCCTTAATGCCTGGTAGCAGTGGCTGCTCTAAAGCCTTTCAAACAAAACACCCCTACCTTCCCCAACACCGACCCACACCTTTTATTTTGTCTTTCTGGCTTCTCTCTCCCTTTCTCTGTCTATGCGGGTTCTCTTTTTCTATCCATTCTCTTAACTCTGTCTCATAAAGTCCCTGAAGGTAACTGGGCAAAGGTAGAACTCTCTTTCGGGGGTGAGGTGGGGAAAGATTCTGAATTGGCCAAAGTTGTCTTGAGTGGGCTGGAAGTGAGAGGAGGGAAGGCTGAGGAGTCTCACTGGTGACTAAACGTTGCCTCTGTCACAAGTTATCTGAGAGCCAGTCTGAGTTTTGCATCCTAGTGGGCAGCACAGTGTTGGCAAAAGGAGCTACTCGACATGTGAGTGAATTGACGTAAATCAAGGAGGACTTTTACCTGGCTTTGAAGGAGGAACAATATCTGTGTGGGTGTAGAGGCAATAGGAGGAATTCCAGGGAAATAAGAATTAAGGTGTATGAAGTTGTGGGTTAATGTGTGTGTGGTGGGATGTGAAGAGACTGGGGAGATGGAATTGGGGACTCTCAGAGGGGAAAAGTGAGGAAGTCTACTGGCTTCCAAAAGTGGAGACAGCCGAGGAAGAGCTCTGGAATTCTGGGAGAGAGCTGTGCAGTAGAGAGCCAAGGTAGGTTCACGAAGTAGGGAATGACATGGTGGCAGTCATAGTTCAGATTAATCTGCCAACTGTGTTTGGGGCAGTTACTATGCTTGTCCATTGGACTGCAGTGTGATGGATAAAGAGCATATAGCACATAGAAGGAACTCAATAAATGATGGCTAACATCATCACCAACATCATCACCCCCATCACCAACATCATCACCCCCATCACCAACATCATCACCACCATCACCAACATCATCACCACCATCACCAACATCATCACCACCGTCACCAACATCATCACCCCCATCACCATTATCACCACCATCACCAACATCATCACCACCATCACCAACATCATCAACCCCATCACCAACATCATCACCCCCATCACCATTATCACCACCATCACCAACATCATCACCCCCATCACCAACATCATCACCACCATCACCAACATCATCAACCCCATCACCAACATCATCACCACCATCACCAACATCATCACCACCATCATTTTGATTATTGGGAAAGTCTTGAGGCAGAGAGAGAAACTGGTGGGTTGTTTAAGGGAGGTATTGTGGAAAGAAATAGAGAGGCTTCTCTGGGAAGAAAGGAGAATCCATACATCAGAAGGGCTGTGTGGTAGAAGAGGGAGGAGACACCTTTCTTAGAGCTCCTTGGGTGAAGTTAGGATGAGAGGAGGGAAGCTTATTTAGGCTCAGCATTAATGAACTTTCTCATACTCAACATGCCAACCATTCAACAGATTGTTCCACGAAGAAGGGAGGTCCCTGTTGTTGGAAGAGCCAAGCAGAATCTGGATGATCATCTGCCAGGGATATTACAGATGCTTTAATAAACATGTGGAAGAGAGGAGTTATTTCTTCTGAGATTCCTTCCACCTGAAAGATGCAAGGATTTGTAGACCTTTAGAGTGTGAGCCAAGTTGGTAGCAGATAAAATGGCACAAAAAGGTCATGGTCTACACCAATGATTCTCAGCTGTGGGTGATTTTGCCCCCAGGGGACACTTGGCAGTGTCTGGAGACATGTTTGGTTGTCAGAACTCAGGGGAGGGTGCTATCGTCATCTAGCGAGTAGAGGTCCAGGATGCTGTTAAACGCACTGCAATGCACAGGACAGCCCCTACCCCCAAGAAAGGGTTATCTGGCCCCAAACGTTCATACTGGTGAGGTTGGAGAACACTGGCCTGTAGTTTCACAAGTCCATTGACTTCTTCTGTTGAAGAGTGAAGAGAGTTGCTGGGTGGATAAATGTTGGCTCACATTCACCAGGGAGTATTTTCCTAAGCAGTGAGCCAGAAATACTGCCGAAAATGCCCTTTCAGTTGTGGGTTTCACACACATCTTAAAGGTTCTTCTTTTTTCTTCAAAGCTTCTTTGAAGTCAGTGAAACTGGTTAAGAAATGCAGTAGGTGATAAGGACAAACTCACTGTTCGAACTTGTTTGAAACCTAATTCTGGCTGCCGTCCAGGAGGCTCTATGGAGTGCAGGCTTGTATTCATCATACTTCCTGGAGGGCAAATGACTTCCTTGAAGGCTGAAGATGAATAAAGAAGGTTCAGGTTTCACAGATTTTTCTTGGTAACCTGGCCATTTCCTCATTTTGTACATGGCTCACGAATACCGTAGGTCCAGATTTGCCTGAAACACTCATGGTTTGCCCATAATGTACTGGGGTGATTGTTAATAGTACCTCCTTTTATCAACAAAAGTGTCCTGGCTTAGGCAATAAATTATATGGCCACCTTAATATTAATTGACCAATGGGTATTTTAATGATACATTCACACCATTTTAAATAATATGCATTACTTAACGTTTGCACTATCAGTTTAAAAATAACTCCCCAATAATAATTTGATTCATCACCATCATCACAATAGCTAATTTGAATAACTTGTCCAAAATAGAGATGACCTCTCTCCTTCAAGCCCCTTGTCAGTCCATTTCCTCTTGTGATCCACAGCCCACATTTACGACTTGCTTGTGCAGACCGTGGAGATTAAATCTGTGACCACAGAAAAAAGTAAGTAACTTGCGAAGGGCCTTTTGACCTTGCTCTGACCATTGCTCAACCCAGAAACACATTTCTATAAGACAAACAGCCCTTCGCTAACCAGTTATGCAAATTCTTTCTAAATCACAACCAATTCTGTATTAATTTTTACATCCCCTTTTGTCTTTTCTATCCACTTCTCAACTCCATTTCCTAAACCAATGCCCTTTCTTCAACTTTGATTCCCAAAGAGCTGATTTTGAAACACGGTTTAATTCGTTTCCCGAAGCATGTAAAAATGATAGATCTGATTAGGCAAATCCATATTTTACAAATGCAATGTATACAGTCTCACCATAGAATACTTTAAACAGAGTATGACTTCTGTTCCATGAAGCTTTCTGGCCATATAGACCACAAACTACTTTCTATTTGTCTAGATTGTACTTTTCCTGCATTGTTTTGTCCTATATTGTACTCTCCTCAGCTCTTTGGGGAAGGGAAATGTTTGTTCAGCAGGTGCTATGTGTGGTAAATTGCTGAATGCATTTATGCTGTTGTATAAATAATGAACGTTTCTGCATTCGCAGATACTTTGATAGTCACAGTGATAATATGTCTCCCTTATTTTAGCAAAAAAAAAAAAAAAGGATGTAAGAGGTTTACCTTGCTTCAGCAGATAAGACGTATCAGGCTGGCACATGACCTTATTTTTCTTCTTAAAACTGGAGTGAGGCAGTCCATGAGATTGCTCATAAAATATGCCAGTTGCTTAGAATGCAAAAACCATGATATTCACTGTGCTCAGTCTTAGAATTCATCTCATTTTCCCTTCCCAGTTGACTCCCCCAGTTTAGGACTCATAGGTTAAATCATCAGGAGATTCTTTTCCTACTCCTTCTCTCTGCCCTCCCAGCTTAACAGGTGATAGCACACATGTAGTCAGAAGCAGGGACTTGGGGATCCATCAGGAATTAGAAAATCCGACCTATCACTTACCAGCTGTGTGACCTTGGGCAAGTCAACTAATCTCTGTGGGTCTCATTTGTCTCATACGCTTTAGGGGTATAAAAAAGGCTCATCTGATAGGGTCATTGTGGCAATTGATATGAGTGTGTGTATATCTCAAGCACCTGCAACAGAGTAACACATAGAATAAGGTAGCAATTCTTCTTTGTAGGTGCTCCCATATCCCTACCATTACGCATCCCGCAAGTCAACTGTCATCATCTGTTCAAATACCTGTCCTCGTCACAAGATGGTGAGCAACTTAAGGGCGGGGGCAAGGCTTATTCATCTATATAGCCCCAAAGTCTAGCTTAGCAAATTTTAAGCATTCAGTACCTATTTTCTGAATCAATAAACCAGTAGAAGAATTTGACAATTTTCAAGGGTGGTCATTTATTGTTACCCTCTCTCCCTACGTTCAAAAGAATTCCCTCTGAAAGTTCCAAACTGGGAAGTGTTCAGGCTCTCCCATGATTTTGAGTACAGTGTTTGATTTGGCTTTGGGGATAACTGTCCCTCTATCCCCACAGCACCAGGGGTAGGCACAGGCTGCCTCTCTGGAGTAGATGCTGTTGGCGCTCTGCCCATGTCATCTTTACTGGGCAGGTGCCTCCAACTCCTGTTGTCTCCTAACAGCACATGGCGGCAGCCCTTTCTGGAGATTTCTCCTCCACTAACAGGAGCCCCTTGCCCACAGATGCAGGGAGATTCTGTCCACCCTCCCTGCCAGGTAGCCTGCTGCTGCCAATGACTAACTGATACAGGCTATATAGCCAGTGCAGCCATAAATAACTAAATAATTTATTAAAAAAAAAAAAAGAAACTGAGGACTGGGAAATGGAGTGGCCAAAACTGCAGTTCACCCTTGATTAACGGGGTTTGAACAGTGAGGATGCGGGTCAACTTACACACAGATTTTTAAAATAGTAACTACTGTGGTACCACGTGATCCACTGTTGGTGGACTCTGTGGATGCTGAGCTGCGGACACCAGGGCCTCCTATAAGGTTTACGCAGATTTTTGACCGCGTGGGAGTCGGTGCTTCTAATCTCATCATGGTTCAAAGGTGGCTGTATCAATTTAAATTCCCACCAACAGTGCAAGAGGGTTCCTTTTTCTCTGCACCCTCTCCAGCATTTATTATTTGTAGATTTTTTGATGATGGCCGTTCTGACCAGTGCCGGTTTATGGCAAGGGATCAAAATGAGTTTCTTATGAATGTTTAATAATTCTCGACATTTGACAAAGGAAAAGATTATTAACAAAAAGTAGTCTTAAAAGCATAAGTCTAGAACGCCAGAATGTTCTAATTGCATCACCGACAGAAGTACAGGTTAACTTATTTGTGGAAAACTAGCTGTTTTCCAGAACACTTGGAATAGAACATTCCTGTAAGATAGGGAAAGAGATGACAGAACTGATTTTCCAAAGACTATATTCAAGTCTAGCAAAACTAAACTGAGTGTACTTTCCCTCTGACAATATCAAGATTTTGTAGTGCTTCAAGTTGGAAATTATGAATATCTGTTAACTTAGCATTAGAGATATGCAGCAAAAAATCTAATAATAGAAATTGTTCATTTATTACAACAGAGAGTTTGGAGTCAATGCATAAGCTGAGTTGACCTGATTTGCATGTTGGTCAGTAGGTTTCCAGAAATGGGTCCTGTGACCACACACAGCATCTTCACCCACAGAAAGGTCCATGTGGGTGGTGCTGGAAATGATATTAAAGACCGTTTATTCTAACTCACCTATGTTATTTTGGAGATGAAGAAACTGAGGAATGGAATTCCCTGGTGGTTAAGAATCTGCCTGCCAATGCAGGGGACACGGGTTCGAGCCCTGGTCCGGGAAGATCCCACATACCGCGGAGCAACTAAGCCCGTGTGCCACAACTACTGAGCCTGCGCTCTAGAGCCCACGAGCCACAACTACTGAGCCCACGTGCCACAGCTACTGAAGCCTGCACGCCTAGAGCCTGTGCTCTGCAACAAGATAGGCCACCGCAGTGAGAAGCCCACGCTCAGCAACGAACAGCCAGTGCAGCCATAAATAAATAAATAAATTTATTTTTAAAAAAAAGGAAACTGAGGACTGGGAAATGGAGTGGCCAAAACTGCAGTTCACGCTTGATTAACGGGGTTTGAACAGCGAGGGTGCGGGTCAACTTACACACAGATTTTTAAAGTAGTAAATACTGTGGTACCACATGATCCACTGTTGGTGGACTCTGTGGATGCTGAGCTGCGGACACCAGGGCCTCCTATAAGGTTTACGCAGATTTTTGACCGCGTGGGAGTCGGTGCTTCTAACCTCATCATGGTTCAAAGGTCAACTGGATACATGTAAAAAAACACGTAAGAGCTCCTTTCACCGTGCTCTCAAGCTGGAAAGGCTGCAGCAGCTCTTGCTGTGTCGTCCTGCACGGGTCAGGCTAAGAACGAGCCAGGGTGGACAAGCAGTGTAGGAGGGCTGCAAAGGGCATGTTTTCTCCCACCCTCTGCGGTTTAAGGAAACACTTGTCCTTGTATCGTTGTGGCCAAAGAGGTGAGAGGGGAAGGGAATTGTGATTTAATCTGCTAGTAGTGAGGTACCTCCACCTGCACCTCTGTACCCTGGGCTGGTTCGGGATATTCTAGCATGCCCTGTGGCTGACGGGAATCCACAAGGCCCATACCCGGCCGAAAGTAACCTGGAGTAGAGGGAGAGATTTGTGTGTTGGGCCACGAACACCTCTGGGAGGGTGTGTGGATGTTACATTTCCCCTCCTTTCAGTCTCAGGGGAGCCCATCATGTTTCAGAGGTAAGGAAATGTGGGGGAGGTCCAGCATTTGGGTCTTTAAGGGTCCATGTGCAAGAAGACTGGATATCTTGAGTGGACCCAAATGGACATCCAAACAGACTGAAGACTTGAAGATGTGGGGACAAAAGCCGGGTGGGATTCACGGGACCCTGTGGGTGGACCCTGAGCACAGCACGGGTGCTGGAGCGTCGCCAAGTCATAGGCCAGCAGGTGCTGCTCGGAGCGGATCACACGCGGCCCACACCAATGACAAATGATGCTGGAGCGTTCAGAGCACTCGGAGATCGTTCAACGAGCTGAGTCAGGCAAGGGGCTCAAGATGGAGGAAGTTACGAATGAAGGCCATTGCGATTCTGCGTGCAGACTGAATCCTAAATTGGGGGTTCCCTTGTTTGCCTTTGCTATCGGAGAGCAGCGGATCGAAGTCCATCTATCAGGAGATTTGAGATACTGCAGAGGGCTGTTCAGACAAGCAACACATGTGTCAAAAGGGAGGTAAAAGGAAGGGCAAAGAGTAACCAATAAATAAATAACCCCCAAGCAAACAAAGAAACAAACAAAACCCCTCACCATCACCGCAGGAGATGGCCTCATTTTTAAAAACAACGAACACAAAAGCCCAAAAACAAAATATACTCTCCCTGTGCCATTGTCTCTCAGGAGTTATAAGCAGCTGAAGGAGGTGGAAAATAGATTGCGTTAGTAACAAAACAATCGCCCATGACAGTTTCGGGAGGAATGGAATATTAGTTGAGAAATGATACAGACAGCTGTGAGAAAACACAATGCGTGAAGTCCTATGTTTCTTTCATAAAGTTATTTTTAATACTAACAGGCAGAGATATTTTTTAAATGACTCTGTGCCCTTCCTAAGCTCTGATGTCCTGTTACTTAAGATTTATGGTTATTGGCAATCAGGACAGTCACTGTCAACACTGTAGGTATTTGGACAGGTGGAAAGTGGTATCAGAATCTGGAGCATGACACGTCAACGGTGCCTTTTCCATGTGTCTACAGGGAGCTGCTCCATCACCAGGTCCATTACTAAGGTCAGATCAAGGGCCCCTCTCTGGGCACGACCCTCCTATCTCTCTGAGTAATTACCCAATGTGTATTCTTTCTGAGGATTTTTGAAGTAAATGCTTAGATGCAGCATGTTGGCATTATGACCGTATTTTGACGGAGGGAAAGGAGCTGTAGAATTTTGGCGTTCCATCACTGAAACAGGTACTAAGGTCAAGGTGCCAAATGTATAGCTGACCTCTGTTTGCTAGACGAGCAGCAGGTCTAAATCCCTCTTCCTCTCTTACTTGTGTACCCACGATGGTGGTATCACACATCGCCATGCATATTTCTGGATTTTGATGAATCCCTACAGAATGTTGCAGAGAAGTAAGGCAAATAACATTACATTTTTATGGCATTCATAAAATATATAGTATAAGCATGTAAATAATGAATCAGCCTTTTCGAGATCTCAAAACTTGTCCTTTTACAAAGAAAATATTGCTCATCTAATTTTTTTTTTTTTTTTTTTTTTTTTTTTGCGGTATGCGGGCCTCTCACTGCCGCGGCCTCTCCCATTGCGGAGCACAGGCTCCAGACGCGCAGGCTCAGCGGCCATGGCTCACGGGCCCAGCCGCTCCGCGGCACGTGGGATCTTCCCGGACCGGGGCACGAACCCGCGTCCCCTGCATCGGCAGGCGGACTCTCAACCACTGCGCCACCAGGGACGCCCTGCTCATCTAATTTTGAAAAAAAAAATGATTGAATTTCTGAAAAGAGGCTTCATGTTTCCAGAGTGTCACTCCATAAGTAATTTTAACAAACTAGAAAGTATGTGCTATTGAAGAATAAGAACAAAAAAAAGTTATTTCATGCAAAAATTACAGGAGGATTTATTAATTTTCAAAATACTCTTACTATAATATTATTTATTTGTCTACCTTTGATCGTGAAGTAACAGTTGGCTCGTGACTGACCAGCATGTTCATAGCATCCTTCTCACTCATGCGCCCTGAAGGTACGGACGTACCTATGTTTCTTTACCTCCTCTTTAGGTCAACAGAAAAATCAAACACAATCAACTATAAAATTGCAACTCAGAAGCACTACAAAAATGCATAATCCCTAAATATATTTTTATATTGGACTTAAATGTTTTGTTGTTTTTATTATAAAACACAGTACATGTTTATTGCATAATCTAAAGACAAAGTATATAATGAAGAAAGATGACTTCGCCCCTACATAAGCGCAGCCTACAAATAAAACACGATGAACAGTTAGGAGATATATACACTTTAACTCTATCTATCTATCTATCTATCTATCTATCTATCGATCTATTGCTCTATCATCTATCATCTATCCGTCTATCATCTATCTATCTATCTATCTATCTATCTATCTATCATGTCTAAATCTTCTTTTTTTTTAATGAGATCATACTGTAACCTGCTTTTAAAACTTAGCAACACAGCATGGCTAGTCTCCATGTCAGTACATACAGAGCTACCACATCCTTTTCATCACCAGTAAGTGGAGTAGTTGGAGCGGAGGCCACCGAGGCAGGCAGGGGCCAGCTAGCGCAGGGCCTCGTAGTACATCTGGATTTTATTCTAAGAGCAATGAGAGCCATTGGAGGAATTTAGTAAGAGACACAAGATCAAATCTACATTCCTAAAGCCCATGGTGGCTGCAGTGTGAAGAATGGGTGGACAGAGGATGAGAACAAATTTAGGGAATGAACAGGTTCCGGTTGTTTCCACAACGGGGATGATGGTGCCTTAGACCCGGTGTTACCAATCTGCTGATTTGAAAGGCAAAAATACCTGTCATTTGACTTTGAATTTCTCGAAGGCTTCAAGCATTGTTTGGGTTATTTTTTTGGAAAGTAAATTGTTTATACATTTTGCTTGTTTTGTTTTGTTTTTTCTATTCTGGTGTTTATTTTTTCCCTTCTTTAGTTTACAGAGCGTTATATTTATTAAGGAGTTTAACTCTTTGTCATCTAGATGACATTTTCTCCTCTGTCATTTGTCTATTCAATTTGTTTATAATATCTGTTATGAAAATTTTTTTCATTGTATTTATTTCTCTGACTTTTGAAATGAGAAGTACATTCACATAATTCAAAAATTAAAAATAAATAAAACAAAGTTGTGCAGTGAAAAATCTTTTTCCCACCCCTGTGCACCCCCATTCAGTGCCTTTACTGCCCAACTGTGACAGATACTACTATTATTAGTGACTTATGTATTTTTCCAGAGTTTATTTTTGTGTATAGAAACAAATACATATATAGATAATATAGATGTCGACTTTTCCTTCTTTTATACACAGAAGGTATAAAATGATACACATCATTCTGTACCTTTTTTAAAAAAAAATAATAGTACATTTTGGAGTTCTTTCCATATCAGTACATAGAGACCTTAAAGCTGTAGAGTGTCTTGATAAGAAGAACTTTCCATCTTTTAAAATTATAAACATAATTTCTCATATTTCTTATATGTTGATAGTTTTAATTTTTACATTTATATATTTAACATCTGGAAATTATTATCATGAGGATTGAATTTAACATTCTTTCTTTCTCAAAAGGAGATCCAATTGTCCTAACACTGCTTATTGAATAATCCATCCTTTTCTCACTGATTTGAAATGCCATCTTTACCCTACAATAAATTCTTATAAATGACTGTGTCTGTTTCCAAAATCTCTATTCTATTTCACTGATTGATTTGTCCGGGCCAGAACAGCACTGCACTGCTCTAATTTCGCCAATACTGCAATGTATTTTGTTAACTGGTAAGGCAAATATCCTCTCGTCTTAATTCTTTTCTAAAATTTTCTCATTCTTTTCTTTTCTTTTCTTTTCTTTTCTTTTATAGGTGAACTTTATAACTAATCAGTCCAGTTCAAAAAATCTTGTTAAATATTGATTGGAGTTGTATTAAATTTATAGGTAAATTTGTAGAAAAATCTTTAAATGTTGACTTTCCATTTGGAGAATAAAATGTCTCTTTATTGATTGAGCCTTCTATGTTTTTCCTTTATAGGTCTTTTCTACTTCTTAAGTTAATTTCTAGTTACTTTATATATTCTTTGTTGCTATTAAGATGGCTGACTCCCTTTCTCATAATATTACCCAACTGATTATTTGTCTCTGATTTTTATAAATTTATTTATTTTTATTATAGCCTTTAATATAGAAAATTCCAAACATACACAGAACTAAAGGCAACATGCAATACATCTTTGTGTTGCTATCACCCAGTCCCAACAGGCATCATCCCACAGCCAATCCCATTCCATCTGTATCACGTGCACAGTCCCCAGCAACTTCAGGTTATTTTGAAGCAATTATCAGATATCTCATTTCATTATACATTTCTAAAGGATACAGTCTCCTTTCTAAAAAAAGAGTATAACTACAATACCATTAGCATGCCTAAATAATATTAACAACAGTCTCTTAATATCATTAAATGTCCAGTGTTTACATTTCCCCATTGTCTTTATTTTATTTATTTATAAAATAAATTTATTTATTCATTTATGGCTGTGTTGGGTCTTTGTTGCTGCGCATGGGCTTTCTTTAGTTGTGGCGAGCAGGGGCTACTCTTCGTTGTGGTGCACAGGCTTCTCTCATTGTCGTGGCTTCTCTTGTTGCAGAGCACCGGCTCTAGGCATGCAGTCTTCAGTAGTTGTGGCACGCGGGCTCAGTAGTTGTGGCGCATGGGCTTAGTTGCTCTGCAGCATGTGGGATCTTCCCAGACCAGGGCTTGAACCCATGTCCCCTGCATTGGCAGGTGGATTCCCAACCACTGCGCCACCAGGGAAGCCCCCCATTGTCTTTATTTTTAAAATTTATTGGAATCAGGCTATAACATATTCCAACACGTTGTAATTATCTGATATGTCACATATGTCTTTTAATCTATAGGTTCACCCCACCTCTTTGTTTGTTGTAGTTGCTGACAAATCTGCCCTCTTCTTCTGTCCAGTTCCCCACATTTGGATTTTTTCTGTGTGAATCCCGTGGTGCCTGTATTCCTTCCAGTCCCCTCATCAAGGCCTCTCAACTCACTTTGGTTGGTTGTGGCTCATTCTCCTGTGGATTTCCAGGAAAGGATCATGGGAACACGTTCCTGAGTTCTTGAATGTCCACAACAGCTTCTCTGCAGACTTCATGTTTGAATGTCAGTTTGATTGATGTGAAATTCTTGGCAATTGTGGGGTTCTTCTGTTCTGAGACTGACAGACACCCTGTTATCTCTCTCTGTGTCCTTCTGCACAGTGGCTGATACCGCACGGATCTTGTGGCCCTATTTGTCCCCCCCTCGCTCCTCCTGTTTGAGGTTGTTGGGAATATCATATCATCTACTTTTGTTGTCTATGTTATCTGTGGCTTATTGGTTATATGATTCTAGTTTCTCTTTTTTATGATGGGAGGGGGTATTCAGGGAGATTAAAAAAGCTCTATAATTACCTCAACTCAACAACTTACCAAAAAGTATGGCTTTAAAAAGTTTTTCTAGTCAGCCCTTCTGATTTTTTTAGGTGGAAAATCATACCATCTGCTTTTTATTCCCAAGAGTTTGTTCTTGTTCTCATACTTTTCCTCTGCTGATTTTGTTTTGTCTTCCCAAACTTCTCAAATCTCACGGAGGGTTCAATCTGGAATATTTTAGAAGTTCTGTCCATTACTGCTTTAATTCGGTTTTGGTGGGAGCAAATTGTTTTGATGACTCAGATATTGTATGTTTGTACTTTTAAGATTATCATCTAGGTTGGTAAGTTTTGGGAGGTGGTGTAGTCTCTATCAGTAGTTATGTGGACGACTGTCTGGCTTCCTGATGGGCTTCTTTCCCTTCCATGTGCCCAGCAGTGGCAGGCAGCTTTCGGAGGCCACGGTCTGAGTCTCCCTCAGATGTGGGGCTGTGAGAGCAGCTCCAGAGCTATTTCCTTTGGGATGTACCAGCAAGGAACAGGCTGGTGGGAGATGCCCTGATGGATGAGATAGGTAATTAGAGGACCTCACTTGGAAGTATTATTGGTGGCATTTACAGTGGTTGCTTACCATTGGTGATACTCAGTTTTGACTTAATAGTTATTTCTCCAACATCACCCTTCTCTCTCTCTCTCTCGAACAATTCAGAGGGAATATGAATGGGAGTATTGGCATTAGGGTTACACACACACACACACACACACACACACACACGCGCGCACATACAAATGGTAATTTATAAATGTGGCCAATGTAAAAGGCAAATTACTTAAAAATCCAAGTACTTTAATAATTAAATGTGACAAATTGTTGTGATGCACTTCAGAATTGACAAGCCAGGCGTCTCAAAATCATAGCATCTTGCATGAAAATAAATGATTTCATAAACATAGTGCACTTCCCATAACACACTTTATGTGTTGCGTCATACTGACATAAATGCCATCAGTTAAAGAACCTGTGAGATTCTTCCATTGAACCTGGGTCTAGTCAACATTAGGTAAAAGTTATAAGAGGTATACCTTATAAGCGATTTATTTAACAACTCATTAGTTGGTTTACCTTGAGTTTGATCAGATACGATTCATCACTAAGTCCTCTTTATTCACGCTATGCATACAAAGCTGAACTGTGAGGAAATATCTTTATGACTTTTGTGGTGAGGACGCTTTCAAGGACAGAGCTCATTTTAAATGAATATGATACAATTCATGATAATGAAGTTTACTCACTATTGAATTAGGAGAGCCCGAGTGAGGGCTATTGGCAGTGAAAATTCTCTCAGCTTTAACTTGGTATTATAGCCTAGAACTATGATCCACGTTATTTAGATGCCATGGTAGAAATGGGATCTAAAAATATCTTGGTAGATGTCCTCAAAGCAAAGCAGGAATTATTTCACAGGCAAAGATGGAGGAGGG
This sequence comes from Grampus griseus, assembly GCF_964374135.1. Classification (NCBI taxonomy): domain Eukaryota; kingdom Metazoa; phylum Chordata; class Mammalia; order Artiodactyla; family Delphinidae; genus Grampus; species Grampus griseus. The sequence goes on from NC_139004.1 coordinate 4,076,038, forward strand.
GGACCTTCCTGTGTTCCCTCTAGATAAAAGGATTTTCAAGTGACACACGAGAAGGACACATTTTGACCATTATCTCTTTCTCTGGAAAGGCTGATGAAATGAGGACATTTTATTCGCCCTTAAACGAGACAGCAAGCCAAGTGTCGTTAAAGATGGCTCTGCTCCTGAATCATTAAAGGGCAGTAGAGGAGCGGCGATGAAATATGCCGTTTTTTGACATTCCGTAACATTGCCCTTCGCTGCAGCTGCCAACAGTGAGCAGCTGCTTCTCACATCCCCTGCCATTTCCTAGCTTCGCTGAAAGAGGTCAGCTCTGTTTTCTCATTACGATCTTTCTACCAGCTGGACATCTGGATTCCTAGTCCTTGTGTATCCTAATTCAATATTTTCTTTACTTCGTAAATGACATGGTGGACAGATTGGGCAACCTATGGTAAGAAACATTTTTAGTTTGGCCCCGTGACTCAGCCCTAGCAATTTAACTCAAGAAATCAGCCCATGTGATACAAGCATCACTGTACTTTTCCATTGAGCTAAGACAGAGGAGTGCTCTGTAGGACACAAAGAGAGAAGGGAGACGAGGAAGCAGAGGTCAGCTGTTTGTTCCTGCTTCCCCCAGTTTGCAGACATGTGACAAAAGTAATGCACCTAAACATGAAGAATAAATAGAGGGCCCTCCTTCTTTCAGTCACAGCAAAATCTGACGTTCTAGAGTTAGAAGATTTCACTTAGAGGGGTTTTCTAACTCCACCCAGGCAACTTGGTAAATATAAGTAAATAAATCTGAGACTGGAAATTCCCATTTAGATATTTGGGTTCAGTAACAGGAATATAATATCCAACAGGGCATCAGATGCCCTCACAAAACGAATCCTGAGGTGTTGGCCTGGGGTCTGCTTGGACCATGGTGGCCCAAGGCCAAGTTCTAGGACCACTCTGGAGAAGAGGCTTCTTCTGGGGTAGGTGTGAGGGATTCTAGGCCACAGGAAGGTCTAGAAGGAGACTCGGGGATGCACATTCAGGGCGGCCCCAGACTCTACTGCTGGAAAGGCCTTCATGCTCCCAGCTGTTGCTTTCTTCCCTCTGGAAGGTGTCTGGGATTCTACCTCTAGAGAGTCATCCTCTTAGCTTAGCTAATACCTCATGAAGCTGTCATTACTTACACATGAATGAGTTAGATTTTCCTCCTGAAAGATGCTTTTGTGGGGAGGGGGATTAGGGGTCAGGATGGAGAAGTCCTCGATTCAGATGAAGGTGGGAGGTTAGGGCTGGGGGGGAGGGATGGTGAAGAGGAAGGGGTTGGGCACCATGAAATGGGAAAAGGGTACTGAATATGGGCAAGTCCAATGCTGCAGGTAAACCGCGTTGTTATCAGTTTGCTTATGAGTAGCCTTGGTGAGAATCCAAAATGAGACTCTCCTGAAAAATTGTGTAAGGACTTGTGATGATTCGTGCCCCACACGTGGTTCTAAGGGACATGGGGTGCAAAAGAGATCGCCGCACCTCTCGGATATTCCGGAATGATTCAACATCTTAATTTTTCTGGCTTGATGTCTCTGTCACCACTGAAACAGCTCAGAAACACTGCTGTTTTAGTTTCTGAATATGTTCTAAACCCCTGGTCCTCCAAGTGCGGTCTGTGGACCTGAAGCATAGGCATCACCTAGAAGACTGTTGGAAATACAGACTCTCAGGTCCTACTCCAGACCTCGTGTATGCAAATTAACAAGATCCCCTGGTTTCTAGAGCACCTCTTATAATTGGCTGCACAAATATTCTTTGTCAGAACAGGACCAAGTGACCTTTGTAGAGAGATGCAGAGACAGTTGTAATTTCTCATTACCAGAGCTGAACTCCCCCTTGACATGGCCCTGAGTGGGATCTGACTAATGTGGTTCGTTTAGGCCACATCTGGTCTCACTGGCAAAAAGGATTAAGAGCTTCAAAGGGGAAACAACATCACAATACGTCTGCTACGGAGACTCTTTAGTCCTTGGATAAAGATATTTCATTCTAAATCCCGGAGCAAAGCCAAACACTTGTTTTCATTTGTGATTTTTTTGTTCATGAGCAGAAAAATGAATGGGCCCATGTGGCAGCTGGAAGGTCCTATGTACTATTCCAGCCCAAGAATGACTCACAGCCCCTGTTTCCTAGCTAGAAGAAATAGGAACTGACTTTCCCATTGGCTCCCTTGATGATATTGATAATATTAGGTGAGTATTATTAGAGCCCCAAGACTGTATATTGTAGAAACTCTGATCTAATGTGAAACGCAGAACCTTTTCATAAACATATAAGGAATTCTTTGTACTTAAGAAATCACACACCTTGTAGCTTTAAGATGATGTACTAACTAAATTCGTCTTGTCATTTATCATTGAAGAAGGAAAAAAAACCGGTTGATCAAATAAGTCACATTGTGGTCAACGTCATCAACAGTACCTTGAAAGATTCCATCCTGCCTTTCAAGAGGCTACTGTTTTTTAAATTGAGGAAATACCTAGGAGAGCTTTTCTTTGTGAAGAAAAGAACTTAGTGCATCTGGGTTTTGTCTCCAAGTAGCTGGACTCGTGGTGTTTAGATCCTAAAGGGGGTGAACCTCTTAAGATGAAGACTTTCTCCCCAAGAGGAGGAAGACACGAGTGAAGGGACTTTATCACCCGAGCCAGGACACCCTATGGTTAGAGCGGCCATCCGTCTGGGTTGTCCCGGACAGCCCAGTTTATGTCTGCTATCCCGAAGTAATAATTACTAGGCCCGTCTCTTCCTTTCGCCCAGCTTGGTTTGGACCTTAGATTTTAGATTTATAAAATTTCATAGGTTATAAAAGTTCTGTGTGGTCATTTATACATGGTTTATAAGATGGTCACTATTACGACCCATGTGGTCCTTCATGAGTTGGTCCCGCCTACCATTCCAATTTCCCGGAACTACTCGCTTCTCAGAATATGACATGTTTTATCCTCTGCGGCCTTGTGTGGGGCTCTTCTCCCTGCTGAAGGGAATTTATTTTCCCCACAATCTGCTCGGTCAATTCCGCTTTCTTCCAGGCTCTTCTCATGTTAACTCTCAGTGAAGGCTCGCTTAGAAACCTCCATTCTTTGGTGCTTTCCCAGTACTTTGGTGCACTTGTGGAGTATGTATGGAATGTGTCCTCAAGCCCAGAGTGCCAATCAATACAAGTTTGTGCAAGGGAGAGAGAGAAGGAGGGAGGAAGAAGGAAAGAAAGAAGGAAGGAAGGAAGGACAGAAGGGAGGAAGGAAGGAATTAAACAGGTATTGAGGACACGGAGAGGGGAGAGGGGAAGCTGGGACAAAGTGAGAGAGTGGCATGGACTTATATACACTACCAAATGTAAAATAGATAGCTAGTGGGAAGCAGCCACATAGCACAGAGATCAGCTCGGTGCTTTGTGACCACCTAGAGGGGTGGGATAGGGAGGGTGGGAGGGAGACGCAAGAGGGAGGAGATATGGGGATATATGTATATGTATAGCTGATTCACTTTGTTATACAGCAGAAAGTAACACACCATTGTAAAGCAATTATACTCCAATAAAGATGTTAAAATAAAAAAATAGGTATTGACATTGTAGAGTCAATAGCTGCTAAAAACAAAAGCTGAATTTTGGGGGTAACTTTTATATGAGACTGTGAGATTTCTCTCTAGTTCTATGCCCATATTTATTTTCCCCTTGTCTTTCCGTCATTGTTGGTTGCTATAAACCTCCAAGGAAAACCTGAAATGTCTCGTGCACTTTTTAAGAGACAGAATAGGTGGAGAGAGGCAATGAGATTGCTTCTACTGCAGTGCTGCAGGAAGAGGACTCTGGCCAGAAAGAATAGGTGGAGACAGTTTTAAGAAGGGAGCAGAAAACCCGGTTCCTGAAGCTGGTGCATAAAATACAAAGCACAGCAGGGGGCTAGTCTGGAACTAAGAAGGGTCTCAGGTGTCTAGTTATAAGGTTGAATCTCAAAGTAATCGCTACATTCATTACAATACTATTTATATAAGGACAAAAATGAATACAAGGGAGTTCTTATTACATGAGGATCTCATTAAAAGATGGACGCTCATAAAAAGAAGGTCTTAAGATGTCAGTGCATTTGGCAAAATATATGTTTCTTCACTTCCTCAAGCAGTGTTTCTAACACGTGTTCCAAGGACCACCTGTACCAGAGTCACCTGGGCTGCTTGCTAAAATGCAGATTCTTGGGCCTTTCTCCAAACTCACAGAACTAGCGTTTCTGGGGGCAGCTGTGGATACAAAATTTCCACAGGTCCACGAGGAGATCCCTGTATTTATGGTAGGTTGAGAAGCACATGAAGGGAGCAGTTCATGGCCTCTCCTCACCATTTTGACCTTGGACAGAAGTGAGCTTCTTAGAGGAATAAACACTTTCATGTGATGGTTGAAGCGGAGCTAAAATAGCCCATGTAGCTGCCTGAAACTCCCTGGGAAAACTGGGCGGGGGTGGGGGTGGGGTAAGCCATGGTTCTTCTTTTGGGACCAGTCCACGAAGTCCTTCTCCATGTTACTACTAGGACTGGCTAAGGGGCTCTAGAAAATTCCTCTCCCATGTTTCTTTGCAGCAGAGGTTGAAAGCTATCGGCCCGATATCTTCTTTTTAAATTTCCTTCACCAAGGAAACAGGCATCAGATTTTCCAGCTAACTTATTTGGGCTAGGTTGTGAACTTCCATAACAAGCTCTGTCCAGCTTCTGAAAATCTGTGGAGGGTTAACTACGTGTATCTTTGCACTCAGTAGCCAGGAGATGAGATTCAGGTCAGGACATGGGTTTCCTCTGGAGAAGGAAACATTGCCACAGTGAAGACTCTTACAGCACAATAGTAGACCCAATATTTTAAGAATCCCTCTGCTTTCCAGCTGTCGGTCTATGTTGCATACATGTTAAATTGTAGTGTGTGGAGTTGTTGAAACTGTTCTTATTTTAAAATAATCTTTTCTATTATTTTTAGTCATTGCCCACAATCTCCTAAATTCATTATTATTCCCAATTTTCAAAAATCCATATAAGAGGTTTGAATCCATGTAAGAAAGCAGATGTGTCTTTCCATGTGGTCTCTGCACTACTCAAGAACAAATTATTCAAAATGATGATTTCTGTATTATTTAAGTTGTCTGTTAAATGTTGCTTTTAAACCAGTACTTCTCAATTTGCCTAATGCCTGGAATTGTCCAGCATTTTTAACATGAATATTGTGATTGAACCCACATCTCTCTGGTTCTTAAAATTACATCTGATTAGTTCAAATAGCACATACGAAAGAAAGTCTGTATTTGGTTTGGGACTTAGAGAGTCGGGATAATTTGCTTAGATGGCTCAAATAAATTAATCAGTCAGATTTCCCCTTACTTTGTGCTGTGCACTGTCCTCCATGGTAACACAAGTGCACCTTAAGAGTAAACTTGAATAGCCTTTTTGAACATGAGGGATCGAACACAAGGCATAGTAAGGAAGCATCATTGAGACAAACAGCACGTGTAAGGGCGTTTTGCTTGTCGCTAGTATAAGCCAGGGAGGAATCACCAGACACGACGAATCACTACCATTAGGGTTTATATTCTGGTGTTGGCAGTCACTTAAAGGAAAGGTAAATTAACTATCTCAACGGAGAGGTTAGTCAAGTTGAATTCGCTCCAGCAGAGGGCACTGCATCTCTGTCCTTATGCATATACATTTAAATGACTATTATATACTATGAAATATGCCCTATATTACAGCAGTGTAAGACTGCTGTCTTACATAGAGCATATATGTGTATTTAACATTCCTTTAAGAACTTCTATTTCCCCAAAGGCTGAGAGGTTTCTTATGTATGAAAACATGGCCTGTAAATGAAACGTACATGGTAAAGCATTTAAATGAAAAGCAGGTACTGCATTGCTGTATATTCACCCATCCATATTAACGCATTTCTGGAGTAAGAAAAGTAGGGATTTTTCTTTTTCTTTTCTTTTTAGCATCACTTTTGGCTTTTAAGATAAGGTATGACTGCATTTTTAGGTTAATTTCTTGAAAACGACTTTACAGCTAAAACGCCAGAATAAATACTGATTTTAAGGTTTACTTTTGGCTCGTGCCTGACCGTAAAGCACCGACCTGGTGTCAGCCAGGACCGTCAGCTTAGGCAAAGGGCGCGGAGGACCGTGGCTGCAGCGCTACCCGGGCCCTTTGCGTGGTGCGGTGCAGGTGCTCGAGCAGGTGCTGGTTAAGCCCCGAAAAACATCACAGGGAGAAGCTGCGGTGAGAACACTTCCCGCCCCTGCTCCCACTTCCTCCTTTCCAATCATTCACGTTCAAACGCGCCGGCTGCCAAGCAATTTGAAGCAACAAGAGTATTAAACACAGCCAAGCAGTTTCTTAGAGTTGAGAACTCGGGCTTTTAAACGCAGAGCAACGAAGCTTTGCAATGCAGGGCTCATTTAGCTGCAGCGACGACGGAAGGGAAAGATCCTTTCTCTCCAATTAACCTGGAACACACATTGCTCGCCTCATGGTAAACATCAGGGTTTCTAGGGAATAGGATTTGATTGTTGAAGTCTTCTGAATTTCAGCCCCACTGGAAAATGAATGTGTCTTCCTCTGTCTTTATTAAAGGAGAGCTTGCCCTTGAATTGTTCTGAAAGAATTCACAAATTCCTGTTAGAGAATCCGCTGCTGCAAAGAGGGCTATAAATTGTGACACTTTCCTAAAGTGTAACAACATACAGGAAAATGTTGGATGTCAGCGGTCTCGATAATATATTTAGAAATATTTTGTTTCTAAAGTTTTAGTGACCAGAGTGCACTGGGGAAGGCCTGGAAGAAAGAGGAGAGATGCAGGCTGGACTCCACGAGATTCTAGATATTCCAGAAAGTCTGCAGAAGGCTAATTTCCTTCCTGGAAAACTGCTAACTTTTTAAAGACACATTCTCCCTCATTTCTTCTTACTTTATAAGGAATAAAGTTTCAATTTCTTACTAATACATTTTTTCTTCCAGTTTTATTGAGATGTAATTGACATACAGCTCTCTATAAGTTTAAGGTGCACAGCATAATGATTTGACTTACAAACATCATGAAGTAATTACTGTGATGTGTTTAGTGAACAATCATCTTATGTAGATAGAAAATAAAAGAAAAAGAAAAACAATTTTTTTCTTGTGATGAGAACTCTTAGGATTTAGTCTTAACAACTTTCGTATCTAACATCCAGCAGTGTTAATTGTATTAGTCGCGTTGTACATCACATCCCTAGTAATTATTTATCTTATAACTGGAAGTTTGTGCCTTTTGACCACCTTCGTCCAATTCACCCTTCCCCCACCCTCCGGTAACCACAAATCTGACCTCTTTTTCTATGAGTTTGCTTGTTTGGGTTTTTTTTGAAGTTTAATTGATTAAACCTATAGCACTATGTTAGTTCCTGGTGTACAACATAGTGATTCGCTATTTCTATGCATTACAAAATGATCACCATGACAAATCTAGTTACCATCTGTCACCGTACAAAGATGTTCCATTATTAGTGACTGTTTTCTCCAAGCTGTACACTTTATCCTGTGACTCATTTATTTTGTAAGCTACTGGTATAGTTTTAGCAGCTAATGCCATTAATATCCACTTAAATACAGAGGCTCTCGGCAAATAGATATTTGCTAAATGAGTGGACTCTGGTAACGCAGGACTAAAGAAATCAGATCGTTTCCCACCGCTGTGGCTTTGCTGAGGCTGTTTCTGCTGCGTTAAACGACCTCTCCCCTTGTCTGCGCCAAGTTTAATCTTTCCACCCCATACTTATAAGAGGTTATTTTAAAAAAACAACAATCTAGTTTTGGCAAGGGTGTGTATGGTGAAAAGGGCAGCCTGTCCACTACTGGATAGGATGTAACTGGTTTTACCTTTCTGACAAACAGTCAGTATGAGCCAGGAATTTCCCTTCAATAGATTAGTTGTACCAAGAAGCATGGGCAAAGATTTTTGTACCAGTGAATTAATTGAAATATTAATTTTATAATGGGTCTTGGCTGGGTTACATCTAGACTAGGAAATGAATGGAGCTTGAACTAGGTAGGCAAGCCCTGTCCTGACATCTGTTTAGCATCTGATGAAACGGAAACTGAGACGTTGTCTGAAGGAGCAGTGCAGATGGAATTAAAGAAAATCATTATGAAAAATTTCAAGCACACACAGAAGTAGAGTAATTAGTAGCGTAAACTTCCGTATACCTATCGCCCAGATTTAACAACTATCCAAATTTTGCAACATTTGTGCCTATTCCTTGATTTTCTTTGCTGAAATATCTGCAAGCAAATCACATTTAGCACGCCGTTTCATCCCTATGCACTTCAGCGTGCACCTCTCAAAAATACTAACTTTCTTATATTCTTAATGCTACTATCGCCCCTAACAAAATTAATATTTTCTTGGTGCCATTCGATACTCAGCTCATAACCAAGAAAAAAATTATTTGGGAGCGAGAGGTTAGGATCCAAACAAGGTCCATCCATCGCCTTTGGCTGTTAGGGGATGGAAGTATTAAGAGTATTTTCATTCGCGGTTCAGATATATACAGGCTTCTCAGCTAAGCAAGACAGGTGTAGGGTAATGGAAGAGAGATTGAAGGGGAGGACAGTGAAGCCACTGGAAAACAGAACGTTTTCCAGATGTTTCACAGGAGACTCTGGAGGTGTGGCACCAGTAAGACCTAGACAGTCAGTGGAGGAAGTCTGGCAATGACTGATGTGGGGCAGTCACAAGTGGCGGCGGGCAGAGCTCAGAGAGGGCGGGGCCAAGGAAGCGGGTGAGGCCAGGGGTGGGGCTTGTCTGTCCTGGAAAGTCTTTATTTTTTCTTCACTTTTCAAGGATAGTTTCACAAGATACATAAGTCTATGTTGATGGGTTTTTCTTTTTTGTTTCAGCGTTTTAAATGTTTCACTTCACTTTCTTCTTTTTTAATATTTAATTTATTTATTAAATTTTAATTTTTTAAAATTAAAGTATAGTTGACTTACAATGTTGTGTTAGTTTCAAGCTCTTTATATGTTAGACTGGCAAGGCCAGTGAGTTTGACATGGCAGAGTCTGGGGCAGTTGAGACCTGTGGAAGCAGGATATAGGATATTTTTATAGACCCCCCTATAAAAATGTGGACATTGATATGGATAAAGCGGGGATTATTTTGAATGTTGCACAGGTTTAGGAAGAGTTTAAAATTATTGTCTTTGTGATCATCAATTGCAAAAAACATTTAATAAATGCTAAGTTGGGATATAAAAAGCAATCAAGAATGTTCCTTGTCTTCAGTGGGCTTTAAGTCTAGATGAGGAGACAACACTTATGCATAGGAAAAAAAATAACAACAGAAGATATATCTACGTGTCTAATTTGTCTATGTGTCTAATGATACAGGGATACTGAGGAAGGATTTAAGCTTCAGAATTCTCCTTTGAGACAGGGATTTTAATACCAAGTTTATAAGACTATCAGGATAAAGACGTATTTTGGCAAGTAGCAGCAAAAGGCTTCTGAGGCATTACACATCTTTGTAAAGGTTAGACTTTTCCCTCCATTGTAAGTGGGGCAGTCCATATTTATAGAAGGTTGAAAATCATGCATAAACTTAATGTAGATCATACACACTCAAATAAGATTTCTTCTGCACTGAGAAAAGTTTGACTCAAGTACAAACGTAAATTTAAAGTTGAGGTTCTGCTCTATAGCTTTAAATGAACCAAATCACAAAAAACATTTCTGAAATATTTTAGTTTGTGGATCAAAGTCTGAGTATTCTTAAATCACTCGTAAAATTGTCTTGTGCTCATCTAGAAACAATCCATTCTATCTAGTAATTTAAAACACTAGTTTTACACAGTAGCTTAGTAAGTTCTTTTTTTAAAGATACAGAGTTTTTCTTAAAAAGATTATGATTTCCTTTGGTGAGGGTCTCTTGGTGGTAAACTCTCCCAGTTTTTTTATTTGAAAAATGTCTTTATACACTCTCATTCTTGAAAGAGAGTTTCACTGGGTGTATACCTCCAGGTTTATACTCTGAATTTTAGGTTGGCTCACTCAAGGTATTATTCCACGCTGTTCTGTCATCCATTAGTATAACTATCTTTCCTGCTAAGTAAACTCTCTTTCTCTCTGGCTGCTTCTAAGATCTCCTCTTTGTCTTTGGTGTTTTGTATCTTCATGACAATGTACTTAGGTGTTCGTTCCTTTTTATGTATCTTGCTTGATATCATTGAATTATTCTAGATCTGTCACCACACAAAGTTGTTACAAGATTATTGACCATATTCTTTATGTGTACATTGTATCCTCATGACTTATTTATTTTATAGCTATGAGTTTGTATTTCTTAATCCCCTTCACCTATTTTGTCTGCCCTACCCCTACCCCGAGCAACCACTAGTGCGTTATCTGTATTTACAAGCCTGTTTCTATTTTGTTTTGTTTTTGTTTTTAGATTCCACATGTAAGTGAAATCATACAGTATTTGTTTTTCTCTGTCTGACATTTCACTTAGCATAATACCCTTCAGGTCCATTCATGTTGCTGCAGATGGCAAGATTTCATTCTTTTTTATGGCTGAGTAATATTCAATTGTGTATATATACCACTTCTTCTTTATCCATTCATCTATCAGTGGACACTTAGATTGCTTCCATAGCTTGACTACTGTCAATAGTGCTGCTATGAACATAGGGGGTTACACATATTTTTTCAAATTAGTGGATAAATACTCAGAACTGGAATTGCTGGATAATATGGTAGTTCTAAATTTAGGTTTTTGAAGACCCTCCATACTGTTTTCCACAGTGGCTGTACTAATTTTCATTCCAACCAGCAGCGCATGAGGATTCCTTTTTCTCCACATCCTCGCTGACACTTGTTTCTTGTCTTTTTGATAGTAACCGTGTGCACTGGTGTGAGGTGTTATTTCATTGTGGTCTTGATCTGTGTTTCCCTGATGATCAGTGATACTGAGCTAAATTTTCATGTGCTTGTTGGCCACCTGTGTGTCTTTTATGGAAAACTGTCTCTTCAGGTCCTCTGCCCATTTTATAGTTGGGTTGTTTTTTGGATATTGAGTTGTGTGAATTCTTTATATGTTTTGAATATCCACCCCTTGTCAGATATATCATTTGCAAATATCTTCTCCCATTCAGTAGTCTGCCTTTCATTTTGTTGATGGTGTCCTTCACTGTGTGAAAGCTCTTTAGTTTGATGAGGTCCCGTTTGTTTATTTTTGCTTTTGTTGCCCTTGCCTGATGACACACCCCCCAAAATCGCTAAGACTAATGTCAGAGAGGTTACTGCTTATGCTTCCTTCCAGGAATTTTATGGTTTCAGGTCTTACATTTAACCCATCAATCTATTTTTATTTTGGATATGGTGTAAGAAAGTGGTCCAGTTTCATCCTTTTGCATGTAGCTGTGCAGTATTCCCAACACCATTTATTGAAAAGACTGCCTTTTCCCCATTGTATATTCATGCTTCCTTTGCCATAAATTAATTGACTATATAAGCATTATATTCTCTGTTCTGTTTCATTGATCTAAGTATTTGTTTTTGTGCTGTACCATACTCTTTTGATTACTATAGCTTTGTAGTTTACTTTCAAGTCTGGGAGCATGATACCTCCAGCTTTACTCTTCTTTTTCAAGATTGCTTTGGCCAGTCAAGGTCTTTTGTAATTCCATACAAATTTTAGAATTTTTTTTTCTAGTTCTGTGAAAAATGCCACTGGTATTTTGATAAGGATTGCACTGAATCTGTAGATTGCTTTGCAGTATGGACATTTTAATGCTATTGATCCTTCCAATTCATGAGCATGGTATATCTTTCCATTTATTTGTGTCATCTTCAATTTCTTTCCTCAGTGTCTTATCATTTTCAGAGTACACTTCCTTGGTTAAATTTATTCCTAGATTCAAGTTTTTTGGTTGTTTTAAGGTTGTATTTTCTTTACTCATATTTTTGAATCTCAGTTTTATTTTTTGTTACAAATTAATTTTATATTCAGAAGTATTAGTGGTTCTGACTTTGTTGTTCCTTTTTTTCCTGCTGGCTCTCACTCATAGTACTTATCTCCATGTGTACTTTTGAGGAAGACTTTGAGCTATGAATTCATTTCCTTCAACTTTTATCTTTGGAAATGCTTTGAGACTCACATTGAAGTTCTGTTTCTTCACAGAGGGTTTGCATTATTTCTGCTAGTTTCCTGAAGCACTAATTATCTTAGATTACAGTAAATTAAATTATGCATTTGAGGCTTTTTTTGTTTGCACATGGTGTGAACTTGGTCTCCAAATTTGTGTAAGAATCAACTTGTTGTTACAAATTCTTAAGGCAAGTTATTTGCCTCTTATTTAGTACAAGAGTTAAGTGAGGAACGTTTCCAACTAAAGGTTTATTTCCTCTTCACCCTTACAGAAAAGCTCTACACTTTTGGGGGTCTCAGCTTTATGTAGGTATTTTCTATTTGATTCCTACTTTGGTTGAACCCTAAATTTTATTGCCTGTTTCCCATGATCCATGTGGCTCCCACTGTGGAGGCCCAAGATCACTAGAGTTTGAAAGTCAACCTCAGGGAAAAGCCAGTTTGGATGCCTTTTAATCTAAACTTTTCGCTTTCATGCTGACTTTTTTCATGCTGACTTTTTTCCTTTGTAAATTCTTTGCTTTTTTTTGGTTTTTGTTTGTTTTCTTTTTCTTTCTTTCTTCCTTCCCTTTTTTTTGGCTAGTGCAGCATGAATTTAATATCTTTTATATTTTACTGAGGTCTCATATTATTTACCTTTACATAGCCTTATTATAAACCATTTGGCAGTGTCTATCAAAATAGAAGTTCATATGTCCTTTGAACTAGCAATTCTACTTCCAGAAACTTCTTTGGCAAAGTACTCACATGTATAAAAATATATGCATATCTTTTTGTTCACTGCAGCATTATTTGAAACAGTGAAAAATAAAGTGTTCATTAATGACTACTCCATGCTATGGAGTAATGCTAAGCAATCATTAAAAAGAATGAGTAGAACTGCTTAGGATGATCTCCAAGATTTATAGATAGATGGGAAAAAGCAAAGAAAAAAGAACTCCTTAACTCTTCAAAGCACCTTCTAATTTTCAAATTTTATTTTTGATGTCTCAAAACATTCATAATAGAAGCAGTAGTAGCAACATTATATGCCAAAAAATAATAAAAAATAATAATTTGCTCTGCTGAATGCCTTTCATCTCTAGATTTCAAAGAGCATATATTATCATACCATTGAAGCATTAACAGACTAAACATTTATTATACGCATAAAAGATGAGATAATTTAAAATTTTCAAAATAGAATATTGACATTATAAAGGGCTTTTTGAAGCAAAAGCAATCAAATCTTTTAGAATTTTTTGACGGGTAGATAATTTCATCCACTACAATATTTTCCTTTATAATACCCAGAGACCATATACCTTTTACAAAGGACTCTAATTTTGCCGAGCACTATGGGTAACTTTTAAGTGACTAGAATAGAATTATTTCTTCTGCTAGACATTTTAAGATTATTAATATAGTGAAGTACTGATACCGTATTTTACCTACTAGGAGGAAATGATATTTTAGTTAGATAAATGACACTGTGGAAGGAGACAAACAACCTCTGTTCTCTAGGCAATTGTCGTATAACTAAAGCCAGTCATCACAAAGTACATAGGAAACTTTATGAAGCAGTTTGATTAAAAAAGAAAGAAATGGAAAAAGATGCAGTAGTCTTGATTAATCATCCTTGAATAGATGAAACTACATATTTTAACCAGACATCTAGAACTTTTGATAATAATTTTAAAAAAGCCCACTGGATTTCTACTACCATGGGGGAGAAGCTGTAACACTTTTGGAATGAATATAAATTTGAACCAATTTGTCCTTCAGTGAAAGCTGTACTTTAACAATCTGCTTCTTCACTGTGTCATGAGACACACTATTAACTTGTAATGTGTAGAATCTTCCCGAACGCAAAGCTTATATCTGCATAGTTCTCAGTTCTCAAGAGTGAGAGCCACGCTGTTAGAAAGAGTTAAGAAACTCTCAACCTAACATAGAATAGGATGATAAGATAATAAAATCTGTGACAGTTTTATGAGTGATTTGTGTAGAATAATACTGACACATACATCAGGATATACTAATGATGCAGTCCATATTCAAAGTTTACTTTTACAGCTTCTCGAGTCTCTTGCTTTTCAAACCATTTGGGTTTTCCCCTTCTTCCTTTTCTAGGCTCTGAAACAGCTTATATAGTTTGGGAATTTAATTTCTTAAACGTTTGAGAAATGTAATTGTAAACCATTCTAAACCTGGAGTGTTTTGAGGAGATACTTCATTTTCCCAGATATTTCCAAAGTTATAATCTGTGCTGGCTTCAACTTCTTCTTGAGTCATTATGGCAGCTTTCAGTTTTGCATAAAGTGGTCTACCTTGTTGCGATTTTAATTTTTTTAAGCAAAAATTATACATTGTGCTCTATTATACTTTTAAACTCTCTTCTATCCCTCTGTTCTGTGTTTACTTGTTTATAATTTTGTGTTTACTTGTTTATAATTTTGTGTTTTTTAACAGTTTCACAGAATTTTTATTTAAATATAAGGGATAGGACATATATCTGGAAAGACAAACCCAAACATTCATAGCAAGTATCCCTGGGTTGTTGGATTATAAGTGATTTCTTCTTTATTAATATTTTCAATGCATTGTGAATGCATCAATTTTTAAATAAGGGAAAATGTAATTTTTTAATGTCTTCATTTTATTCACACACTTTAGTGGTTGTTTCTCTGGGTGTAGAATTTTCCCTTGGTCCTTTGAACTTATTATTTCATTGACTTCAGGCTTCTATTTTTCCAGTTGAAAAGTCTGTTGACAGTCTGTTGTTTCTTTGTAGGTAACTTTCTCTGGTTGCTTTAAAATTTTCCTCTTTGATTTCAGTCCTACGCAATTTCACTAGAATGTTTCTATATGTGAGTTGATGTTTATTTATCCTGCGTGAGACTCACAATTTCTTCTATCTGAAGCTTATCGTTCTTCAATTCTGGTAAGGTTCTAACATTTTTACATTGACGTCCCATTTTATTTATTCTTTTCTTCTAGAATTTCTGTTAGACACACCATATCTTCTTGTTTTATTCTCCATGCCTACTAACTTTGCCATCATGCCTTCCATCTTTTTATCTCCTTTTGTTGCTTTCTGAGTAATTAAAAAAATGTTATCCATTTCATTAACTTTCTCTTCATAATGGTCATAATTATTATTTAACATACAAAGAGTTGTTTATGAAAAATCCTTAAATTCTAGAAGTTGAATTGGTACATTTGCAAATCTACTTGTTTATTTCTCAGCTGTTTCATGTCTTTTATTATTTTGAACACACTTAATTGGTATTCTTTCTTTGGTCATCTATTATCTTACATTCTTGAGAATTCTAAACCTACTGTCTATGTCTACTGACTCTTGCCCATGGTGAATTATCTCCTCAACAGTTTTGTAATTTTTATGCAGATTCATTTTGTTTGGACTTTCCCCTGTGGAGCACCTTGCGGTCTGGGGTATGGATGCGTCCTTCCAGAGTGATGTGGGTTTGGCTCTGACACAGCCCTAGGGGTATCAGCAACCCAAGATGAATTTCATTTTATTATTTCTTGGTTTTGCCTGAGGTTCTGACTACAAGAGCGGCGAAATTGGAATCTCAAACTTGTATGATGTTCAAGGTTGGGTTTTAGAAATCTCAGAAGAGACCTATTTTTTCCACTCAGAACCCATTAGGTGCAAACGACCTTTATCTTCCTGTTCTAATTCACCCTTTAACTGAGGATGCAACCCTTCAAAAGTTCTAATTCAGGGGAAAAAAAGTTGAATTCGATAGTTAGGGGTGGTATGCAAGAGCAAAGATAAGTAAATGGGAAACATGGGGTTAAAAATAACCTATCTGCACCACAATAACAATACTAACACGACTTGGTGGCAGGATATGGCTGTCTGCTATCATTGCATATGATGTGAATGTCTCTATGGAAATTCAAGAAACTCTACAGGTAAACTGTGGGAACTAATAAAAACACTTGGTAAAGTTGTTAGATATTGATCTATATACAGAAATCAATAGCATTCTTCAACAGTAGCACCAGTGATTGACAATGTGATTGTAAGAAAGACAACATTTACAATATTATCCCAAATTGTAAGACTATATCAGGAATACAGCTACAAAAAATATGACGCCTTCATGGAGAAAATTAAAAACATTGACTGTAAGACATAAAGGAAGATGTAAATAAATGTTGAAACATACCACCTTCCTGGATGAGAAGATAGTGTTGCAGGGGTTTTAATTCTTCCCAAACAATTTATCAATTCAATGCAATTCCAATAAAAATCTCACTCATCAACAATAAAATTCTCATAAAATTATTCATGGAACTCAATACGCTTTTCCTAAAAGTCACGTGGAAAAGCAAAGAGTCAAAAAGAGTAAAAATTTTTTTTTGAAAAGCAGTGACATCAGTGGTAAAAGTACAAAAGCAGAAGCAATAGAAGCTGAAAAAGGAGAAGGGAGGTACGAGACAGATAAAGACGTTATATAACTATAATAATTAAAATGGACAGTAACGTAAGGGAGGGGGGAGTAAGTAAAAAAGTAAGTGAACCAGGTGTTTGGAGAATTATATTACTGGGGAGGCGGTTCAGGGAATCTAAGGTGCAAAATATTTATGATGATCATAAAATAGGCATCTTCCAATTTCCCATGGTTTACATGGAACTGAGGCTAAGACTGAGTATTCTGGACTGCTAAAGAATATTACTGGCTTCACTAACTCCCAATAAAAACAAGCAAAATAGAACCTACTTCACAGGTTTGTGTCTGTCTTTTATGATCTTTATGGTCAGGTCCTTTATGGAGAGGGGACAAGAACCCAACTCGAATTTGCGCAGCAAAGGTAGTAAGTTTGGCTCACAGAACTGGGGAGTCCAGGGGTGATAACAGTCAACCCGTGCAGGGCCAGGCACTGGTATGAGGGCTTCTCTTCCATCCACCCATTTAAGCCTCACAACAACCCTAGTGAGATGGGTTCTGTGATCACTCTCGTCTTACAGGTGAGCAAAGAGACGCAGAGAGGTAAACAGAGCACCGAGAGATACATAAGTTGTGTCTTCTTGTCCATGGCCAATAAAGGACTTGGGAAACGGAATTCTAATATAGATTTCTAACATATTTGTTCAGGGGTGTGCAGTGTAAACTCCAGTTCCACGTCTCCTCTGAAACCTTCGGGGTCTGAATTGTTCACTAACACTTTGGAATGTTTGGTTTATTTGGGGAAACCCCAAAGAAGGGCTAAACTCTTCATCTAGTTTGATGTGGAGCAAACATAGAGACAGCATGTGTGGAAGAAAGAACCCAGGGGTAAAGGACAAAATGGCCTCTGGGTCATACTAAATTGTTTGGAGATTGCTCTGTGATTAGGGAGCCTTCCGTAAGTTTCTGTGCAGAGGCTAATACAACGAAAACAGGGTTATGGGCATTTCAGGCGATATGCCCAGGAAATAAAAGGTGGAAAACTTGGAGGCAGAGAGAGCAGTTAGAACATTGTGTGCTGCCTCAGTGTGACTCTAGGTAAAGTTAGATTAACTCAGAAGCATAGGGTTGTGGCCATAAAAAAAGCAAGAAGACGTGGATGAGGAAGGCATAATCATAGACAAATCAATGGCACCTGGTGATGGAGTGCATGTTTGGGGAAAGAGAGTGGGCAAAGTTTTTGCTGCTTGTGGGATCTTAGTTCCTTGACCAGGGATTGAACCCGGGCCCTTGGCAGTGAGAACGAGGAGTCCTAACCGCTGGACCACCAGGGAGGAAAGTGGGCAAAATTAAAGTTAACTCTGAAGTTTTAGCTTGGGCGATTGAGGGAATGATGTCCTTGGAAAGAAAAGAAAAATTACAATAAATAACAGGTGTTAGGGGAAAAAAAACCAGAATTCAATTTTAGACAAGATGAATTCAAGGTGATGGATAAGAAACGGCATCAGTTAGGGTTCTTGGAAGCAACCCAAATCAACTCCGGCTTAAGTGGCAAAAGAAATTTTCAGAGTGAGTTTGCAGAGTCTTCAGGAGAATCTGAAGAACCAGGCTTAGGCTACTCACCCTGAAACAATGTCCCAAATCTTGAGGTCCCCCCGGCACTGCCTCTGAGCCTGGGCACTGCAGGATGCCCTGTGTTTCGGCTGAGCTTCCGTGGAGTAGAGTGTGGTGAGTAAGTGTGGGACAAGGTCATGAGTCCCGGGAAAATATCAAAATTTCTAAAGAGGTCAGAGTTGGCCATCCCAGCCATTCAAGACAGTTACAGGGGAGGAGCGAGTGGGTGGTAATGAAGGAAGACAGGAGGTGTGGTCAACTCTTTCATAAGCATTGTAGAGTACACACTGCACAATTGCAGGCCCCTTATGGAGAGCCCGGCTCTGGAGTGCTGTTCAGCAATTAGCTTTATGCATTTTCCTGAATATTTAATGTTTTCTGGCCGGGGCCTGGGCAGTGAGGGGGCAACCTCTATCAATATTTGAAACCTCTGGTTAAGTATAGAAGCTCTGCTTGAGTTTCTGCTGATGTCTGCGTGACTGTAGATCACGATCATGGCTCTTTCGAGACTGGTTTACAGGGGAGACCCCGGACGTGCAGACGGACAGGTGAACTTCTTCAGGATCCACAGAGCCGGGTCAAGAAACTAGTTCTCCTGAAATTCTGGTTGAGTCAGAAATTGCATTTGAACTTGATATTAGGCCATTAGCTGTGCTCTCTGGGATGGGCCAGAAAGGGGGTGAGGTCTTTGGAACAGATTTAACTCCCCCAGGGGTTTTCTGTGCCACAGGAGTGCAGGGTGTGTCTGGGTCTGGGGTTCCGCTGGGACGTGAGGGGCAGGATGCGGCAGAGAGCCCTCGGGCCAGGGGCGCTCAGCTCCCAGTTGGGGACCATGATGTGACTTCATTACCTACAAGTTGCTGCATCCTCTGCGGTAAAAATTCAGTCCACTGCCTCATTAAAATGTGGTCAGAAGAGACCGCCGCTTCATGGTCAGTGCAGATCCCCCAGACGGATGGGTTGTCAGTTGGTGTCTGTCTTGTCAGAGGGCCTCAGACGGCCCAGGGTAAATTCTAAGAAGTGTTAAAGGGAGGTGAGCTGGTGGGGTCAGGGCTGTCAGAGAAGTGGGGAGAGGCGAGGGGCGGGGCTGGCAGGTTGTGTGAAGCAGTGATCTGAGTGAGTGAGCTGTCTTGAAGGCTTATTTGTTGCAGTTTTGTGAAGTGAGCCTTTCCAGATGAATTTGAACAGATCATGTGAACAGCTGATGGCCACCTGATCCTCTCACGTCAACGTGATCTTTCTTTTAAAATTCTAAACTCTAGTCCTGTCTCTCTGTTTCACATGGATCTTAGGG
Organism: Grampus griseus; assembly: GCF_964374135.1. Taxonomy (NCBI): domain Eukaryota; kingdom Metazoa; phylum Chordata; class Mammalia; order Artiodactyla; family Delphinidae; genus Grampus; species Grampus griseus. Next base: position 4,095,524 of record NC_139004.1, read on the forward strand.
GTTTCCATGAAAGCTGTCATGTATTTTGTCACCTAAAGGGGTACTTCATCCACTGGGAAGCACCGTATAAATGTTAGTTATTTGTGTGTGTAGCACAAAAGGATGTCGATGTAGAGCAGTCTCAGTTTCTGAGATCCCACAGGCCTAGAGGCCAACCAAGCCCACGTTTCAAAGTGAGGGCTGAGAAGTCCATCCTGTCACCCGCCACTCACCTTCCAGGCTGCAGGACTGGGAGCTAAGGATTTAAGGAAAGAGGTGAGAGATTAGCAAGCAGCGTCCTTCAGAGTTGCTGGAAGGCTGTGGCATTTCCCTTCCCTGAAGCTACGTGAGAGGAGCTTCCGCAGGAGCCAGGAGAAGCTGACTTTTGTCCCCTGGAGTGTGTAGGATGCAGACTGATGACTAGTCCTACCTGTGAAGGTGAAAGGCATGCTGGTCTCCACTTGCCTAGCAAGGGAATGAGGAAAGAAGACTAGCTTGGACGTGAACATCACTCCCAGAGATGGGGGACCAAAGATGCGTGCTTTGCCTGGGGACTAATAGTGGATGGTGCCGGTCTAGGGGCAGCACAGAGGTCCCATCCAAGAGAATTGCCTGCAAAAGAGGAGGGTACTGGCAGATACCAGAGGCCGGGTGAAAAATCACAAGTTTCCAGGTAGCGCTCATATGAAGGAGGTTAAATTTGGAGGATGCCCATGGTGGGTGCCCCATCGCGTCTATCCCAGTGGGCTAAGACCTCTCTAACTCCTCGCCTCTCCTCCCTCCCCATCCCTTCCCACTCCCTGCCACGGAACAGTTTGGTGCCTAGGGGAGGAGGGACAGAAAAACCTGGCTGGCAAATAAAGAGGCAGGTGACATGCCCACCCTTCCTTACCTGCTTCACCTTTGAAGTACGACAGAGCTGGAGGGAAGCGGAAGGTAGAGTACAGTGTTACGGGATTTTGACTTTGACCTAGATATTAGAATTGCTGAAATGAGACTGTTCCTATAAGTAACATGGACCCAAGTCTTTTTGTTATCTGAGAGGGCCTGGAGAGAGGATGAGTCCTGCAGGATGTTTCATCCAGGGGCCAGGAACACACGAGCCCACAGTTAAATTTGAGCTGCCTTTAAGGGCACAGTAAGAGGGAAGAATAAAGTTTTCTGCTTGGACCCTATAAAAGTGCCACTAGTTCAAAGAAGTGATTGCAACAGACTCCTCGAGGGCAGGGAATATGTCAGAGACTCCTTTTTATCCTTGCACTGCTAAGAATGGATAGTTCTTGAGCGGTAGATCTCCTTGTTGAAAGCTGGGGCTTTGCCTAAAGCTTGTAGAGGGTGCACCAGAATTGCCTGCAGGGCTCAGCAGAACACAGCTTGCTGGGCTCCACACCCAGAGCTGCTGATTCTGTTGGTTTGTTGAGATCTGGGGGAAGGAGCCTTTTCTAATGGACATGTTCCCAGGTGAGGCTGACACCACTGGTCAGGGGACCACACTTTGAAAGTACTAAAGGAAATGGATCAGCGAAGGCGGGGCTCTTTGTCAATGAGCTTAGCCATTCACTGGTTCATAAATTAACTCAGCAAGTATTTACTGAGGGCCTGTCGTGTGCTGTGTGCAGGTGCCCGTTGGGCCTGGGACCATCTAGTTACCTAACTTGTTCGATGACGCTGCAGCCTTCCCAGCAGGCAGGAGGAACGAGCAACCTCAGCGCAGAAACATCCTCTCCCACCCGCGTCAGCCTCACGCGATGGTTTCGGTGTCCTTGCTTGGCCTAGTTCTGGTGGAATCAAAGCCCTGCTTCATATTCAATAGAGGCTTTTGTTCTCCCTTCACACGATATATTGATTCTTATAATTGGGCCTCTTTGCTTTTTCCCAAACTACATTACCCACATTAACAGCTAGCTTGAAATGCCACTATAAAACCATACGGGTCTTAGTGGAAGAGAAAGAAAGGAAATGAGCCTCTCAGAGCTCCAGCTCTTCCAGTAAGGCGCTCCGTGGATGGGGAGGTCGGCAGCGTTTGCTTTTCCGCCTCTCACTGGCTGCAGGTCCCCCACAGTTTTCTAGCCGGCAGGCCAACTGCTTATCCAGCCCTGCCCTGCACACCAGGAACGTTAGAATGTGGTGGGGGAGAGGGTCCCCTGTGTTCTTACTCCCTCTTTGCTAATGAGACCTCCAGCCTGTGAGTCTGTGTGTACATTTGCACACAGGGCCCTTAGCTTATTGCACTGGAAAGAGGGCTGCACAGCCCTGGAGAAATTCCCAGGTTAGCACAGCAGACCTCGTTTTAGTGGCTAGCGTTCCTGGGCTCTTTATGTAGCATTTTGGGCTTACTTAGCCAAGGGCGTGTTTGGTCATTCCAATGCTCCCAAGTTGTGGTTTTGACCTTTTCATTAGTATCAAGGAGATTTTGAACGTAGGTAATGACTTTTATTTGAGGGTTTTCCCCCCTCATCGTTTACTACTTACAGACAAGGGCAGTGAGGAGAGAGGAGAAAGCATCAAAGCCAAGAGAAGTTCTTCAGAAGAACAGTGCCTCACAAATCTAGACCGGGTGACAGGACCTTTGCTTTCCAGGTCCTGACACAACACTGGACACAGTTAGGGCCTGTATGTGTGCTTTGGTAGAACTCAATTCAGCCTATTTTTACTGAAGATCTGCCAAGGGTAAGCCGTCATGACGCGTCCTGGGTGGGGCAGCAAAATGGAAACGCAATCATTAAAAAGTCATAATCTTTGCCCTCTCGTTGCTCAAAGAAGTTATTGATGGTTACATTTATGTGTCAGCCTGGCTGGGCCATGGTGCCTGCATGTGTGGCCAGACATTATTCCTGATGTTTCCGTGAAGGTGTTTTTTGGATGAGATTAACATTGAACTTGGTGGACTTTGAGTAAAGCAGATTGCCCTCCTCAATGTGGGTGGGCCTCATCCAATCAGTTGAATGCCTGACTAGAACCAAACACTGATCTACTGGCCTACCCTGCAGATTCTGGACTTTCTAACACCCATAACCATGTGAGCCAATTCTTTAAAAAAGAAAGAAATGTATTTATCTCCTATTGGTTCTGTTTCTCTGGAGAACTCTAATACAGAGATTTGCACAAAGACACCAAGTAGATTGCATCATTGGGTGTATAGTGTAAGGAAAGTTATATGGGACTTGTTGAGAAGGACCCTGAGGTATAGGTATAAGGTCCACACATGATGTGACCGGGAAGGGGATCTGCAGCAGAGAGCTCAACCTAAGCAAAGTGCAGACTCTCTTCCGGGAATGGCAGAGTCTAGGTGCCTGGAGGACCCAACGTGAAGGGGGTCGGTGGGAGATGAAGATGCAAGTGTAACTGAGGCAAATTGTAGAGAAGGTTAAGGAATTTAGATTTTATTCTGTATGTAGTAAGCATGTAAAAAAGAAAGAGGGCACATATTTCTACTTGGGACGAGCATTCTGGTAGTATATGGTGAGATTTGTATCAAAAGGAAGGAAGAGACAATTTAAGAGGAATTGGAAATTGTGTGTAACAGACATAGCCTATTTATTTAAGGAAGCAGGGGAGTAGAAGGTAGGAAAGCTAGAATGTGTAAGACCAGCTCCCTAAGAAAGAGGGGAGACCCCAAATACTCAGAAGTAGAGAGAAAGGAGCAGCAGAAAAGGAGGCAGACATGCTGGAGAGTGACGTTTTTTAGGAGGCTTTAAGGAAGTTTTGTGTTTCAGGGTCAGGGACAGTTTCATCTTCTGGACTTGGTGCAGAGTCCCTGTTAAGGTTTCGTAGTTCCTCTTTGAAGATGAGTTCATCCTGGGCTGTCTTCTCAGGAATAGAATGGATTTGACCAGATCTAACTCCAGCAATGCTGATGCTGTATTATCAAAACCATGCACTTATTTGTGCATGCATGCGTGTGTGTGTGTATGTGTACGTGTGCCTTCTGCGTCTCCAGAGGAGCCAACAGGTACCGTGGGGTGAAAATTTTGACCTTCTGGTTCTTCCACACCAGTTTCTTCCACCAAGCACAGGTAGACGGTGCCAGAATGTCCTGGCGTACTTCCTGGAACCTGGTCGGTGTTTGGCAATATCTGGTGAACAAATAAACGTGTGAATGGGGCTCAGAGCCAATCAGAGGATTCAGAAGTTACTCTGAGTGTTGTGTTTTCAAATGTTGAAAGATAAGTACACACACATTTGTATGCACAGATCCCCACACACACACACACTCGCGCTCATTTGCTGTCTGCCATTTTGTATGCCTAGGATGACACAACCACAAGCCATTGAGACAAGGGACATGGCTCTGGTTCTTGAGAGAGAGAGAGGTTGGGGACATGTCTCAAGAGCATAGAAAGGAATGAGGCTTACTGTTGTCCACACCAGAGGTTCTCCATCTTGGCTACACATTGGAATCATCCCAGGAGTCTTTAAAATGCTGATGCCTAGGTTCTGATGTCTTTGGAATGGGGTATGGGCTGAGACTCAGGATTTTAAAAGCCCCCTAGCGGACTCCAATGTGTAGCCCTAATTGAGAAACGTTGCTTTAGAACCCTGCCGTCCAGTTTGGTAGCTGGACACGTGACTACGGAACACTTGATATGTGACTGGTTGGAACTGAGATGTGCTCTAAGTGTAAAATACACGCCAAATTTTGAAGATTTTGAAGACAGTATGAAAACAAGACTGTAAAATCATGTCTCATTAATAATTTTCATATTGGTGGAGGCAGGCAGAATAATGCTTCCTGGCAAAATGTCCATGTCTTAGTCCCCAGAACCTGTGACGATGTTACGTTGCACGGCAAAGGGATTAAGGTTGCACGTGAACTGACTGTTAAATAAGGAGATTATCCTGGATTATCTGGGTGGACCTGATGCAATCTCAAACGTCCTTAGTTGTGGAAGAGAAGGCAGAAGAGTCCACCTCAGAGTGATTTGATGTGAGAAGCTCAACCAGCCATCGCTGGCTTTGAAGATGGAGGAAGGGGGTCACAAGCCCAGGAAGGCGGGGAACCTCTAGAAGGTTGGGAAAGGGAAGGAAATGTGTTTCCCCTAGAGCCTCCGGAAGAAATGCAGTCTGCCTAACATCTTGCTTTTAGTCCACTGAGACCCATTTTGGACTTCTGATTTCCAGACAGCCAATCTGTCTTGTTTTAATCCACTAAGTTTGTGGTAATTTTTTTTTAATAAATTACTTTTTAAAAAAATATAATAGTGTTTATTTATTTTTACTTGTTGACAGTTTGCTTTATTTATTTATTTATGGCTGTGTTGGGTCTTCGTTTCCGTGCGAGGGCTTTCTCTAGTTGTGGCAAGTGGGGACCACTCTTCATCGCGGTGCGTGGGCCTCTCACTATCGTGGCCTCTCTTGTTGCGGAGCACAGGCTCCAGACGCGCAGGCTCAGTAATTGTGGCTCACAGGCCCAGTTGCTCCGCGGCATGTGGGATCTTCCCAGACCAGGGCTCAAACCCGTGTTCCCTGCATTGGCAGGCAGATTCTCAACCACTGCGCCACCAGGGAAGCCCTGTGGTAATTTTTTATAGCTGCATTAGGAAAGTTGTGACTTACATACTGAAATATAGTAATGTTTTGGACTGGGTTGAATAAGAAATATCAATAAAATTATTTTTACCTGTTTCTTTTTACTAGTATTTAATGTGGCTACTAGAAAATTTACAATCACACATGTGGCTTGCGTTAGTTACATGTCTATTGGATGGTACTGCTCCAGACTCTCTCAACCTTTGGATGGTAAGGTAGTATGACTTCTACCTACCTTCAGTATGACACTAGTCACCATGGGAAGAACAGTGACTTCTAGGAGGATTTCTGGACTGACTGAAGAGTTTATACTCTTGGCCCCTTCTAGCTTGTTGGTGAAAGGAGAAATTGTGTCTCATGCCTGGACTGTCCAATGAATAAATGGTCAGAGGCACTTCTGAGTGACAGCTTTCCAAGTTTACAGAGACTATGAAACTGGCCCAATCAAATAAATTATTAGAGTTTTTTAGAGAAGTAAACATGGGTTAGTATACCTCTTCAGTGTCGGAATACAATTCTCAACAACTGTGCAACTACAGCAGGACAGTAGTGTGGACCTGATCTGTAAACCCACCAAGACCATCACAGGCCAAACCCTTGGGTGACAACTTTGCTTTCTGTAACAACCGTGTTTTTGGTTACAAACAATAAGTTTTATGTTTCGATGATTAGGATGGTTGCTTTTGCTTTTAGCAAACACGTGAAAAGTCAACCTACAGTGTCTGGAAGGGGAGAGAATAGGAGTAAAATCAGAGTAAAATCAAGGCTTAATTCCTGAACACACTTTCTTGGCAAGAGAAAGGCAAGGGGGAGGAATAGAGACTTAAGAGGTCATGACGAGGTAGAACGGCAGCCCTTCCTGCATTAGGGCATACAGGTCCCTCCTCGCCCTCCAGCACTCCAGCGAATACTTTGAAAGAAAAAATGAGGAGAAGTTGACACGTGGAGGCAGAGAGCCTCAAAATTTTCTTTTGTCATGAAATAACGGTTTCTTCCAAACATGCTAACCTAGAGTGTTGCAGAGATTGTAATAAACGTTGAACTTGCAAAATTAATATTAAAGATTCTGGGTTTGAAGTACTGGGGATGTTTGAAGAGCCTGATCACAACGCTTGAAGCCATTGTGTGAGTCAAAGGACTTTTGTTCTAGTGGGAAAAATGCCTAAAACAATCCCCAACAGTATGTAAGGTTCATAGCACGAATGACCGCCCCCCTGGGCGTGAGGAGCTTGCATGGTGGACACCAACTCTGTAAGGTTAGCCCTTGGTGGTTGCTCAAAATGACTGCTATCCATCCAGGAAACAAGCAACTTCCGATTTCAGCGTTTTCCCCCTCAAACCCTGATTGTGCCACGTGAAACCGTGAAGCAGGACGAAAGCGTTTTCTGCATCTTCTCCACGGCCCCAGTCCAGTATCTAACACGCTTCATGCTACTTTATTTTTCTGGCCAATCGCTATAATCCAGTTACAATCGATTTTTGAGCTGCCCTTGGTGTGGGTGCCCTGCCTCAAGCACGTGCAGTGACAGACATGTACTCTGTGGGTAATAAAAGCAAGGTTATTGGGACTATCTTTTTAGAACCTCTTCTAATGAGCAGTCTCCACACTAGTTGCAGGAAACATTGTGATGATCTTACAGCCCTAAAGACATTTCTCCACTGTGGGTAAAGTAACCTATGATAAACGAACGGTTTCTCTCCTAGAGACTTCTGTCCACGTTTCTCCTTGTTCATCTGGTGTAAAATCAGTGATGGACCGACAAGGGTATCTGCCGTGCTTTAATTTCCCAAACTTCAAGACGCCATCCAAACACAAAGGCTTTCACAGGCATAATGTTGATCTTGACTACCTTCCAGCAGTTTTATGTCTTCCTTTCCTTGTAGCTAATGGATCAGTGCTGCTCACAAAGCCCAGTTTTTCTAGGGTCAGCTTCCTAATGGGATCAAGTCGTAGGATTTCCTTTCATCCTTCTATACCCTTCTGGGAACATCTCCCCCATTTTATAACTCGCCTTCCTGACTCCCTTTGGTCCCTTTTAGGAAACTTTTCTTTCCTTCTGAATTCTTAGATCCGTAGGAGGCCAGCAGGAGCCCCACCAAGTCACCAAATGATTCTTTCACCTCAATGTCAGTCGTGTCGAAAAACAAAAGTGCTGTTGTTTAGGTGAATGTGTGACGTTTGGCTAAAAAGAGAGAAAAATAAAGGTAAGAGAATAATTCTTCATATTTTCTTTCTCTGCTTATCATTCTCATTTTTGTATGACATTGCCAAGGAACAAGATAGACTTGCTTTGATTTTCTTTAGTTGTTTCCCTCCTCTGACACTTTCTTAACTTACATGTATAAACTTAAGGGCCAGAGGCTGAAACAATGAAATCTCCAGTCAAACCAGGCAGTCTTATTGCAATTGATGAGATGTCTTTGGTCTTCCTGCGTCTCCCTGGACCACTTTCAATCATTGTCAACAGAGCAGCAGGAGAGAGTCTTAAAACTGAAGCCAGGTCATGTGACTTCTCTACTTAAAACCGTCCAACGGCTTTACTATAGACTGAATGTTTGTGGTCTCCCAAATTCATACGATGAAATCCTAACCCCCAATGTGATGGTGTCTGGGAGGTGATTAGGTCACAAGGGTGAAGCCCTCAAGAATGGTATTAGTGCCTCATCAATAAAGGCCCTGGAGAGCTCCCTTGCCCCTTACACCATGTGAAGACCCAATGAGAAGTCTGAGACCTGGAATAGGCCCCTCACCCAACCATGCTGACACCCTGATCATGGACTTCCAGCCTCCAGAACTGTGAGCAATAAACTTCTGTTGTTCATGAGCTACCTGTTCTATGGTGTTTTGTTACAGCAGCCCAAATGCGCTAAGACAGGCTTTCTACTTCAGAATAAAGCAAAGTCCCTGGAATGGCTCTAAGGCCCTATGTGATCAGGTCCTGAGTCACATTTTGACCTCAGCTTCCAGACTCTCTCACTAACTCTGCTCCAGCCCCCTGATTCCCTTGCTGTTCTTTGTGCAGATAATCTCCCACATCAAAGTTTTGTTCTTGATGTTCCCTCTGGTTGGAAGGAATTTACCCAAGGGATGTTCTTGGTTTCATGTATTTGTTCAATGTCATCTCTTCACTGGGGCCTTTCTTAGTTATTCCACTGGAAATTGTAACGTCCACCTCACCATTGGGATCTGACCCTCCCTCTCCCCATTCTCTGCTTTGTCATTCTCCTTAGCGCTTACCTCCAACATAATATCTATCTTATTTAATTAAATTGTTTATTACCTGTCGCACTCATCCAGAATGTACACTTTGTGAGGGCAGAGAATTTGTCTGTTTTGATTCCCGCTGTGTGCCCAGCACCTAGAACAGCGCCTGGCATGTATGAGATGCTCATTCAATGCACTGAATGAGGGGCTGTATCACATCACCCAACGGGGGGATAGAAATAAATGAATTTCTAACTGCGAGATAGAAATAAGTGAATTGCTTCCTCAGCTGTGCTCTGCTGTGACAAATGATTTGTGGCTCTGACTACAGCATTTGTGGAAGTTGACCTTGGTAATTAGTGGATAAAACTGATTTGTCATTAATAGGTTGAAAGTCACCAATGAGAGTAAAAAGGGTCACAGAGTAAGAAAGAAAATCAAAGCATCTTACTAACCATCACTAATCAGATGTAATACCAAAGCAGCTCATCAAACCACAGGAAATAAGAGAACAAGAACGTCAGCTAAAATACACTGCCATTCGGATGTCTTTCTGTGTGCGTTTCCCCCAGCTTTACTGAGGTATACTTGACATATAACACCGTGTAAGTTTAAGGTGTACAACGGTGATGATCTGATACATGTGTATATTGCAAATGTTTACCAAAATAAGGTTAGTTACCATCTTCTTCACCTCACGTAATTACCATTTTGTTGTGTGGTGGTGGTGAGAACATTTACGATCTATTCTCTTAGCAAACTTGAAGTGTACAATACAGTATTATTAACTACAGTTCCCATGCTGTACCTTAGATCTCCAGAACATTACTGTTCTTGATGATATTAAAAACTGGGTTGTTTTCTTCATTTCTTTTCAGATGGCTCATTGATAGTGTAAAGAAACACAATTATATTTTGTATGTTGATTTCGTGTCCTACAACTTTACTAAATTCATTTATTATTCTAACAGGGTTTTTTTTGGTGTGTGTGTGGGAGGGAGTCTTTAAGACTTTCTATATGTAAATCATATCATCTGCAAACAGAAAATATTTAGTTCTTACTTTCCAATTTGGATGCCTTTTGTTTCTTTTTCTTGCCTAATTGCTCTGACTAGGTCTTCCCGTATTACACTGAATAGGAGTGGTGATAGTAGGCACCTTCGTCTTGTTCCTGATATCAGAGGGAAGCTTTCAGTCTTTCATCATTGAGTATGATGTTAGCTGTGGGCTTGCTATAAATCACCTTTATCTGTTGAGGTATGTTCCTTCTACATCCACTTTGTTGAGCGTTTTTAACATGAAAGGATGTTGAATTTTGTCAAATGCTTTTTCTGCATCTGTGATGATCATTTGATTTTTATCGTTCATTCTATCAATGTGATGTATTACATTTATTGATTTGCATACATTGAACTATCCTTGCATCCTAGGGATAAAACCTACTTAATTATGGTGTATAATCCTTTTCATGTGCTGTTGAATTCAGTTTGCTAGTAGTCTGTTGAGAATTTTTGCATCTATGTTCACCAGGGATATTGGCCTGTAATTTTTTTTCTTGTGGTATCCTTATTTGATGTTGGTAACAGATTAATGCTAGCCTTGTTAAATGAGTTTAGGAGTTCTTCCTCCTCTTCAATTTTTTGGAAGAGTTTGGGGAGGATTGGTGTTAATTTTCCTTAAATGTTTGTAGAATTAACCATTGAAGCCATCTAGTCCTGGAATTTTCTTTGTTGGGAGGTTTTTCATTACTGGTTCAATCTCCTTACTGGTTATTGGTCTGTTCAGATTTTCTATTACTTCTTGATTCACTCTTGTAGAGTGTGTATTTCTAGGAATTTATCCATTTCTTCTAGGTTGTCCAATTTGTTGGCATATAATTGTGTAGAGTGGTTTTTTATGATCCTTTGTATTTCTGTGATATCAGTTGTAATGTCTCTTCTTTCATTTATAATTTTATTTGAGTCCTCTCTCTCTTTTTTTTTTTTTTTGCAGTATGCGGACCTCTCACTGCTGCGGCCTCTCCCATTGCAGAGCACAGGCTCCGGACGCGCAGGCCCAGCAGCCGTGGCTCACGGGCCCAGCCGCTCCGCGGCACGTGGGATCCTCGCAGACCGGGCACGAACCCGTGTCCCCCGCATTGGCAGGCGGACCCCCAACCGCTGCGCCACCAGGTAAGCCCTCTCTTTTTTTTTTTCTTGGTAAGCCTAGCTAAAGGTTTCTCAATTTTATTTATCTTTTTAAAAATTCAACTATTAGTTTTATCTTTTCTGTTGTTTTTCTATCTTTATTTTATTTATTTCTGCTCTGATCTTTGTTATCTCCTTCTTCCTGTTAACTTTGGGCCTAGTTTGTTCTTTTTTCTAGTTCCTTGGGGTGTAAAGTTAAGTTGCTTATTTGAAATCTTTCTTTTTCTTTTAAATTGAAGTATAGTTGGTTTACAATATTATATTCGTTCTTTTTTCTTAATGTAGGCATTTATTACTATTAGAACTGCTTCTGGTCCATCTCATAAGTTTTGGTATGTTGTATTTTCATTTGTTTCAAGATATTTTTTCACTTCTGTCAAATTAAATTTCTTATTCGATCCCTGGGTTGTTCAGGGGTGTGTTGTTTAAGTTGCACATATTTATGAATTTTCCAGTTTTCCACCTGTTATTAATTTCTAATTTCATACTATTGTGGTCAGAAAAAATACTTGGTATGATTTTATTCTTTCAAAATTTGCTAGGACTTGTTTTGTGAGCTAACCTATAATCTATCCTGGAGAATGACCTGTGTGCACTTGAGAAGAATGTGTACTCTGCTGCTCTTGGATGAAATGTTCTATATAGATCTGTTAGGTCCATTTGGTCTAAAGCATAGTTCAAATCCAATGCTTCTTTATTGATTTTCTGGATGATCTATTCATTGTTGAAAGTGGGGTCCCCCTGCTGTTATCTGTTAGTATCTGCTTAATGTATTTAGGTGCTCTGATGTTGGGTGCATGTATATTTATATCTGTTATATCCTCTTGATGAATTGATCATTTTATCATTATGTAATAACCTTCTTTGTCTTTTGTTAGCATTTTAGACTTAAAGTCTATTTTGTCTGATATAAGTATAGCTATCACTGCTCTCTTTTGACTTCCACTTGTGTGAAATATTTTTTCCATCCACTCATTTGAGCCTATGTTTGTCCTTAATGTTAAAGTGAGTGTCTTGCAGGCAGAATATAGTTGAGTCTTGATCGTTGTTGCTGTTGTCGTTTTAATGCATTCAGCTGCTCTACGCTTTTTGATTGGATAATTTAATCCAACTTAAAGTAATTATTGATAGGTAAGGACCTTCTAATGCCATCTTATCGGTAATTTTCCACATTTTTGCTGCTAGTATGTAGAAGACTATATCTCATCACCTTGTTAAGTTTACTTATTAGATCTAGTAGTTTTTATGCAGATTCCTTGGGATTTTGTAGATAGAAGTCATGTCATCCGTGAATAAAGACATTTTTACTTCTTCAGTCTGATACCCTGTTCCACAAAGTTTTCACACCTCAGTAGCTTTGAATTTAATCTCTGTACCCTTAGCTCAGCAAGACTGTTCTGTTTGATTTGGTTTCAACATTCTTGCACTAAAATCTGAAAAGGACTTCCAAGCAGAAAGCTGGAGAGATAACAGGGCTCATTTTGTTGTTTCCCTTCTCCTAAGGATCACAGTTCTGCACTTCCTAATATTCAACATCTTGAAACACTTGTTTATTAAATTTTGTCCAGATGAGAATCTAGCCTGGTACCACTATTCCACCGTGGCCAGAAGTTGAAGTCTTACTATTGCTTTAAAAAAGAACCTGGAGTCCTATATCTCACCATTCACAATAGCTTCCTTGTTGACAGATCACATGTGTTGTTCAGTGGAAAATTATAATTCTCCAGAACTTGTTTCAGTTTATTTAATAAATTCACAGACAGATGGCTTGCCATCAGCCAAAACGTTAAAGATCATTCATAGCATATCACATTAGAACGTGCATCCAGAATAATCCCCAGAAATCAGCATTTGCCACATTTACTGTAGGTTCTACAATAACAGGGTAGTTTTACGAATTAATTTTGTACACATTTCTCCATTATTTCAATTAATTCTTTGGAACTATTTTGGATAAATTAGTCCTTTTATTTTCTTTTACTTACATCTTTCCAAGTGGTCATGAAAAGTGCGTAAAATTTGGCAATTGCCTTGACAATTCTCATTGTATTTCTACTGTTTGAAGAAAGCTATTTTTCACCTTGACATGTGTAAAAGTAAACCTCTTTATGGAAAAAAGTGTAGTAACTACAAACTCTTGTAGCACTTCTACATAATGTTGTTTCTTATCTGTTTCTTTAATATATTCATTCTTTACATTTAAATTTCATTTAAATGTAATCCAGACAAACAGAACCTTGTACTTGGTGGAATCTTTATGACTTTTGAGAGATTTAAATATAGTTTTCCAGTCTGAAAATCAGTCTGATCTAAGTAATTTTTTTTAACATCTTTATTGGAGTATAATTGCTTTACAATGGTGTGTTGGTTTCTGCTTTGTAACAAAGTGAATCAGCTATTGATCTAAGTAATTTTTGTTTTGCTGAAAAGAGTTCACCAACAAAATGAATAAAACAATGACAAAACCATAACAAAAGTTTTAGTTTTGTAATAGGCTACTCCAGATCTCAGAATAGTTTGAAATGTTAACTTTTACTACTAAAATATATTTTTGAGAAAAACATTTAAAAATTCATTGTTTATTCTTAAACTCTCTGTTAACATTTTTGGGATACATCATCTTAAAAATCAAATTGTCTTTTACTAAAGAGAGTCTAATTAAGTTATAACATGTTATTTGGAAAGATCACAGTACAAGTTGAAATCAACAAATTTATAACATGAAGCTGCTACTGACTTTGATACATGCTCTGCTGACTAAAATTGTGTGTATTATTAACCATTACTATCATCCACTTTATGATTTTTATTTATCTTTATTTGAAAATTTTTGTTTCCTGGCTGGGAGTGTACTGGTTCTCATAATATTTTTTATTTCTTCTCGTTATTTTTATTATCTATATTTTATTGGCTAACCTGATTCTTTTGCTTATGTTCCTGATCTTAACTATCATAGGTTTTGGTTTCCATTACAATAACATAAGAGAGATTTTTGACATTTTTTTCTTTTGGCATAATTTCCAACTTAAAGAAAAGTTGAAAGTGCAATGCAAAAACTGTTCCCCTCACCCCGCCCCAGCCATTTTAGTGTCACTAGTTGACATGATATCCCGTCACTGGACTGAACAACGCTGAGTGCAATTCCTTCAAACAAAGGCGTTCATCTACGTAACTACAACAGAACCATAAATATCAGAAAATTAATACTGCTATATTATTACTATTCTTCCTTCCAGTCATGTTTGAATTTTAGTATGATCTAGAATTTGGAAAATATCTCAAAATTTCTCTGGTAGTAATGCATGAACAGGAACGATTTGAATGCATTTTAAAATTACTGCTATGTTATACCTAATTGCATAACTGCGTAGTCAAATCACTATTACGGCATACCTTTGACTTATTGGTGTGTATGTGTAAGAGTTTGTCACTGGAATACTTGTTTCTTCAACTTACTTCATTGCATCAGTGGGAATTTTCATAATATTTCATCTGTAACTACCAGAATTTATTAGGATTAGGTGACTCAAGTCTGCTAAGATGTGACCTGATAGTTGGGAGGCATAAAACAGGTGAGTCCACAGCTGACATAATTGTTTGTGTGTGATAAACTCAAGAATTTAAAAAATCCTATTTTATACTATTCCCATAAAAACAGACAGAGAGTGTTTAAAATTATATATGCTGTATTATTTAGTGCATAGCTGACAGAAGAGTTCTTTCATTTTGATTTGCTACTGATAAGACCTGAATCCTTAGTTTACCAATTTACACAAACTAGCTTCCAGCTCTCTACATCTTAAACCTTCTTTCTCCCACATACTTGCAGGGAGGAGCACCCTAAGTCACGTTCACACCACAGTAGATTTCTGTTCCCTGCACCTTTGTGGGTAAGAGATGGCAATATTCCTAGAGGTTGTTCTTACCCTGAGACAAGCAGGAATGACTTCACTACACACAAGGGCACAATGAACCACGTAAGTGTGTCCAACTGAATACAAAGTGGATTTATTCCCAATTCACCCTTCCCTTATTTTGGATCCCCAAAATGCCAGTGGATATCCAAATGCCCCCTGACTCAGAGGGAAGTGTGACAAAGGGAAACCTGCTAATTCAACTGATGATGGTTAAAATATCTTCCTTTTGCAAATTTTACAAGTATTTATGACCATGTGAAAATGGTGCCAGGACCCCTCCAGGGTTTAGGAATGCTGTTGTGCAAATGAGTGTCCGTGAAGCACAAGCTTTGTTACCTTCCTGGTTAATCTGCTCAGGGGAGTTTGCAGAGGGGTCTCTGCTCTGCGCACACATTTGGAACCTTGGAGTACCTTCATCCTTCACCTTGGATTTCCTGGGTCCTGTCATTGTGTGACGCTATGAGAATCTGACCTTAAATAGTTTTTATTCTCAGAAAGTCCAAGGCATTTGGGAGGAATACAGAGAAAAATTAAGAACTAAAAAGTTTTTTAGTTTGGTGTAGAAAAAGAGTTTAAATGGTCTTTTTCGTGTGGACTATGAACCTCTCCAATAAGTGAAGATGAAATTAAATTCAACTGACATTTAATTGAGAACTTACTACGTGGAATGCATTATACGATGATGTGGACAACACAGAAGTTAGACAAATCATGTGAATTAACGAATCTTACCTAGATGGCCTTACAAAATGGTTAATTACACCTGGCTTAGGTGACTCAATAAAAAAGATAATTTATTTTGAAAATCGGGAGGTATAATTTTGCACTAGTAAGCCTTAGCGTGTAGTGGCTATCTCCTTGAGATGAATACTTACCAAAGAGAAGATAACGAATTAGCTTTTTAAGACTAAAATGATTCTGCATTCCAATAACTAGTAATGAAATCATCACTCTTGGTGTATAGAGTGGACTACCTAGACCACCAAGAGATAATAAAAAAAAGTATATCTTTACCATTTAACTTTGAAATAGCTTTTCACTCATCTTTTTCATGTCTTTTCTTTCTCTTCATATATGAGACAGAATTAAATGTAATAGAATCAAAGGGAAATTATCATAAAAGTCAATGAAATTAGGTCCTGCTGAGAGTGACTGCATCTTTAGAGAGAAAGACTAATGTCTTTACCTTCATCTTTATCTTAATCCCCAATCTAGAGTCATTTTGGTGAGCTCTGAAGTTGACAGTGGTTTTGTGCTCAGCACTGCCCACAGTTTAAGTTGGATCCGTTAAAGGATCAGCCCCAGCGAGGCCATGCATCTACTTTCATCCCGCTTTCCTAGAATTTCAAACTCTAATATTTTTCATATGCACACGTAAATGAGCCAGAGGAGAGAGGGGATGCACAGGGGAAGCAAAGATGCTGAGAACCCCCTCCCCCCGAGGGCCAGGGGAAGGGGAGGGGAGAGAGCCACTGTGACCCTGGGATGGAATCTGTGCAAAGAGGGGCCCTGAGTTGTGGTGGATCAGTTCCTGGGCCGCGCAGCCTCTCCCCACCCCCCTTTCTTAGGACTTATCGCCAATGCATTTACTATCAGCAGATCAGAACTGGTCTTCTGAGACATAAGACATTTCCTTTTTTCATAGCGTCATTTCTTTTAATTCATATTTCTCTGAGGGCGTAGTTCTCATACACTTAAAGCCCTCAGGATTTGGAAATAGTCAACATCTATATTTCATTCTAAACGGGACAGCTGTATACCTGGAATGACAGGCTTTTTCTTTCCCAGAAAATTACTTCAGGGGCGGCAAAGAGACGGACACAAGAATGGAGTTTGAACATGGCTCTTTTTGTTCCAGGGCTGGTGTGTTTCCTGTGCTCTGTTAAGCTGAAGGACCCAGAAAGTGGTAATTGCATCCTTAGCCCTAGTGCCTTGTTCTTTACAGAGCAGGCCATCCCAATTTTCTGTGACCTTTAGTCAGGTTATAGACCCTGGGGACCGAACCACTTCAGACAAAGAGCCCAGCTCAGCTCCGCACCATAGGAGACTCTTTACTGCCCCCTGGTGGATGAAGGAAGAGACACACGGTTCCCAAGGACGAAGGCCGAAGACCCAACAAATTGGTTAATTCTTCCCAGGGTGGAGGTGGGGCCGGTGGGAGGCGGAACGATATTGGCTGGATGTGGAGCTGGGAGGTTGGGCCCAGGTCCTTCATGGTTGCGTTCACTCTGGCCTTCCACTTTGGCCCAGCCTTCCTGTCCAGGGGTCCCTAGCCCTTCCCATGTGAAAGGAGTCCCTCTCCCAGCTAACTCTGATAGGGGATGAGCCCCCACCTTGTCACACATTTTCCAGCTCTCTTGTTCCTGACAGCGTTTCCTCCCGGAGCTGTCTTCTCACTCCTAGGCATCTCACAGCTTACCCACCTTCTTGATGGTGGTTGGCTAGCAATGACTCAATGAGTTTTCCAATGAATTTGTGTCTCCATATATACGCAGTGTTTCTTGAACATTTGACCTCTTCCGACCTGCTAATATAATTAACAGTCATTTTTGGAGCCAGGTTTATTATTAGCTGCCCAGCCCTTAACACATCCTTGCTTCCAGAGCTTTACCTGCTTTTATAATACCCCATGGTTGTTAATTGAAAGGCAACTGTCATTAAAAACTGGGCCTCGGGTGCTGTGGGAAAAGCCTGGGAATCTACCTAATAAGTTGGAAGGCTCTCTCTTTTTGTTACCTTTACCATCTTTCATTACTAGCAGTCCAAGAGCGTATTGTCTTTATCTGATAAAAAGAGTTGGCCAGAAGGGTGTATTGATGACGCTCAAGTTATGGGTTAAGAGAGAGGTAATGATATTTTCATCTACGGACACACTGCACATACAATCCATGATAACCACCTGGGCCACAGAAAGGACTGGATGACACAGTGAGCGTAGATGGGGAATTCCCTGGCGGTCCAGTGGTTAAGACTCTGTGCTCCTACTGCAGAGGGTAGATGGGGAAGTGGTAGGTTTTCTGCCAAACACGGATCTTATAATAATAAATATTTAGACTTGGAAGTGACTTTAGAAATCATCTTATCCATTCTCTTGTCTAGTTTAGAACCTCATGAAACTATTCCCAGCAGATGGGCTGGCAGCCCAGCCTCCACTTGGGGACCAGGCTGGGGATTCACTACCCTGAGTGGTTGTTTGGTCCATGATGGGAAATTGTATTTGTGGGAAGGTCAGCACATAGTGCCTAGTTTTGAGATAGAAAATGAAAGCTCAGCTTTTCTCCCTTCTGTAACCTTAATCTCCAAATTCCCTCAACCCAGCCTCATTCTGAACCGCAGCAACAGAAGGGGCTCTAGGGTGACTGATGTCTTCTGCAGAGTTGTTTAAAACCACTTTGGCAGTAAGATGAGGAGGGAAAAGGCTATTTCTGACTCTTTGATTATTGTCTTGAGGGTGCTTGTGCATGGGAAAATGGGAGGTACATTTCTGGGAAAACTTGGTCAGGATAATTCAGGTTAGAATGCTTCAGGACCTTCCATTCCCAGGGAGGAGCAGACAGACAATGGGCTATGTTCAAACGAGCTGTGTTCAACGGCCGAGTTCTAACCCCTGTTCCCTTTGATATTATTTTGGCTTTAAAGCTGAGGTCAACGCTAGAAGGCGGAATGGTTAAGAAGGAAATGAACTACTGGAGACACAACATCACTTTAGGATTTTAGCAGCATGAAAAATACTTGAATGGGAGTAACCGAGATGACAGGGCAGCCTGAATTGTGAGTGCCAGGGAGAGTAACCCTCCCTCCCTACTCTATTGGGTGGCCATTGTGATCATTCATTCATTCAGCAATGCCTATTGACAGATTATTCAGCACGAGGTACACAGTGATGTATGCACCAGAGCCACAGGGCTCTTTTTACAAGAGGAAAAGTGGAGAGCTGCCCAAATGGGATCTATTTTAATCGTTTGAAACTGTTAGTCATTTTTGGCAAAGGAAATCATCGTGATGGGTCAGCCAGATACTACAACTTCTTTCAACATTTGGTAGGAATTGTCAGGGAAGCCATGCCAAGGCACAACAGAGATGGAAAGAGACAACCTACTTTAAGCTTAAAAGTTATTCATTCCCCACGTGTTAACATATGGTTTGCCATACAATCGCTACTGTATTTGTTGGCTTTTGCGTACGATGACGTGAACCCCAATTGAGGTGGTACGAATTTTAACTGTGAAGGGTGTCGATTTTCCCGGTTCTTTTCTAAGCTGTGTCTGTAATGTGATATTGAAGTGAAAATAGCAATTCCCCTGTCTCTGGCATCCAGGTTTTGCCTTCTTAGCTGGAGAAGGAGGTGAGCAAGCAGGTCCAAGATGCTCATTTGGGGGAATTCCCTGGCGGTCCAGTGGTTAAGACTCTGTGCTTCTACTGCAGGGAGTGTGGGTTCAATCCCTCGTTGGGGAACTAAGATCCCCCATGCCACATGGTGTGGCCAAAGAATTTTTTAAATTAAATTTTAAAAAAAGATGCTCATTTGGGTCTGATCAAATGGTGGTCTGTCAAGAAGTAAATCCTGAAGCTTGATGTCTTCTGTTAAGCAGGAAAAATCCCGAAGAAACTGAATTAGAACTCAAGCAGTATTCATGGACAGCTTCTTAGGCCAAAGAAGGACAGCACAAAACTAAAAAATCTTGTGTAGCCAGACACTGTGACTTCACTTGGCAGTTCTAAGAATAGTTTTTTTTACATAAATTTTACTAAGGCATAACTAAGATTAGCCCCAATGATCCCTGCCTCCTAATATTCATCTCTGTGTGATTCCTTCCCCTTGACCTTGGGCTGGATCCAGTGACTCACGTTTCATGGATGTGACAAAAATGACGGGGTGTCACTCCTGAGGTTAAAAAGATTTTGGTTTCTGTCTTGTTCTCTTGCTTTCTCATTATGGTGGAAGCCAGATGTCAGGTTGTGAGCTGCCCTATGGAGAGGCCGGCAGGACAAGGAACTAGGAGAGGCCTCAGTCAACAGCCAGTGAGGAACTGAGGCCCTCAGGCCAGCAGCTGTGAGGAGCCCACAGATGAGCTCGAAGGCAGAGCCTCTCAGTTGAGCCTTCAGATGAGACCTCGGCCCCGGCTCACTTTGACTACAGCCAATCTTGAATCAGAGCAACCAGCTGAGCCATGCCTGGATTGCTGAAGTTTTTGGTTATTTCGAATGCTATGAACGTTTTGGAACACTCGTCTTTTGGTGAATATATGCATCATCTTTCTGTCGGATATATATCTGGGAGTGGCATTACTGGGTCACAGCATGTATTCAGATTCAGTAGACACTGGCAAACAGCTTTCCAAAGGCGTTGTACCAATTCACACTCTAGCCAGCAGTGCCCAAGGCCAAGCTTTTCTCTCACTGTTTCGGCAGGACTCTGCCGCTTCTCAATTCAGCATGGGACCAAGTAGGCCGTGGGATTTTAATGGCATATTTTATTGGTAATAATACTAATAATAAGAAGAATAACAGCAAAGGTAACCTTTTGCATACCTAATTATCTGATGTTTTAATTTTCAAAAAGCAATATACAGACAGGACTTCATTATGTATTATTACTTTATGTGTATCAAGCACTAATAGGACAAAATATTAAGCGCTACTGAGAATACGTAGATACCATGGTTGTCCTTAAATTAGATTTCTTAGGAGATAACCAGGATTAAAGGAAAGAGATGGTGGAAGTGGAACACTTTTATATTATGTTTTCAATATTTAGGTTATTTAGGTGAGCTCTGGCTTTGTTTTTTAGCTTAGATTTCCCAGATAACGGCTTCATTTTCTGCTTAACATTGCTGGTGAGGAGATCACTGAAGCCTATTGTGTTTCATCATAGACAGCGTTTTTCTTGTATTACACCTAGTTTTCAATTTTATGTCATAGCAACACTTTGTTGATCTATATGAGTTTTTAGCATTGTATACTCGACAATGCTAGTTGGGATATTATTGAAGATACCTAGCTTTTCTTTTAATGATCTGCATGAAAAACAGATTTCTTTATTAGAGTCATATTTTTTGAATTCATGGTTATAGCCAAGAGAAAGAATAAGACTCATGAGCTCGGCCTTGTGTCCGTAATAAAAGCAGCATAGAGAAAATCAATTGGCAGCAGCGGGCAAATACCGTGGGCACTCGAGCCTGGGCAGGCCTGGTTTGAGTACGGAAACACTTGGTGGGAGTGTGAGCTTGTCACTTAAAAAATCCCTGGAAGATACAGACGTCCAAATCTGAAATATGGGTAATGTTAGCCATAGGAAACTAGCCCCGGAAACAGTAAAGGAGAAGCAAATGATAAAATGTCGTTAAGAGTAGCAGAATAAAGATGTCATTATGGGAGGAAAATATTCAAAATCCATATTAAATGCCATGGTTCATAATATAAGGACATGTTCTTATAAGTTGAGGAAACTTTTCTGGGGGAAGGTACAGACTGGCAAAGCGGATGCCCTTGGCTTTCTGAGGAAGTGGCGGTGTCTGGGCTGGTGAGCGTGGCAAGGATGTCCAGTGCATCCTGCCACGGACGTGGAGGACTTGCCTGAATATGGCTCTTCTGTGGGTTTTGGATGGTGCTTTTTTTATCTGAGTATAGGGAGTACATCGTTTATTGACCCTGTGTTCCCCCACTATTCCTGACTCGTAGGACAACAGGTACAGAACTGCAAGGGATCATCCCCAGCTCCGTGGATGGGGCAACTCATTATGACCACTGGTGAGTACTCAGGACACGTTTCTAGAGGGCAAGACTGGTCTAGGGCCACTGCCATCAACTGTGGCAGGAGAGTGACATTTCCTATGTTCGTGGCTAATTTCCAACAAATCTTTATTAGGCTGTTAGGCTGCTTACCTGTAGCCTAACATAAAATTTGTGGCCATAAAATTTGGGTTTAGGTACAGCTAACATAAAAATAACTTAACTTTATTGCATTTTGTTTCACATAGTTAGAGGTAAATCAGAGCTGACCTGTGGGTAAATCAAGGCATTTTAAGACGTTCAGGGAGAAACAATGGCATGTAGGTTTGTGACCAGACTCGTTAACTGTCCCCTGGTCCTTCATTGGAAAGCTGGGTTGGTGGGTTTTAGGGGAACTGACATCTCTTCGAGGTTGTCGATGGAATGGTCCTATTTCCTAAGTTTTTGTGAAAGAGCAATGCCATCCTTCATTGTTGTGTCTTCTCTCTCATCTTCAAGTTATCCCTAGTGGTATCTAACCAAATATTGATGGAGACGTGGGTGAGGAAAGGCCTAGAAAATCATAACTTCAAAGTCAAGGTCACTTGCATTGCAGTAAGATATAACCAGGGCACTTAGCCCAGAGGTCTCAGAAAGGAGACCAACTTACTGATTAATGTTCTTCCTGCTTGGAGGAGATGCTCAGTGTTTTGAACTTTATCTTTCCTATCCAAAAAATATACAGAGATATAGAGATATAAAGTTTGTTGTTAACTTTAATCTCCACACATGTGAAGAGCTCTAACATGTGTCCTCCCAAGTCTAATAGTTTAAATATTGCCAGTTCCTTTAATTCTTCCTTTTAAGCTATGATGGCTTTGTTATCATGTCTGGCACCTTGGAGAGGCAGCTGGAAAGCTGAGCCCAGCTAGGATGGTTGACCAGAGCATCTCCATGTGGCTTCTCCAGTATGGCAGACTCAAAGAAGCTGAACTTTCACATAGAAGCTCAGGACGTCCATGGAGAGGATTTCAAGAGACAAGAAGTGAAAGCCACCCGTCTCCCTGGGTCTGAGAACTGATAGAGCTGTTTCTACCACATTCCATCGGTCAAAGTGACAGGAGGGTCAACCTAGTTCAAGGGGAGGGCAGCAAAGGTGGATCCCATCTCTCAGTGGAAGGAGTGACAATGAGCTTATGGTTATTTACATTCTACCCTCATAAAATAACAAATTCTGATTGTAATTTTCTTCGTGCTGTACTTCCCCATCGCCTAAACTTGCTCAAACCAGAAAGAAGAGAAAAGAGCGCCCTTTTGTGTTACAGGTACTTGCTTTTACTAATAGGAAGTAGTCATTAGGACCTGTTATGTTTGAGTTAGTTTCAGGGTGGTGAAACATTGCTTAGATAATTACTGAAGTCCTAGAACCATGATTAGTGGGAAAATTAACGGGAGTTCATGAATTGTATTAGCAGCAAACTTATCAAGCATCTTTTAAAAATGTCCATTGTCTCTGAAGCTAGAAGATGTTCCCAAACTCCTGGCAATTGAGGTGAACAAAATTCCCTAGTAACTTTTCTTGCTGCAACTGAGGTGCTTTTTTTCCCCCTTCTCATTTATTTATGTGTTTGTTTTTATAGAGTGATTTCTGACAGACACATTCAAGAAGATGTTGATGTGGTTTTCTTGTTTTCATTCCTCTGTAGAGGCTTATGGGGGTAAAAGTGAGTCGAACTGAGCTGAGGTGCTGAGAGCAGAGGGAAGCTTGTCCCGAGGGGAAGGAGTGTCTCTGGAAGCAGTGGGCTCTCGTGGGTACAGCTTTGCCTTTAGGACAGAGGTGAGCACGGCCCTAGGGGGCAAGATCCTGGGCCTCTAGCAGTCCCCACCCCTGGTAGTGGGGATGCTCAAATTTTAGCGTCTAGGAACTTGCCTGTCACACACTTGCAGCCATTTGTGAGATGCATGGCTCCCCTGACACACTTCCTCTCCCACTGTACCCACTTGGGCCCTAGTACACCTCGTTTCCCGTCTCTGAACCCAAACGTAGCCACGCCCCGTCGTCTACCCTCCTTCCTGACCTGAATGGGTATTCTACCCCATACTCGCTTGTCCCTCCTGGACCCACTGTAGTTTTTAGCTCTGAATCCAGTTTTTTCTTTTTCTTTCTTTCTTTTTTTTTTTTTTTTTTGCGGTACGCGGGCCTCTCACCGCCGTGGCCTCTCCTGTTGCGGACCACAGGCTCCGGACGCGCAGGCTCAGCGGCCATGGCTCACGGGCCCAGCCGCTCCGCGGCATGTGGGATCTTCCCGGACCGGGGCACAAACCCGCGTCCCCTGCATCGGCAGGCGGACTCTCAACCACTGCGCCACCAGGGAAGTCGTGAATCCAGTTTTTGATCAGCAACTTCTTCTAGCCTTTCTCCACAACACAGCCTACAAGGAACAAAGTCTAGTTCCTGGAAGTGCTCCAACTCTGACTCATACCTGCACTTCTGTGGCTAAAATCTCTGTAGCTACCTTCTAATGAATGATCCCATGAGTCATTAGGATGTGAATACAAAGAGTGCTGCCTCTCCTTGCTGGATACTCACCATCCCCCCAGACCAAGGTAACTGCAGTTCCCAAGAAGGGTCGTCCTCTTTCCCTCATCTAGGCTGTTACCTGAGCTCTTCTCCGTGTAATGTTCTCCAACTTACCTCTTTTCCTTTCGATTTTTCAAGATGCAACTTAAATCTTTTCTCCGGTATTCTTGGAGGTACTAGGGGATGTTTCTCAGGCATCTTTTTCTCTTTATTCCCGTGGTACTCTAGATATATACCTCCATTAACACACCTATCCCCATCTAATTACAGATTGATAAATATGTACTTTATACATATTTCATCTATTTCTCTCTCTGGCTTCCCATCTGGCGTTGTGAACTCTCTCTGGGTAGGGACCATAGGCTTTTTATCTCTGAATCTCTAGCATGATGCTTACTGTTCAATAAATACTTGTTGAATTCATGCTTGCGTACAATAGTTAATGAGTGATGGATGGTTAAATGGATGGTTGGAATAAAGGATGGACAGGTGGTTGGAATGCTGGCAAGCTGGATGGTGGGAGGATGGCTGGAGGTAGAAAAGATGAATAAATGGATGACTGGGCGCACTATTTTAGAATAACATTGGAAGGAT
Organism: Grampus griseus; assembly: GCF_964374135.1. NCBI lineage: Eukaryota > Metazoa > Chordata > Mammalia > Artiodactyla > Delphinidae > Grampus > Grampus griseus. The sequence continues at coordinate 4,120,226 of NC_139004.1, forward strand.
GTTCATCGATGATAACTTTACACCTGGAACTTTGTGACTTTTGATTGCCAGTGAGTGTAGCACGAACTCCTTTTCATCTCATGTTCCTATTACAAATTTGTGCATTTTTTATTTGTTATTATACTGCAACTCTTCAAAGAGTTTTGAGTTGGTTTTAATTCAGTATTCTTAAAACTCCGGGAAATAAAATGAGATTTAAAGAGCGTACAGTAAAGCAGAGGCTGATTTCACTGCCTGCTCCCACCCCAGCCTGGTTTGCCTCCATGCCTGGCTTCCTAGGCCTTTTTAGCTTCTCATCAACAGGTTGGAAATAATAATATTTACTTTTTTAAAGGGTTGATACAGTAAAATTATTTGAAACACAACCATATTCATACAATCTCTCTCATTTCTCTCTTTCTCACTCAACCATCTCTCTCTTTATCTATCTATCTATCTACAGTTTTGCATGTGTTGTTGTTAAGGCTTGCTTGATATACTCCCAGAAGAACCTTGTGAAAATAAAAGTATTGTTACCCCTCTTTAGTCATCGAAGCTATAAACACAAATAAAGATTCATTAAAAGAATAGAGGACTGGGCTTCCCTGGTGGCCCAGTGGTTGAGAGTCCGCCTGCCAATGCAGGGGACATGGGTTCGTGCCCCGGTCTGGGAGTATCCCACATGCCGCAGAGCGGCTGCGCCCGTGAGCCATGGCCATTGAGCCTGCGCGTCCGGAGCCTGTGCTCCGCAACGGGAGAGGCCACAATGGTGAGAGGCCCGCGTACTGCAAAAAAAAAAAAAGAATGAGGACTATAACAGGCAAAAACTAGAATTTAGAGTCTCTGCTGCCATCTGAGATACACTGCTTGTTACCAGTGCTAAAATATGATTTTTAGAAACACAGCATTATTACACAGTGTAGAGTCCCAGTTGTCAAAGGGGATGGGCTGGCTCTAAGGTAGGTATGGCGAACAGGTTTTATCTTGAGTGCCAACACTCCTTATCAGTTGGTAATAGCTGCCTGGAGTACTGTGTGCAGAAGGATCCTGAGGCCCTATCTAAGATGCAATTGTTCAGTGATGTCTGCCATGAATATAGGACCTCTGGTACATATCTGTCATATATTTCCCATCTCTGTTCTAAGACCACAAAATGTGTCTGTTATGATAGGTATTCCTGCTGGCTTGTCCACTGAGTCACCATAATGATTCATGGGATTATTCATGAAAAAGTATCTACAGAGATTCTGCAGTTTCTGGAAACTGATTTTTGAACCACACTTGCTCCTTTGGTGCATGAGGTTAATAAAATAGAGAGAGAGCAGCGAGGAAAGCTAACTGTAACATCATTACCCATTCGAGTCCTTTTCTCTAAAGGAGAGAAGCTTGTTTCACTCTCCAGGGTGGGTTATCTACTGCTAAAGAAGGGTGGTTTCTTGAGCAGCTGTGGTTAGTAACATGTTGTATTGAAAAATAAAAGTGTTCACTTCTGTGCAGATGCAAATACAATCAGAACTTTATTTTAAGCTTTGATTACATTCTAGTTAATAAGAATATACTCTATTAAGCCAGTTTAACAGTCCAGCTAAATGCATTTCAGTTTAGAATTGGGTATTGGAAGGCTTGGCAAATGCTGGAAGACTACTTAGTACAGTTAGGTATGATGTACCTATAGAGGGGACCAGCTGACCCTCATGGATTCCTGGTGCTGAAGGAACAGTCTCAAAGGCTTAGAAATGTGCTTGTAGAGACCAGAGAATTTCATTGGGACGTTTCCCCAGCTTCCTTCTCATTGTTCATCTTTTCTTTTCTATCTTTCTTTTCTTTTTTTTTTTTTTTGCTAAGAATCACAGTCTACTGACCTAAATCCCATTCTAGGCATATCAATGGGTGATTCTGACAATAAATCAGCCTTGCAAATAAATATCAGGTAGCCTTGTCTGTTGGAACCTTGGAGCCTAATACAAATGACGTCAGCATCCTCTGTCATTGGGTGTGTGGTAGCGCTGGTAGTTTGCAGGGTGGAGTCCATACTACCTTGTAGCACCTGTGTGCCGAGCTGAGGTCTCAACACGGGTGATGTGAAGGACAAGAGGATTAGTGGCTGCCCATCCTTCCACGTGTCTGGTCACTAAATCTGCCAGCTTCTCCAACTTGTTGGGTTTATTCCATCTCTGAGACTGTATCTGGACCTGTGTCATTGTGCAAAGGAGATGCTTCCAGAGAGACAGGTGAAGTATAATTACTAATTAAAGAGACTAATTGCTCACCCTTACTGTCCCAAGTCGGCCTTGTTACTTTCTAGTACTACAGCACCCAAAGGGTTAAAGTTAGGGCTAATGTTTCCTGCTGATCAGGCCACAGCGTGACAACTCCTATAAAATGCACTATCAAACTACATTATCTAATAGTTCTGAGCATTGCACCTGCTTTCTTATCTCCTCTTGGGTGATTAAGTTTTCCACAAATGCAATTTGTTAATGTGGGGCCACATCTTCTCACAAGGTGAATCTGTGAAACTTGGCAGGCTCTAGCTTTGCTGCAGGTGCAAGATGAAAGACCTTTCCCTGGCTGTGCCGAGAAGAAAAACGACGCTGCGCTCAATTCCTGGGGAAAATATTCCGACACAGGGGATGAAACTGATTCCAAGAAAGGGGAATAGAATTCTAGGGCCCAAATCATGTGCTGGCCTCCTGTCTGGGGGGTACATTACCCTGAAAAGGCTGAGCGGCGCCTGAGCAGCCCTGTTTTACGTGAGGCCAGGTATTGAGCCAATCCCCTTCCTAAGGGAAGTCCTCCGGCACTTGGAGCTGCAGCCATCTGAGATGAGAAATGATCACTTTTACTCTTATGACCTGTGAGAGCTTAATGAGGGCTTAATTTAAGCTAATGCTCAGAATCCGTTGGAAGATGGAGCGATTAAAAACTAACTTCCACATTGAACAGCCACGCTGAAAAGTGTGTCTTCAGAATACGTGGCGTCACCACTCTGGGGCTCGACCAGTCCTGTCCGGGTCCTCACAGCTAAGTTAAAGCAAGAGCTGACTATTTTTGCATTAGAATTTCCTTAGCCAAGACTACAAGGGGCCAAGTGCTCGGACCCATCTCAGGCTCCTGCGCCTCTACATAGGCGGTCGTCTCTGAATCTGCAGGTCCAGCTCGCCGTACACGTGTCTCAAGGAGTCACTGGTCAGGCTGGCCATCAGCTTGCGAGGGCCAGAAACCCAAGGCCGACACACCTCCTCCCATTTCACAGTGGAGTTGGGCCGGATTTCCCTGAAAGGATGGAAGAGACAGGAAAGGTTTTATGCTCCAGAGAGGCAGCCCCAGTTTCCCACCTTGACCAGGAAGCAGCGAGGCCCCTGCCTGAGTCACTCTTTCTTTCTTTTGGTTGATGGTGGTTGGAAGACGGAAGGGCCAGGGTGGCTGATGTCCAGTGGCCGCCCGAATGAGGCCCCTAGATGAGGCTCGAGCAAAGACAGCCCCGTGGGCCCTGGTTCCTCCTGCACAGATGCATCAGCTGGCCCTCTGGTGGACGTGGTCCATGCAGTGTGTGGTAGAGCTGAGCTGAGCGCCCGGCCAGCCATGAGCCAGCTGAACTTCAGCTTATCCCCAGGCTTCTACAGTAGCCTTGAGGACATGACCGATCTCCCTTGGTTCATCTGTGGGCTAAAGTACCCTCCTGGCATCAGACTTCTCTCTGAACCCCCAGCTGCCTTTACTGAGGTCCTGACGCTCTAATTGGTTCTGGTCAACCCCCTGGGATAGGCCTGTTCCCAGGCCCAGGATCTGGAACGTCACCCAGCATGCTCTGTAATTCAAAATCCTGTTTCAGCCAATTGATTTCGGTCCCTTGCCCACACACCTTGCTGCTACGCGTTTGTTGCTGATGCCCTAATCCATCCTGAGGGTGGGGCCTTCAGTGGTCCTGCCTTTCCTCATCCCCTGCGGCCATGCTCTGAGGTCTTCCTAAGCGTCATGGCCAAGCCCAGCCCAATAGATGACGAAGTCAGTCAGGGTGGGGCATTTAGGCTTCTGGAGTATTTCACATATCCCGCCCCCGCCGCTCCCGATGTGATATAAGCTCAGGAGGAGATTACGTGCACGTTTTATACGTATGAGAGTCCCCTGAGGTGGACACTATGCGACAAATTTTCTAGTTAAGAAAAATGAAGGGATTAAACACGGGAGGTAACGTTTCCATGGTCACACAGGTGTTAATGGGCAAAGGCAAGATTTGGACCCAAGTTTATCTGTTTCCAAAGCACATGCTCCTTCTACTTCTCTATACTAGATTTCATCCTGTATCCTCCAATGAAATGCCTTTTCCGACCGCTCTGCTTGCTTTTTCATATGTCTGATTTCTCAAACAAGACAGATGCCCTTTTGTTCAGTATTGAGAGCTTCCTGCAGGTCTTGTTATTGGAGGATTCCTGGTCTCCGCTCTCTGACTCAGGCCAGGCATGCGCTGGGCAGCTTTGCGTATAACCCTTGGCCTGCACTTTTCTGGGAAAGCATCAGGGATTTGAATGGAGACCGCCATGCATGTCTTAAGAAGAGAGAAAAGGGATCAGACTCTTTTTATGGGTTATTGGGGCACAGCATGTCAGAATTGGAAAGGACTTAGAAATCACTTCATCCGACTGTCCCATTTTACAGACGAGGACTCTGAGGTCCTAAGGAGCCTGTGGAATCTTCCACAGTCACAGATCCTGATGGCCCAGACCCTGGACGAACAGAGACACACACTGGGGACACAAAGAGGGTGCTCAGAAATGAAGAACGTGTTGTGCAGAGGAATTTGGTGGGTAGATCCTTAGACCCCTGAGCGAGGGCCCAGGGGATGGGAGGCCACTTCCTACGAGCTCCATGGGGTGGCCTGGAAACCAAAGGAGCCGACGGCAGCACTGTGGCTTTGAACTGGAGCGGTGGTGGGAGGGTGGCACAGACGGGGACTGTGGGTGAGTCTAGAGTGGTTCAAAGGCCTCAGCTACAAGAGCCCCCATTTGCCCTTGGAGGTCAGGGCCATACAGCATCACGTTAGACAGAGCCAGAGCGAAGGAGAAATATGGGGCCATCCACCTGTGCTTGACCTACTGTACATGAAGTTAGAGTCCCATGATATCCTCAAAGATCACTAAAACAACATGTATTTTACCTGGCTGCAGGTGTACATCCTCTGGGATGAAAAGGGGAAAGGCTTCAAATCTTAGAAATCTAGCCGCTAAATAAGAAATCCCTTTACTCTTGTATCTGTGGCCAGTGAATTGGGAAATGCCTCTAAGGCCAGGGGACTCCTCTCTCTAGGGCTGCCCCAGGCACTGGTTCTGAGAGTCTCAACGTCTCAATTAATTTGTCATTAGCTCTTAATTTTTGTTCTTTAGAAATGAGGCTATATAAATTATCTTATTCAGTTATAGAAAAGCCAAATTATGTGACAAGCGCACACCCAGGGCCTACATATGGGAGTATTTTTCCAACTCAGTAAATTACTTTTATGATTCAAGGTTTGGAAAACGCTGAGCTCACGGCGGGTTTCCTCACCTGTAAAAGGACTCTATGAAATATTGAGAGGGGTGTGGAGAGGGTGGGTGAGTTAGTATTTGTGCTGCGCTTAGAACGGTGGCAAGATGTGGTTAAATACCACGTATTAGACATACGCTGCTGCTGCTGCTTTGCTATCATTATTATCACCATCACCTTTGTGGTCATCACTTTCTGCCTGAACTCCCTGCAACGTAATTTAGGAAAGTTCTTCTGGCTTGTATGCAGAGGAACAATTCTCTACAATTCTCTCTTAATTTAAATAATCTTTTCAGTATGAATATAGGTTTTTAGATATTTATTTCTCAGTAGCTGTGCTGTTTTTACCCTGATCCATTCATTCTTTCTTCCCTGGTTTCCACAAGTGACCCATCCAGAACATTTTGCAAAGGAGTTGTCCCACTTAAGGATATGGCCTGCGGCCTAGAGTGCAGGCAACTCCCTCAGACAGAAACTGTAAACCCTGAGCTTTACTTCATTATTTGGTCTAACTCATTAACGCGTCCCCGTAATGATATCCATCCATGTATCTCTGCCCACTCATGAGCATCACTGAAGATACTCATACATGAAGAGACACATGCATGCCTAAGTATGCATTTACCTACAGAAAAATGCATGCACAAAGAAAGAAAAAAATCATTTCCCCATCTTGCTAAGGGAAGTATAAAAAATAAATAAATAAAATTCAAAAAAAAAAGTGGAGTAATACTGGAAGAATCCTATATTCCCAGGGATAGACGTTGTGATAAATGTTTCTCAGTAACGCGCTGAGCAATCGGGATGCGCCGGCCATTCATCATCTTGCGCACAGGCAGGCGTCGGGGATTATTACCGCAATAAACTGCAACTATCAGTGGTTTGTCCTCCACGTGTCTAGCCCTCTGTCCTACTTGAGAGACTCAAACTTTAAAACAAAATCACAAAGTCGGAGAACTTTTCTCTTAAAATAACTTACGGAACCTCATCATTTTTTAAAGAGAAAAAGGAATCTGGAAGATGAATTGTTTGATGTTGCAGAAGTATCAAGTGCAGAAGCTGGACAGCTGCCGGTCTGTGGGAGTAGCACCTCCGAGCACCTGCGGAAGGCGTGGGGAGGTCGGGGGGAGGAGGGCAGGAAGGTAAATCATTTTGGGGAGGAGCTGACTGTGTCCTGACTGAGGAGTGGACGCGGTACCGCCCATTCCTCGTTCAATCCCCTGCTCGCTAGCTCCCGCCTTCCAGACCCTCTGCTTGGAGCTCCAGACCCCCTAACGCCTAGGGCCCTCGGGTGGGCAGGTGGGGTGGAGACTCCCTTGACTATTCAAGGCGTGGATCTGAGAAAGGAATACAGTCTTGTGAAGGGTTCTGGTTCTACAGAATTGCACTTCTTAAGGGTCCAAGTTGTCACATTGATCTGCCGCTCTTTGATCAGGTCTTGGCGGTATAGGGTACACCGCAGTGTTTCAACCATCCGAAAAGATGGCTGTGGGTGCTGGCTGGCTCAGGTCCGGGCTGTGAAGGTGTGAGGAGGAATCAGGAGGAAACAGAGAAACCAGTGGTCTCTCCGAAGTCGCAAGCCCACCCTAGGTCATAAGTATTTTCTATGTCAAGTTATTTCCAATTTTTGACAGTCTCTGAGAAATAAAGCTTCCCTTGCTTTGGAGAGATCCACCCTCTGGATCTGGATCCCCATAAGAGATTGAGGACCTGGCTTTCTGTCTGTTACTGATCTGCCATAGACCTATGCGCTGAAGGTGATTACCGATAGAGCCAACGGCAGAGTGCGGGCAGACATTTGCTTTGTGTCCACCGTGTAGGGACTGGCCTCTTCCATCCTTTCCCCAGTTCACCCCATTTTGTCCTACCCCAATGTCAGATATTAACAGTAAGAAATGCACCTGGACGGTCAACCCTCTTTGAGCCCTGTGTCTCCTAAATGGTGGCTCATTGCACTGCGCTAGGACTCATCTTTCTTCTAATACACAGATTATCTCCTTCCTTGCATTGGTTTGGGATCAAGGTGGAATTCTTGCACAGCCAAGGTGTCAAAATGGCCGGAGGTTGCGGCCCTCAGATGAGGCTTTTTGGAGAAGGAAGACTTGGCTGCAGCGGGGGCTGTTTTAAAGGAGAAATGTGCGTCACTTTGCCTGAGCGATACTTGCATCTGATTCGAGTGGGAAGGTGTGAGAATGGGTGAGTGAGACTGTCCTTTCTGATGAAAGCAGGGCTAGCTCTACTGACCTCTCCCTCTAGCTGGGGTTGATTTCTAGTTTAATTTTCTTTTTCTTGCAGCTTTCCTATTAGCACAGGAATGTTGTTATGTTTTTGCATTTTTAAAAAAAGCACTCTAATTATTTTCTCTGTTGTTTATTGCATCCTCCAGCATCAGGTACCTCTTAAATGATGGGATGCAGAAGCTGTGAGCACTGTAGTTTCAAACAAAAGCAGCGAGCCCCTAGTGCACACATTGTCTTTAAAGGTGCTTCAGAAAGGGTGAAAGAGGCCTCGCATTCGTCTCACAGACTCCGAGCGGGGTAGCTCTCATAAAGGGCATTGGGGAAATCCCTAACATATCTGGGTCATAAGGCAGTTTCCAAATCCCTGCACCTCCTTTCTTATACCTTAGAAGGTCACCCCACAGGCAATATGCTAGATTGATTGATGCTGACAGGGACTTCTTTGCGGTAGAAATGAAAGTAATAAAGCTCAAAGATTGGGATGCATTCTGGGTGTCACACTTTAAGAGGAGTACTGACCAGTTGGAGGATGTGGGAAACCACGTTAGGGATGAGGGGAATGAAGTCAGTGTAGGAACAGAGAAGACGCAAGGAAGACTGGACAGCTGTTTGCAAACATTTGCAAGCCAGTAGATGGAAGACAAATGTGGCTTACTCTGTACACAGGTCCAGATGACGGGGTTTGGATCATCGGTCGGATCGAAAGGTGGAATTGTTTTCTAACGACTAGAAGTACCTGAACACGGAATGGGCTGTCTTGTTGGGTGACACTCTTTTCAGTAGAAGTCACAGAAGCTGAGAACTGTAGGGCACAATCTAATGGCGCGAAGTGTGGAAGAAGCAGAGTTTCATTCGTGTTACTACAGAGCGCAGGGCGGTCGTTGGTCCCTTGAATAGGGAACCAAGTCTAGAACTCTCTAGGCTCACCTTTGTTTTACTGAAAGCAACAGTTCTAGAGAGTGGGTTGGTAAGATCTTGGAGGTGGGGTTGGAAAGAAAGGACTCAAGAAAAGGGACATCTTTCAGCATGATACCTCCGTAAATACGAGAAGAATGAATACACGAGGAAGGAGTATGGCAAAATTCTTGAACTTTGGGTTCTGCAGTCAGCCAGCCACGTCTGGATGTTGGCTTACTTCTATAAAATGCACAACTTGGGACAAACCAGTCAACCTGTCAAAGCCTCAAATTCCTCCACCACCAAAGCGAGCTAATTATAGTGCTCACCCCATTGAGGTGGCTTTAAGGATTGAATGATGGAAGTGTTGGTCAAAGCAACACTGTGCTTTTGGAGGTAGCAGCTTCTCAGACATGTTTGCTGGGGATTGGATGTGAGTTTGGAAAACATGGAGAAAGACAGAACTTCCTACAACCCCACCTCACCTCCCCACTTTCCCAGCACTCACTGGAACATCTTCCTTTTGGGTTTCGTCACTCCAGGACCATCCAGGTAAATCCAAATATTTTTCAGAGTTTCTTTTAAAGGATTGGTGAACTCAACGGTCACAACCATGTCAGAACCGACTACCTGAGCGCCATGGACCTAAGAAGTGAATTGGGAGAGAGAGAAGCTCCTTAGCAGCACATAAAGGCCTCTTATGCTCCCCTGTATCTTTAACCCTCTTTACTTTTTCTTGTGTTTTACAGCATGGCTACTTTTTGGCAAGGGAACCAGTGCGATGAGGCTATCGCTTTGACTGGGGGATACCTATCGAGAAAAAGATGGGACAATTGCTAATTAGAATCGCACTCGTTTCCCCATTATAAAAACCACCCTAATTAGAATTGAGGTGAACAGCCGTGGCCCCCAGCTGTGGCTTTCAGCAGGAGGTGGAAGTGCATCTGGTGTAGCAGCGCTTTCCGTGGTGAGGGCAGCCAGGCGAACTCTGCTCCTGGAAGGGGTTCAAGTTTCCTGCTGGGACAGGAGGCATCCCTGAGTTCAAGAGGAAGAAAACACTCCACGGGGCCTGCGCCTTCTTACTTGGAGGCACTCTAGAAAGAAATATGTCCGAGGAGGGAGGCCTCACCGTTGAACTTGAAGGAGAGGAATCTGGACACTAAAATAGGCAAAAGGGACTTTTCCTCTGCAGCCACAGCATCTGCGTCCCGGAGGCTGTAAGGCTTTTTGTGGTGAGGTTATCCATCACAAGTGTCAGAAGTATTGGGTATTTGGCCAAGTGGCCAGAGTTCGAGGACAGCTCCGACGCTTACTAGCAGTGGGGCCTTGGGTGACTTTTCCAACCTTTCTGAGACTCAGTTTTCTTGTCTCTGAAACAGGACCGGCGTTCCTATGGGGTAATCTATGTAGAATGCTATTATTATTGTTGTTGTTATTATTAAGTTCTTATGCTGTGTTCACGATGTACCACACACTTGGGACTATATGCTTTCCCAACACCAACACGACGTGCTGGAAAGTGACCAGGGGGCTATAGTATTTGTTTGTTCGTCTAGGGGCTTTGTGTGCCAAATGGATGGGTCTGTATAAGCTCTAAATAACTTGGGAATGAGATAATATCAGTAGTTCTTCCATCACAGGAAAGGAGTAGGTTGAGTTAACACATACAAAGCAGCCAACACAATGCATGGTGCATTGACAAGGGCTCAATACATTATAGCTCATACTTTTTGGATTAGCAATACTTGGGGTAGTTTGTTTTATTCACCTTATTTTAGCCCACTTTCAACTCCAGTATCTAGCTGGTGTCCAGTACATATTTGTTATATTAGGTTGATTGCTTACAAATGAAATTTATTGGTTGGTTGAGTTTTCTATACATCAACCCAGGCACTATACTGCCTTATTTTTTAAGCAGTCTATAACACAGGAAAAATCATGTGGAAATGAGCCTTTCTCATGAATAGAGGGAAAGAGGAAGGCCATTGCCCAGAGAAGAAGATTCTCGCTCATTGGCTCTAGCATTAAGAATTAGAACCTTATGGCTTTACTCTTTTTTTTTTTTTAACATCTTTATTGGAGTATAATTGCTTTACAATGGTGTGTTAGTTTCTGCTGTATAACAAAGTGAATCAGCTATACGTATACATATATCCCCATATCTCCTCCCTCTCGCATCTCCTTCCCACCCTCCCTATCCCACCCCTCTAGGTGGTCACAAAGCACCGAGCTGATCTCCCTGTGCTATGCGGCTGCTTCCCACTAGCTATCTATTTTACATTTGATAGTATATATATGTCCATGCCACTCTCTCACTTCGTCCCAGCTTACCCTGCCCCCTCCCTGTGTCCTCAAGTCCATTCTCTACGTCTGTGTCTTTATTCCTGTCCTGCCCCTAGGTTCTTCAGAACGTTTTTTTTTTTTTTTTTAGATTCTGTATATATGCATTAGTGTACAGCATTTGTTTTTCTCTTCCTGACTTACTTCACTCTGTAAAGACAGTCTCTAGGTCCATCCATCTCACTGTAAATAACTCAATTTCATTTCTTTTTATGGCTGAGTAATATTCCATTGTATATATGTGCCACATCTTCTTTATCCATTCATCTGTTGATGGGCACTTAAGTTGCTTCCATGTCCTGGCCATTGTAAATAGTGGCTTTACTCTTTAAGACATGTTGATGACTAAATTTATGTCTATGGAATTTAAAAAATCGATATGAAAATTGCAACCAATTCTCCATGGTCATTACATTCAAGTCTCCACCCACTAAGGTGGGATGGGTGGAGGGCTGGGAAGAGGAGTTGGGGTGGAGCAGACACTGATTATGGTCGTGACAACTGCAGTTGTCACCTACAAAGCATGGATTGCATGCCAAGCAATGTGTCTCAGTGGTCCTCAACCTACATGCACAGCAGAATGTAAGGTTGGTTGAATTTGTTGATGCTCAACCTGTGGATATGGGTTTCGGTATCTGCAGGGGTCCTGGAACCAATCCCCATGGATACCGAGGGATGACTGTATAAAAGTGCATTATTAGAATACTTTACATAGAATCTTTGGTTTAATTCTCAAGTGCATCCAACATATTTTTCCTAAGTTGAAAAAAATTTCAGAACACTTTTTGGTTTCTAAAAATACAGGATAAAGATAACATTTACAAAAGCTGTCTAAGTTGGAGAAAGTGGGACTGCTTTAGAGACACTATTGGTGAAAGTGTTTGCTATGATCACTTTGATTTTGGGGGGAAAATATTTTGGAGTCATCTGCTTTATTCGTGCTATGCTATTGAGATTTTTTAATTTTAAAGGACGACCCCTTAAAAATCTGATAACAGCTACTGACCCTTCCTCCCATGGACAAACACAGTGACAAATACAAGATACATACACTTTGCAGGTAGTTTTAGGGGGTTCACTACAGACCCAGGATGTCTATCCATGGCCCTCAAGGGACTGATGGGCTCCAAGTTAAGGATCCTTTACATCCTGGCAGGTACCTCTACAGGAAGATTCTTCTGCTGTGGAAAGCAAAGTGGACCCTTCCAGGTGACTGATGGCAGCGATAAGGGGAATTTAGTGTTTGAAAGGCTGGCCCAGGGTTTAGGCCTTCAGAGATAGGCTTTAGATCTGAATCTGATTAGAAGATGAAGCCTCCTCAGATAATTTCACGTGTCATGCCTAATCCGTTTGCTTCCAGATATGACCTCTGTTGTTAGCTGCTGGCACGGGTATATAAATACTTCTCAGCCTTCCCTGATACTGGAGCCTGAGGGAGGGGGCCCTTCTCGGGTCGCAGAGTGTTTCTTTTGCAATTAACAAAGGCTCGTGTCCCTTTTCTGACACTGGTCTCCTGCACCCGGATTTAAGTGTCCTTTACCTGACTGCTGAGATAATAACGAAACTTAGAAACGCAAAGCAAACCAGATCTAAAGCCTGCCCAACACTCAGCACCACTGTCTTCTCTCAGGCAATTGAAGTGGAGGTATTTCCTCCCACTTTCAAGGAAAATGGAGCGTTATACGTAGTATTTTCATATGATGTGTTGATTTAAGTGGTGTGCAATTCGCAGTGTGTGTTCACTATAGACAAGACCAGCCATTACCTGGACCAGAGAAAAGGATGAAGCATACGTCATACTCAGTGACAGCAAATACTTTTGCACCTTGATTTTTTTCAACATCCCATTTAAAATATTTCTGTTTTTTTTATACCGACATAAAATATGATGCATTTTCAAGTTAAACACCCTTCACCGATATTGACATACTGAGTTCTTGTCTTTTATGCTGTTTCATAATGATCAGTAGTCTGTTTCTTTGATAAACAAGGAAGTTACTAAAACACACACACACACACACACACACACACTTTTGGGAGGAAATTACTTTTTAGGAAATCACAAGCTCTCTTCCATGGAGTATATGCTTTATAATATGCATAATAACTGTATTCAAAATCAAAACTGAAATGAAGGAAAAAGTTTGAGAAAGAATGAACCTAGCTGTCAATGTAATTCACATGATTTATTAGTTCACGTCACAGCCCTTACTTCAAGTGCTGTCAATCATGGATTCCACGAATTAGTAGAAAATGATTTTTCCCCTCCTCTCCACCCTACGGTCACTGCTGGTGACAAGCAGTTGCTTGTTTGCAAACCACTTCACCAGCACCGGCACCACAGTTGCTTCTCACTAGCCCACTTAGGTTAGCCTTGGCTAAATAATGCAAATTTTTTTTTTATGACGGTCAGGTTTTACGACAGTCAGGCAGTGTTCTAAGTCTGCACCGTCCAATGTGGTACCCACCAGCCACAAGGGGCTATTTAAATTAAACTGAATTAAAATGAAATTAAATTAAATTTCAGTTCCTTAGTTGTCCTAGCCACAGTTCAAGCACTCAGCATCTACATGTGTCTAGTGGCTATCATATTGGAAGGTGCAGTTTTAGGGCATTCCCGTCATTACAGAAAGTTCTACTGGATGATGCTGCTAAGTGATTTTCTTATATTAACTCATTTAATCCTCACGACCCTATGAGGTAGACGCTATGAGAATTCATTTTACAGATGAGGAAAGTGAGGCACAAAGAAGTGAAGTGACCTGTTCAAGTTCACACAGCAAGTAGGGGAAGCGAGACTTGGATGCAGACAGCCTGGCGCCAGAGTCACTGCTTAACCACCTGCTGCGCTGACTCTGGTAAGTAATAACAATAATAGCAACTCACATTACTTTTAGTGTTTACTTAGGCATCCTTTCACTTACATTATCTTGTTTGACCCTCTATGGACTCGGCAGTGGACATTAACATTATCCCCATTCTATTGATGTGAAACTAAAACTTAGAAGACAAACAAAATCCCCAAGTTACAGAGCCTGTAAGTTGGCAGGACCCAGATATGAATCTAGGTCTTTCTGACTCCAAAGCCTTCATCTTTAAGCACTACATACACTGTCATCTCTGACAGCAGAGAGGCAAAAATAGTAACCTTTTCTGCCGAAAATAGTTTCTTTATTTCCTGAAACCCACTGAAGAATCATTTGCAGTATTACCTTTTGCCATCACTAAGCTACCACTTGAGCACAGTGATTACAACTCGATTCTGAGCTAAATTTGAAAACATATATATTACTACTCAACTCCTTCTTTTTGACTTTATGGGGAAAGAGGCAGATTTCTATCCCAGAGTAAAATGTGACAAGGTAGACCTGAGGCCTTGATACACTGTATTACTTGATGATTACAGGATGTGCTATTTGGGGTAAAGATAGAGACATCATTTAAAAAACAAGAGCTCAAGCACACTGTGATCATATGATGAGGTAGATGAGATTTGTTGTTCTTGTTGTTTTACTTTGCTTCCACGTGAACAGGGATGCACAGAGAGCGTGTTGTAGGAACCCCAGTTACCAGTGGTTTTCGTTTCATTCTCAAATGCAGGTTGTTCCACAGCTGTGCTGAGAGGGAGGGGGAAATGCTCCCCTTCCAGTGGAGGCCTCGCTCACAGAGAGTCTAGGACGTGCTCTCCTGGCCAATGGAGTAACCCACCGCCTGATCCTCTGGGACCAACAGAGGATGGAGAGAGAGTCAGCTATCCGAGCATGTAAAGCCATGGCTGGTGGTACCCTGCCTGGGACCCTCCCCAGGTCCGTGGACTTCACCTGCTCAGAGCGCCTCATGGTGGGACCTCACAGACAGACTTTGATTTTCTCCACAGATGGCTTACGGCAGCACTGAGGGCACCGCTGTGGTGGCCGGGACGAAGACAGGGACCATGGTTGGGGACGCTGAGGGGAAAGCATGCTGGACTCAGGGTCTGAAGACCAGGGACCACTGCTGTGTGTCCTCGGGCCAATCACTTGAACTCTCTGGGCCTCGGTTTCTTATGAGGTTCTTGGGAAGATTCAATGTGACATCGTACGTGAAGTGACCTGGCAGAACATCTGCAACATCGCAATTATTGACTCTAAATGCCATGGAGGTTTGGAGGGAGACAGTGCTGCCAGGGTGACCAGGAGGACTTCCTCAGCCTCAAGTTCCCCCGTGGGGAGTGATGTGGATTCAGGTCCTCAGGCGCCAGAGCCGAGAAGCACAGAGGAGAGAAGCTGGCGGCCTCCACTGACACTTTCTAAAGAGACGTGGAGAAGCCCACGCCCCGTGCCCTGCTCCAGCCTCCCACTGAAGGACTGTGGACACGGCAGGGGTGCGTCCTGGTGACTGGAACACGTGTCAGAGTCACGGAGAACCCACGGGAGGCCCGGAAGGAGAAACGTGCCCGATGGGAAACATGGCAGGAGAAACGGTTTAGGGGTTGGGGTTCGGCATAATTAGAACACAGAGTTTTGTTCATTTTCTGCCTTGATGGAAAGCTGCAGATACTTAGGCTCTCACAGAATGAAGTGAAACTGCAGTTAAGTCTCACCATGTACCTGGTGGCTGTCAAGCATTTGGGGACACTCGCTCTTCCTCAGGTGGTTCCCCAGTTTTAACCTGTCCTCCGGTTAAAAAGTAAAACAACACATGAACTGGGATGTTGGAGGAGCAGGGCCCAGGCATCCGCCACAGCATCCCTGCCGGCTTTGCTCTTCTCTGGTTAACATTGGGGCTGCCACGGGCACAGGCAGAAGAGGGACGAAGAGGATTTTACACTCGACCTCAGGTGAGTGGTGGGCTCCGGATAGAACCCAGCAGCACAGTGCTGGTTAAGAAAAGCCAAGACAGTGTCTTGATTCTGAAGCGATCTGGGCGTGGAGCCGGCGCCGGTGCATCTGTGCTAGTTAGGAAAGGGAGCCCCTTTTCCAGTGGACGCAGCGTCCTGCCAGGCTGCGTGGCTTGGTGAGTGGCGAGTGGGCTCGATTTGGTCCCTTCATTATCCACTGTGTGGGCACAGCTCCCACAAGTGTCGGATCTGGTCTGGAGTGGGGCCACCCAGAGGAAGCCACCACCCAGGGGGGCAGCAGGGACCTTCCCCACGTGACCTGCCTTCTCCTCACTGCTGCAGGTCCAGAGTGCCGGGAGGACATTCTGCTGGTTGATGTCTAGGAATTACCCCCTTTCCTAGGCCCTGGCTACACTGCCCGGTACAAGAGGAGTGCCCCAAGCTGTGAGGCCGTGGTGGTCGACATGTGAGAATAGAGCAGCTGTGTCCTTGGAGCTGACCAGGGGAGATCCCTGCTGAAAGCAAAATTAGCAGCCTTTCCCATTTCAAAGAAAAAGTCAATAAAAATATTTTCAATATTGAGTTATCCTCTGATAATCTTTAAAGCATTGGCTACAATTTATTTACAGAGTGGTCACCAAATAACTCTTTGTTGAATGATTAAATAAATGAGTGAGTGACTAAACAGCGAGATGGAGAAATACCGAAAAATTCTTTTGGCCAACAGAACAGATAAGTAATGAGCAAACGCATGTTGAAATCATGTTAATGCCACTCCAGGACAGCTCCTGCACTTGTGCGGACTGTGCACGACCTGGGGGTGGCGGAAGCAGGGAGGCGCGTTAAAACGCGTGTGAAAAAAATCTCGGAAACCGTCAACTGTTCTTATTTTAAATGTTTAAAAGATTTTTTTTTTTTTTTAAATCTAGGGGCACCTGTTGGTTTATGGTTTGTTCGTGGCTATAACTTTTTAAAATCACATACATAGAAAGTGGTTTTACTTTTTTCCTAGCAAAATCATTCCTCATTCATAGGAGAGAATGAGTTCTATTGGTGTCTCATGACGTTCTGAAAAGGCTACAGGACTGTCCTACACGATCATACTAAAGATGCGGTGGGACCCGAGCACTTTTAAATGCCGCTGGGAGTTGTTTTCCCAGATACTGAAAGGAGGTCACGGGGAACACGTGACCACCTCTCCTCTGTCCCCCAAGTCTCCTCCAGGCTCTTCGGGACCGGCCCCCTCTCAGGACGCTCCCACAGGGACAATGCACGTGCTCAACGCCCAGGGCTCGGTTTCAAGGCCACCAGGTGAGCATTGGCCAGAGGGCGGCTCCTGCCCTGAGCAAGTGTCAGGGGCTTGACTACAGAGCCCCCGGCACAGAGAGGACTGGGCGGGCAGGGAGCGAACACCAACCAGCAGCCACCGGTCCTGGCAGGAGCTAAGCATTGCAGAAACGGCCCAGATTCAGTCCTTAACCACTTTGGGTTTTATATATGATTGCAGTTAACATTGGGACTAGTATTATGAGTGTGTTATTTTGCAAAAAGGGACAGGGAAGTTCAGAGAGAGAGGATGTGTGTGTGAGAGAGAGAGAGGAGAAGAAGGAGGATGAGAGGAAGCAGGAAAGGGAGAAAAGGTCTGGAGACTTGGTGGTGGCTATGCCGCGCGATGGAAGCTGACAGAAGCTGGTCTGCATCACGTACTTACTGTGATCAAGGTACCATGTTAAGCTCCTTTTAAGGATTATTTCTATTATCCCTCCCAGCAACCCAACAAGGTCAGCAGTATTCCTGGACCCATTCTACATCTGAGATGTTGACAAATTAGCCCAGAGCAGCCCAGGTAGAATTAGGAACCCGGGATGTCCGGGTCCAGCCATCCAAGCCCCTGTGCTGGGCGGCTTCTCTACAGAAGGGGCTGTAAGGGTTCCCCCCACCCCGGCGTTCCTGCTCTAGTTGATTTGGGTGAGGACGTGAAAACTGTGAAAGCTTCACTGCTCCCCGAGACTGGGAGGAACCCACCGGCACGCTGCCCCCATGTCACACACCACGACTCCTGCAAACCAGCCTCTAGCCGGCAGACCAGCTGAATTCCCTCTGTTGCCCCCGTCTCCTCCCCCAAATAACTGTTCCTTAAACATCAAAATGCTGAAGAATCTTTTCCTGACTTAAAGCCTCTTAACAACAATCAACACGTGGGAAGGCAGAGACAAATTCTATGCCTGATTT
The DNA here is from genome assembly GCF_964374135.1 of Grampus griseus. NCBI lineage: Eukaryota > Metazoa > Chordata > Mammalia > Artiodactyla > Delphinidae > Grampus > Grampus griseus. The sequence continues at coordinate 4,138,256 of NC_139004.1, forward strand.
TAATAAAATATGCTTTTCTCATCAAAATATTTTGATAGCCTGAGAAAAGAGATGTGTGCTCATTAAAGTTTAATGACTGTCTCTCCCTGCCGTTTTCCATATGAGGATCACACACTGTGACTCACGCGTGGTGGGTGCCGGGATGAGTCAACCGGGAGCGCAGTTTAACCCAGTTCCGATATCTGTGCTCACGGGGACGAATGCAGTGCAAGACTGGGTCCTTAGGATGTAAGGACGTGTCCACTGGCCTAACTGCTTTGGTGGACGGTCATGTGGATCCAGACAGGCGGGCCCCACCGTGGTCCAGGTTGGTGTCTATTTGCTCTAGAAAGGGAGCTGGGTAAGAAAAGCTGCAAACTAGCTCTCAGGCAGCTCCAGCCCCCAGGCTGAGCTGGGTCTCCCAGAAGACAGTGCTTTGGGCAAAGGCTTTGAAGAGAAGGGAGAAAGCAAGAGGTACCGACTCTTGGGAGGTCGGAGTTGACAATGATGCTACATTCATGTTCTAGAACCTCCACGGAAGCCCCCCTGTTCTCAGATCACTTAGGAAGCTCTCATCCAAACCTTTTAGCCTCCCTTCAAAGTGGCCCCAGGCTGCCTTGCTTGGTCTCTCTTCACTAGTCACCTGCTTCCTGCCTGCACTCCCGCTGTGGCGGCTTCCAGCTGCTCCCCACACTGCCCTTGCTTATGGTTTTTTTTTCCTAGCATCTGGAGTGGTCTCTCCATCCATCTCTACCAGCTGAATGTTATCCACTCACCAAGGGTCATCTACGGTTCTATAGCCTTAATCCTTGACACCCCACTCCACTCCAACTCCTGTGATCTCTCCTCCCTAGAAACACCAGGCTGTTCGGTAAATGCAGTCACCATCTTCTATTCTGGTGAAAGTTCCAGTGTGAGAGCAACGTAGCCGAGCCTTTACCTGTACTAGCTTCCGAATCAGTAAGATCTGGGTTAGAAGCTTCCTTCCCTCCCTTATCAGGCAGGTGATCACAGGCAAGTGGCTTGTGAACAGTAACAAGGACAAAACCAACAACCAATGCACACTCGGCGTTGACCGTGAGCTAGGCATTAGGTACCCATTATTTCGTTTTATACTCACAACAGCTCTATGAAGTAAGACTTGCCATCGTCTCTGTTAAACAGCTGAGAGAACAGGAGCTAAGAGACAGTAGGTGATGCGTCCAGGGTTACACAGCTAGTGTGTTGAGGAAACAGGCTTTGAGTTCAGATAGTTTGGTCCCAGAGCCTGTGTTTTGACCATCATGCTACAAGGCACTGCCTTCTCTGGGCCCCTCAGATTTCTCATCTGTAAAATGGGTACAATACTGCCCACCTCGTAGGGTGGAAATGAGGATTAAATAAGATAGTACAGGAGAAGCATAATAGCATAGACCTCAGTACTCATAGCTACTGTCATTGTCAGCACTGTGTGCCGGTCTCACCACCCCCCCCTCTCGCCTCGGAGTGGGGGGAATCCTCCTTCCTGACCCTTGTCTCTCACACCTTCTCATCCTGTACCTTCATCATAGTGACCTTGGGAGGTTCTGTAAGCTGTGGGCCAGTCCCAGGCTCAGAGAGATGGACCAAGTGTTCTAGCGTTTTCTTAGAACCTGGGGACATGTGTCCCACGTGGTCTGGACCTGTGAGCCACCGTGCTTTTGTACTTTTCAATGCATTTAGCTTCCTCTCCAACTCCTGTTTATGCAGTTTATTTGACTCCTGCCCTGAGGTTTCCTGGGTAACATTTGTTTCAAGGTCTATTTCTTTTCTCCTCCCTTCCCCGCTCCTCCTTTTGTCCGTGTCCTCTCCCCCCCGCCCCCCTGCAGTCGCTTTCAGGATACCTGCCATCTGGATACCCGCGGTCCGTACCCAACGCCTCCAGTAGACTAACTAGCATCCTGGTCGCCAGTCCATTAGCCAGTTTCTGGAATTGGAACCTCTCACAGCTCAGGGACACCTGGCTTTCAGAGTATGAGGGACTTTACCCAGGAACACCTCTTCCGCGGCTGGGATTTAGTCTGTCCTTGGGGCTAATACAGTTCATGAGGTTAGCGGTTAAGCGACCGCTTCTGTGAGGATGCTCCTGCCTGCTTTCCTGAGCACTCCTGGACCGATTTCCATCTCTCTCCTGCTGGAGTCCCAGTCAAATGACCCTACCCTCTAAATGCATCACCTCTAAGAACTGCCTTTTTGACACCCTTATGGAAATTGAAAAACAACACAAAACAAGGCAAAAAACCCACACAACTCTTTGTAAAGTAAAGTACACCCTCCCCGTCCAGGTCACTTGAGCTGCAGGAGAAGGGATTTGGGTTCTGCCCGTGGGGAGTTAAACTGCTCTCTGAGTAAACTCGGAAGATGACTAGTCAATAATCCTTCAGTTAATGAGGTCTAAAAGATGAAAGTTATCAGTTTCCTGTATTCATCCAGTTTATTACCAGCGGTGCAATTAAATTCTATTTTATGCTGGGGTTGGATCACTTCCCAGCTGGGGAGAGCTCTCTCCTGAGCCCTTCGCAGGGACAAGCTGTCAGTTCATAATTAGGTGAGTGTGTGGGCCTCGCCTCTGGTGGGAAAGGTTCAGAGGCTGAGCTCCTGAAGCAGCGGGAAAGAAGGCCTCCCCCAGCCTCCGGGAGACGCCTGCGGGGCACCGCACGTGTCCCAGGAGAGCCTGCCATGAGGGCAGCCGCCACGTGGCGGGTGGGCAGGACGCCCCGGTCACAGCACCAGCGCCTTATGCCCAGGGGAGAGGCAGCTCCTCTGCAGGAACCCCAGTACCACTTCTCTGTTCTGCATTCTTCCCTGTTCTGCCTGCAGACCTGCACCCCTCACTTTTATGCTGTCTCTTAAGGCCTCTTGTGTAGGTGGTGCTGTGATGGGCCTGTAGCAGGTGACCTGGGTGACCAAGGAGGCGCGAGGATTCAAGCCTTCCTAGAAAAGGAGGGCCTGGGGTTCCTTCCTCCGGGGCCCTACATGTCGGCCTGCATGGGACTCATCGTTCAGTAGCCCTCAAGGGCCGTCCACACAGCGCTGGACCCAGGGGGAAGGCTGCCATTTTGAATGCTACACAATGTAATTAGCTTTCCAAGTGATTCTCAGCCAACGATTCAGAAGAGACACAAGGCCTACCGCTCCCTGCCCGCCCGTTGCCAACAGCCCACCTCTAGAGGCTCTAACATTTTGATTTACCCACCACGTTAGAGGGATGCACCTTCAGCTCTGTGCTAATCACTCAGTCACTTGGAAAGGTCTCCAAGCCCTGGATAAGGCTGCCATGAGATGTCACACCCCAAGAACCCTGATGGACGCCTGGGTTTCTGCTCCCTGGGCAGGAGGTGTCTCGGGAATGTGGCTACGGACGCTGCCAGTGATCCTGAGAAGTGGGCGCAAATAGGCTGCCATATTCGCCTTGCCCTTTCACCCATGCTCACCTCTCCACTGCCAAGTGCCTTTGAGACATTTGGACAGAGGGAGCGGCTAATGGAGAGACAACGTTAAAACTACTAGTAGCCAAACGGACAAAAAAGGCCCTCTGGTGATAGAGGTCAGAGCAATGGCTGTCTCGGTGACGGAGGAGAGAGTGATGGACTGCAAAAGGTGTGAGGGAGATTTCTGGGGTGTTGGATGTTACACATCCTCTGTGTCTGCATCTGGCTGGTGGTTGCCAGGTGTAGACACACATGACAAGTCATGATCATCACACTGACGTTTCGGTTTGTGCCTTCTACTGTATACAGTGATAGCTTCATGGAAAACGGTACAGTCCTAAACGCAGGTGGGAGGGATCCGGGCGGCTTCTGTCTGATGCCATGCCTGACCTACTTTATTCTGGAGACAGTGAGCTCCAAGTATCTGTATCCTTTACACATCTCTATCTTCCTCCACAAGCGTGTTTATACCCCCAGGTTATATTTATATCTGCAGCCATGTCTACATATTTAAATCTGGAGAGGAGAGAAGAGTGTTATATGTGCACGTCAGTGTATAGGGTGGTTTACTTCTTTCAAAGAACAGGAGGATCCTAGTTCCTTTTTTTTTTGGAGCAGAACACACTTTCTCTCACACACACACACACACACATATTCATAAACACTAACAACCTTGCCTTTCTCCCTCATCTGAGATGCTGAAACTGACCTTGATGATGACCTTGGGGATTGTCAGCACAATGGACTTCTGCTTAGCCAGAACATCCTTGGTCTCATTGACACGGGCTGTGACAAAGAAGTGCAGGAACGCCTGCTCCAGCAGCTCGCCCATGTACTCGCCCGCTTGAATCAGCACCTCCTCTTTCTTGACTGACGGCAGGAAAAAAAACATGGCGGTGTCAGGACCTGGGATAGGAGCTGCTTCACTCTTCCCTGAGGGCCCCATCTTTGCCACGCTAGCACAGTCTCCACCAGGAACACACACGGGTGAGGGCAAGTGGAACACAGAGCCCATCAGGGACAAGAAGCTCTCCGGCTTCTGGGGTAAAGAATGTGCTGGAAATTTCACATTCAGTAAAGTCTTCCTAGAGAAAACGTGTCAAATTTCCCAACAGTGCTTTTGCTGTTGTAAAATGCAACGTGACAAAGAGGTTTAAAATCAAGGACCAAGGGGTGTTAGCTGCGGCTGCTTGGATTTAGGCAGAAACAGTCCCAAGGTGACAGATGTGGGGCAGTGATGTCCACGGCCACCGTGTCACGGGCCCTCCTGTGATAAGACACATCTCACGCAGGCCACGGGCCACGCTCGAGCAAAGCTGTCAACGGCCTAAACCTTTTCCCTGATTCCTTTGCTCCACACTTTCTCTCCAGCTTGTACTGTACCAATCTGACTTGATTTTTCTATTTAAGAGAAAGAAGCAGTTGAAACCAGTTTTCACCGTAGGCATGCAACTCTCTCCCACCCCTTCTGCTATTTGCAACTTAAAAGACCTCTGTGATCTCAAGGCACCGACAAGGGGAGCATTTAGGTGCTGGGGACGAGCCAGTGAGGATGACAGGTGGAGGGGGGGCATGGTCCTGGCCCCCCTCTGCTCACCATCCGGGCTGAGGACGGGAATCCTGTCTTGCGGCTCTGACCGCAGCCGTGAGGTTCTGTTTGGCTGTGCTGCCCAATTTCTCTCACTCTCGTTTCCCAGAGCCCAGGATTCTTAGGGCAAAGGGCAGTTCTCCTGCCGGCCGAGCCCGGGCCTGGGCAGAGCCAGGGGCCTCCATCCCCCTGCATGGAATCGAACGTCTCCACCATGGCTTCCCTGCTCCATGTCTGCCTTTGGCCAAAGCTTCCTCCCTCCGGTGGAAGTTATTGAAGGGAACAATTCCCAAGGCTCATAGTTTCAAGTGCAGAGGGTGGCTCGTTTTAGCCCTCCCTCGCGAGCGGCCGTCCAGGACCCAGGACGCAAGACCCTGTGGGGTGAACTCCAGGGCACAGGGAGGCCTCCTGCCTTTTGGGCTCCCGGACGACGGTGCATCAGGCCGTGCCTACCATCTGCCTCAAGGTCTCTGCATGGATGGGTAGGTGCTGTGACCACCCAGTCTTGGCTTTACCTCACCAGCACTGAGGGACATTTAAAAACCTGCCCTGTTGGATCCCACCCCAGGCCAATTCAATCAGAATCTCGGTGGCTGGGGCCCAGGCTTTGTTTTAAAATTCTGCAGATGACTCTTACGTGCAGCGGGGCTGAGAAGTACTGCTCAACAACTAGGGGGACCCGCCCTTCCCGCCACCAGATCAGCCCGGTAAGAGCCTGCCACCGGTTCTCTAACCCCACCCACACTTAGGGAATCAGGATCTGTGTTTGAATATGATGCTCAGATGGTACATATTCAAGTTTGAGGGGCTCCCAGAGATAGGAGGTTGTAGCAGGAGATGGGGTGGTGTTAGGGTAGAATTGGGTGAACTTAGGATGATCTCTGTTTTGAAACGGAAAGTTTTGCACCCCAGAATGCACCCAATTCCTGGCAAAATGGAAAGGATGGTCATCCTAGACCAGCGGTTGTCGACGGGGTGCAATTTTGCCCCCCAGGGGTGTTTAGTAACGTCTGGAGATGCTTTTCGTTGTCACAGCTGGAGGTTGTTACTGGCACCTATCGGGTAGAGGCCAAGGATGCAGCTAAACATCTCACAACACACGGGACAGGCCCCGTAACAACTGTCCAGTCTGAACGTTCGTGGTGCCCAGGCTGAGAGACGGCCACGGGCTATGCAGAGTTATTGGAACGTACTGGTCCGCCCTAGACAAGCAGTCAGCAACTCAGCCTACTGCCTAGGGCGGTCCCATTCCACTTAGAGCTGCCTTTGGAATCGAACACCTTGTCTTGACCTTGACCCTCGAATTCTGCCTTTTTGGGTGACCTACGCATGTCGCCTCCTTTGGGACTGAGCCTGGACCTTGCCTCCTCCATGGCTCCCCGAGCAGTGAATTGTCCAGAAGATTAAGGCTCTGTCCCTCGGTTGGAGACAACCTCAGACGAGCCCATGGGGGCTGTTGTCACTTCGCCAGATGGAGGCAAAGCGAGAGGCCTTGAAGAACACGCGTTTTGCCTCTAGCTGCCTCCGGTAATAATAATAATAAAAAAAGGACATCCTCTGGCTATTTCTAGAGGGCCGTGTTTGACCACTGGGCTGTTTAGGTTGGCGAGATGTGCTTGACATCGTTACAGAGGCTCTCGCTGCCTTGATATCAGCCTCGGGACTCTTCATTCTCTGAGGTAGAGCATCCTCTAAATCTCGGCACTAAAGAAACTGGGCTGTGTTTCTGAGCCCAAGGGAACAGGGCTCCTGAAATAGCACATTATGTAAATGCTGTGTTTTGCCACCACACAAGAAATTGTTCTAGATAAAGTTTATTAAACGTGGCAAGAAGAAGAGATTTTCATTCTCTGAGTGGTGGAGCTGGGACCCTGCCAATACCATTTACGGTGTCTGGGGAAAGCCGGGGGGGTGGGTCACAGACAGGAGCTGCTTCATCTCTTTTCCAAAGAGCAAAGAAAACTAAATATAGCCAAGTGGAAACGATAGCACCTTTGAAGGTATGGGAGGTTTAAGTTATTCAGATCTTCCCAGCTGATTCTAGCCTACACGTTCCCTTTCATCATCAATGTGGAAAATACGCTTCCCGTTCTACTTGGAAAACTTTCTTTGCGACGGACTCTCCTAGGATTGTACCCTGACCTGCTTGGTCGAGGTCTAGAATCCTGTGGCTTTTTGCCATATATTGCAATTGATTTTGGGTTGCAATATGCAATTTATCGCATGCCGTTAGTGCCACCTACATGCAGGGGAAAGCAAGAAACAGTCTTCAACTCCCTTCAGGTTATTGAGGACAAGCCTTGGGGTGGGCTGAGTGCGTGGGAGCTGTGTTGATACTGAGTCAGGCTTCGGTATCCCTAGATCGATGACTGAGATGGCTAATGTGTCATGCCGTTCTAGCCCGCTACCTCCCGTAAGCTCATGCTTTTATTGGATCATGGAGAGAAGGGGAAGGGGATTGCGAGATGGGACTCTAGTGCGGTGGGAAAAGGATGGCATATAGTTCCTTGTCCAGGGGAGTGAGGGGCAGCTGGACCCCAGGCAACAGGGCACAAGTACGGGGCGGGCCTACTTAGGGCCCGAGAATGCACGGAGCTGGCTCACCACACCTGCCTGAATAGGATGTGGCCTCTGGCACCTGCTTTGCCTCTAATTACTATGTGTGGCCTTGAACACGTCAACTCGCCTTTCTGGTCTCATTTTCCCAAAGTGTAAACACGTTGGAAGTTAGCATTTATGGGAAGCCTACTTGCGGGAAGCCTTCCGCATATATTATCTCATTTAGTTTCCTCCACAGCCCCCTTCTCTCACGCCACCCATCCAACCTGTCAACCAATCCCGAGGGCTCTACCTTCAGAAAACACCCGGATCTGGTAGCTGTCACCACCTCCCTCACCTTCACCACCATCTCTCACGGGACTATTGCAACAGCGTCCTAACTAGTCTCTAAGCTTCAATTCCACATCGCCTATAGTCTGTTCTCAGCACAGCAGCCGAGTGATCTTTCAGAACCCAAGTTAGACCAGGGCACACTTCTGCTCAACACCGTCTATGGCTCTGCAGCTCACTCGGAATCACAGCCAAACTCTTTACAAGGGCCTCCAGGCCTCCACCTGGTCTATATCCACTAGCCTCCCCTGGATGCCTTTGCTCCTGACCCTGGTCTCCTTGCTGCTCACTGAACACATCACATGAGCTCTGGCCTCAGGACCTTTGCACTTACCTTTTTTTTCTCCTGGCTGGAAAGCTCACTCCTTCCCTTCTGTCAGATTTCTGTTAAATGTCACCCTATCAGAGGGGCTTTCCTTGACCACACCCCCCACCCGCGGCACTCCGTCTTCCTTGTCTTGCTTTGTGTTTTCCTATTCTACGCAGAACCATATATATTCGCTTGTTTGATTGTTTATTGTGGAGTCCCCATCTTCCCCCCAGGAGACCATCAAGAAGCAACTCATTGCTGTGTCACCAGCACAAAATAATACCTGGACTTGTAGGCATTAAATAAAGCTGTGTGTGTGTAGCAGGGGTGAACCAACAACCCAGTGATGTGGGTAGTATTGTTCCCACGTGCAGATGAGCTCAGATTACTTAAGTAACTTGCCTAGGGACACACAGCTAGTAGGTGACACAGTCACAGCTAAAATCCAGATTTGTCTAATTCCAAGGTTCAGGTCCTCTAAATCCACTGAGTCTGTCTGTCCTAAGCAGCTGTGATGACTGTTTTTTCTCCTGAGTCCTTTATACTGACTACGTGTTTCTGTAAGAATTACCTTTCTTCCAAGTGCTAGACCTTCCGGTTTCCAAAACCAATACCATGGTGATTTCTTAGTTGTTGGCTAGTCTACTGAATCGAGGGGGATTTGCTTCCTTCAAGATTGAGTAGGTTTCTTGAAATTAGGATTTTTTAGGACTAGTTTCTCATTTTTCTGGGAATATCCTTCTGACGCCTCCCAAAGGTACTTCCTGAGACTCGGGACAGACACCGAATCCAGGAAGCTTGAAAACAAGTGAGACGTGTGGTGTGGCCACCCCAGGCGGGATCATAGTCTTGCCTGCCTCTGTGTTTAAAAAATTATTATTCATATACTTTTTTTCCATTTCTTTTCCTGACTCACCTGTCAGGTCAATGGATCTGGTGCCCTGCCATGTTGAGCCTTTCAACATGTTCTGTTTTCTAACTCCGTGTGCTCTGCCTGGAGACCAGGTTCTTCTGGTTGGCTCATTTGGCCAATTGAGTGACCAGCTGTTGTGCACACTAAACACTGGTACCCAAGGGAATGAGACAGGTCGAAATTGCAGTCCCCAGCACAAGCTGTGGCTTTGTCAATCCCAGTCCTACTTAAGCTAGTCTGGAGTTTTCATAGTGAAGAAGACGCTTTGGAAGGCCATGTATGCAAGGGAGGTGAGGGATCGAGGTGCGGGAGAGGCCCCCGGGAGATGGCCGGGAGAGCAGAGCCTCCAGAGCTTCCTGGACAACACATCCCGAGGCTCGAGTTTCCTCTCCCAAGGATGGGCTCTCCCGACCCTGTACCTCAGACAGCCCACCCTGCGGAGCTTAGATCTCCCTGCCCCCTACATGGTAAAGCCAAACACACCATTCCTGCTGGGCGGCCCCCCAAAGCTGTCCCTAAGTTGGGAGAGAGGTACCGCCAGCGGGCCTGCTTTCTGAGACACAAGCTTCACCAACTCTCCTGTTCACACCAGTCCCCCTGGGATCTTGTTAGAATGCATGGGTCTGGGGTGGGGCCTGAGAGTCTGCATTTCTGACCAGCGCCCAGTAGGTGCTGATGCTTCAGATCCTTGGCCCACCCTGTAAGTAGCAAGAGGTTCAGTGACATTTAATGTTCACGACTCATGGGGCTCTAAGCTTTGAAAATTTCAGTGCTCACTTCTGTGCACAAGTCACGGAGATGAAAGTGGGGGCCTTTCTAGGAAGAGTGGGTCCCGCCCTGTGGTTCATATGCTCCTGAGCTCTGGGCCAGGGCTTTAACTTCAACAGGAAGCTATTAGGGAACATCAGCAGAGAGCCAGACAAGGAAGCAGGTGACACATCCAGGAGAGAACAGCCCCCCTCGTTAACTTACAGGATAAGGGCTCCAGTGTCACATCAAATGTCTTGTTCTTGAATTCTGCCTTGGCGACCCCGGTGTAGAAGGTGATATTGCCTGAGAGATAGGCTGTGACGGTGTAGTGGGCGGGGCCATTGTTACGGAAGGTGATGGTGACCTTGAAGTCTCTTCCCAGCACGACGTTCTCCACTTCAAAATTCATGTGGACATCAGACCTCGATTTGACGACGCCCTCTGTGTTGAGGGGCTTTTTAGCCCCATACATCAGGGCAGTTTCTAGGGCCAACCTCTCTTCTTCTTGACCTAGGAAAGGTGCAGAGATAAGGCCAACGTAAGCCACCCGAGAGAAAGTCACCTTAATGAACAGTGTGCTGTGGGCACCACTTGCAGGGCCTGCCGGGCTGCCTCTGTGAGCCACAGGCTTCCCTCTGGGGCAGGTGTCATCATCATCCCATGTTATACATTCTGCAAAATCAAGTTCCCAGAGAGTTAGGACCTGCCCAGCTGCCGGGTTCGGCCTATCTGAACAGGGGTTACTACAGAGCATACTCCAAGGGTTGTTTTTCCAGGGTCACTGTTTCAGGGCTCAGCAGATAGAACCGACAAAACCTAACTCTTCTCAAACTGTGGGATTACTTGGCTTCGCTCCCAATGTCCTAGCCACGTAGCCGGAAGAGCTGCATCTTGCCTTGCACCTTCTACAATGTGAGTTTTCTCCCATTCATGGGTCTGCCCGGCAAGACCTGTCTTCCTCATGTCTCTTTCCACTCGGACCTGTCCCACTTGGCTTGGGAAAGCTAGTCATGCAGATGGCTAGCAAAAGAAGAATCACTTTGAAATAAAAATGCTGGTTTTTATATTTCCATTAACTTTTAAGATGTTGCCTCTCACTTAACTAATAGCAAACTGCAACAAAAATGAAGAGGTTAGTTAATAGTGCTAACAAGCATCACTGAGAGCTAACTATGTGATGGGTGTCATGGGAAGCGTATATTGCGCTCTGTCTCATCTAGTCCTCAGAAGGACTCTGCAAGGCAGGGACCATTACTACCATCGGTTTCCTTGTGTGTAACGTAAGGACGCATACGTGGCAGGGTTGGGAAGTGGTTTACAGGTAGGACATGCATAAGGATTGGCAACTACTGGGACTTTGCAAAGACAGAGAAAATGCCAGCACGTGTTGCGAACAAATGAATGTGTATTTCTGCGTGTGCATGAACAATTTCTCTGATTGTCAAGACTGCGAGAATGTGCCAGAAACAACTGGTCCAGGACAAGCATTGGCTAGAGCACATGTTTCACAGTCGACAAGAGGGAGATAATACTAAAGGGAAGGAGTGGCTGTGACAGGGAAAGCATAGTGAAATATTTTAGCGGAGAGCATCTGGCAAATAGGTCCCCAAGGAAGAGAGCATTAATGATCATGGCTTTGGACGGGCACCAAACATGCATTTAGGCGAAATGTGGGAGGTGAACGCCAGCAGTGGGAACATGGTCATGGTCAGAGAGGAGCCTCGTGGGGAGAGGATGAGCTGGCCGAGTGGAGGAGGGGCGGTGGAAGCTTCTGGGCTCTAGGAGGGACTTCACAGCGGGTCGTAGGTGGAGGAACCTCTAGCTTCCTTCTGGGGACCAGCCTGTCCCTCTGAGCAGGAGCTGTCAGCGAGGCAGGCGAGGGTTTCCAGGAAGCACAGGCCCAGGTAAGAGGCAGAATTCCCAGCTCGCCGGAATCCCTGCTCTCTGCAGTTGTGGTCTGAGCTCTGATGTCTCACATAACGCAGGGCCATGAATTTGGGGCCGAGAGAATGATCTAAAGCCAGATCGCATTTTCTGAGGCTCCTCTGTGGCTCCAGGACTAAGGTCAAAACCACCCTTCCATTAACTGGGTGTCATGAGAGTCCCCTTTATGTCTGATGAAGCCTCTTCTCATTGCTCAGGTCTTAGCTCAAATGTCACCTTCTCAGAGTGTCCCCCCCACTTCCGTTACTCTGGTCCTCTCGTCTCTCACTAACACTTTACCTGGTTTTCTTTCCTTTTCCCAGTACTCATCGCTGTGGGACATTACTTCCCCCAGGAGAAAGTAAGCTCTGTGTCCCCAGGACCTGGGACCCAGCCTGGCACAGAGGCTCTGGAGGGCTGGGGTTTGGAGAAGCACTTTGCCTTCATGTAGGGACGCAACTTTCATCTTTATAATAGATATGAAAGAGTCCGGTTTAGGACATCTGCTGTTCGGTTAAGCTCACCTGTGCAAGTACCACCTGAGCTACCATTCCTTCGATCACCTCATGCTAGTTGTGCCCCTGTGATGTCCAGGCACCGTGCCAGGCTCAGATGAGAAGCGCAGCCCTTCCCACCCGGGTCTAAGGGCACTAGTGCAGAGGGATCACCACACGCGTATCCGTCACAGATGCTGTGTCAAGCGTTTGTGTGTGGTGCAGGGAACACGGGGCAGAGATTGGACACCACCCGGCGGCAGGGGAGGCTTCTCAGAGGGTTTTTCCTTCCAGAGCGAGAGCAAAGGCATGGAGGCAGGTGGGAGCCTGGCTTGGTGGAGGAACTGTCACAGCTCACCTAGGTGCTGATTTTAATGCCTGTGGGTACGGCGAGGAAGAGCTGCGAGGGGCCCAAAAGGCAACTAGCAGAGGCTTGGCGAGCTCTGGCTGGAATACCCTGCAGGCAACGGAAGCCAGTGAGGGCTTTTAAGCAATGCGGCAACAGGTTGAGATTGATGTCATTAAATATGTCACTTTGGAGGCAATGACTTAAACAGAGGGAAAGAGGGTGAGGAGGGGAAGGTGGCATTGGGAAGCTATAGCAGTTATCCAGGAGAAAAATCATCAGAGTCCAAGCCAATAGTAGGAGCATCGTAGTAATAATAGAGTTACCAGCAAGAGTGGAAACTAACTTTTGTTGGCCATTTACTACCTATCAGGGACTATGTTAAGGGGCTTCCACACCCAGCGCCATTTGATTCTCGGGGAGGGGCCGTGGAGATGGAGGGGAGGAGATAACTTTGAACTATTCCGAAGGGGACTTTTAGAGGATTTGCTGCTTGACTTATTCTCAACGTGCTAAGTTTGGGTGGATCATGGTTTTCTTTCCTGGGGCAGGGAGCACGGGAGAAATAGATCTGGGGTGGGGAGGGAGTGATAGAAGGTGGCATTTGGGAAGGTTCAGTTTTGGGTTCCTATGGGACATTTAGGTGAATGTGGGGCTTAAAAGTGAAGTCTAGGCTGGAGACAGACTTGGGAGAATCAGTATGTGTGTGCATGTTAACACCAGCTACTGGGTAGGAACAAAGCCTAGAAGGAAGAAACATTCTGAGGGGCGGCAAAGAAAGGGGAGCTCTGAGTTGCAGAAGAAGATGGAAAAACGAGTCAGGTAGGTTGGGATGGAACCAGGAGAAAGCTGTATCATAGGAACAAAGAGAAGAGAGAACGTCAAAGCAACCTAAGCGTCCAATCAACAGATGAATGGAAAAGGAAGGTGTGGTATGTACACACAATGGAATATTACGCAGCCATAAAAAAGAATGAACATGTTGCCATTTGCAGCACCATGGATGGATTTGGAGGACATTACGCTAAGGCAAATATGTCAGACAGAGAAAGACAAATACTGTCTGATATCACTCATATGTGGAATCTAAAAAACTAGTGAATAGAACAAAAAAGAAGTAGACTCACTGATACAGAGAGCAAACTAGTGCCTACCATTGGGAAGGTGTACAAACTATTAGGTATAAAATAAACTACAAGGATATATTGTACAACATGGGGAATATAGCCAATATTTTATAGTAACTGTCAATGGAGTATAACCTTGAAAAATTACGAATCACTATATTGTACACCTGTAACTTATACAATATTGTACAGCAGCTCTACTTGAATAAAAAATAAATTTAAAAAAATTAAAAAACAATTTTAATTTTAAAAAAAAGAGAGAATTTCAAGAATTGTGAGTGAGCAAATAGCATCAAAAAATGCAGGAGGTTTTAGGTAAGCTGAAATCTGCAAAATGTTTATTCTACATGGCGATCAGATGTCTTGGCAACCTTGAGGAGAAGGGCTTCAAGGGTGAGCAGGTGGCAGACCTCAGGGCACAGTGGATGAGACATAAAAGGAAAAGGAAAAGGAAAAGGATGTTGGGTGCGGGCAGCCGCGCAGGCAAAGAGAAGAAAGGATGGACCATGTTTGCAGGGGACTTTATTGTTGAAAAAGAGTTTTGTAAATTTTCTTAACACAGGTGACATGGTCATGGGAAGGAGCTAATAGAGAAGGAGAGATGAAAATACAAGTGACAGAAGGTATAACTGTTGGAGCGAAGAGGAAACGGGACCCGGACACCATCACAGAAGAAGACTTTGCCGCAGGAGAAGTTCTAAGAATTCTAGTTTTCCAAATTTTATAGTTTCTTCATCTTATATTTTAAAGAAGGGTATAAACTTGACATTAAGCTTTAGCTCATCGAAGTGAAAAATGATCTTTCCACAGTCTAGTTAATTAAAATAGTAAGTGCCTAAATCTGGTCATATTTTTTTCTCTGTTTTCACTCCCACCACAGGTTAGTGGCCACACTCAGCATTTGTAGAGAAATTATATAAGAGATTCAATAATGAGGACCAGGGTGGCAAATGCACGGGCCCAGATGCTGGCAGTCTCTCCTAGATGCCCCTGGGGTACATGGGTAACCACTCACCCTTTCCCACCGCACACACAGGAGCGGCGTCAGCTCCCTTCTTAAACGGCACTCACTCCATCATTCCCAATGTTAGAATATGAAACCCACATGCCATCCTTGATTAAGAAGCTAACGGTCCACCTGGAATCAGACGCCAGCCCAGGAGCAGGATGGATGCCTCTTAAACTATCTATGCGGACTTTAGGGGCTCTTCTGCTTGGACAAGCCCCCCACACTTTCCACTCCTCTGAGCCTTGCCTTCTTGCCAGACCTTGCAGGTCTGGACCTCAGCTGTCTTCCCCGTTCAGAGCTGGCACATTTTACTTGTTTTAATCTGGGATTCTCCCTTGGCCAAGCTCCTGACTCCTCTTTCATGGACCGACGTCTGACCCTGATTTGGTCTTCACCACCACCTCTGTGGCTGACCACGCAGGACATCTTGCTGAGCAGTTTAAACAAGATAGCTGGTCACTTGGACGGCTTCCTAGAGGACGGCTCAGCTCTTGTTCTAGACACTGTCTGCTCAGGACTCCTCCACACTGGGAGAGTTTATCCACAATCCCTGTCCTGCTGCCTTTTCCTGGAGAACTCGTTCCCCGGGGAAAGAGTCATCCCCGTGTTTCCCTGTGTGTCCTTCAGACTCAGGGAGCCCGCAGCTAAGGTCCTCCAGGATCCCTGAGCATCTGTCCAACCACCCCTGTCCTAGGCATCCAACACACAGCTTCCCGCCCGTCTCTCTAGCTATTATAGATGGGAAAGCAGGGCTGTGTGTGTCTCCATCCCGCCGACAGTGTTTGGAGTCTGGAGGGTGGTTAACAGCAAGTAGTTGAAAGGATGAATGAATAAATACGTGGATGTTACAGCCGGTTCCTTTCATTCCTATATGGAATCCTTTTTCCTTTCCAAATCTTTTTGCCTGTCACTCTATCACAAGAGGGCATGGGTCATTTGTTTTGTTTTATTGTGCTTTTAAAAAAATAATAAATTTAGTTATTTATTTATTTTATTTTTGTCTGCGTTGGGTCCTCGCTGCGGTGTGCAGGTTTCTCATTGTGGTGGCTTCTCCCATTGCGAAGCACGGGCTCTAGGCGTGTGGGCTTCAGTAGTTGTGGCACACAGGCTCTAGAGCACAGGCTCAGTAGCTGTGGCGCACGGGCCCAGTTGCTCCACGGCATGTGGGATCCTCCCGGACCAGGGCTCGAACCCGTGTCCCCTGCATTGGCAGGCGGATTCTTAACCACTGCACCACCAGGGAAGCCCTCGCTTATGTTTCTAAAAACTCTCTTTTTAGAAAAAAGCCCAAAAGAAAAAAGAATCTTTTGTATCGAGGTTGTGTGGTGGATGAAAACCAACAGAAGAGAAGAGCTATCTATTTCAGGAATACAGCAAAAATTCACGGGTTCAGATGGCACAAATCCTGAATTTCTCAATTCAGCAAACATTCTCTTTATAGTGCAAATTGCTTTTGTAAATAAGAGCAGGGAGACAGAGGATCTAAAATATTTAAAACAAATTCTGCACTCAGCATTTCAGGAACACTGATGAATATTTAGGTATATGCAAATGACCCTTCATTTTTATCCATTTACTAAAATGGCCTTTGCCATTCCTAAGAAGCTCTGTTGGTGAATCACTTGTAACATATATTCCACGTCCCCGTGAAGACACCCAAGGTCCTCCACCTCCTGTCCGCCACTGACCTTGGGGAGACTTGACTCCAGCCTCTGGGCACTTAATGAGCTTAAGGCTTTAGTAATGTCTGCAGGACCCTAAACACACCGGCTGATTCACACCCCATGGCCTTGTCATATTCTCATCTCCTGGAAACCCTGGTCCAGCTTCCTTAACTGTGGTCTGGGACTTCTCTTATCGGGCTTTGTTTTCCTGAATCTCCTGGTTGGACTGACTGCCCCCTTCTTTGTTTTCAAAGCCCTCAGCAGAATGAACCTATCGCTTGCCCAGAAACTGGGTTCTACTCACCGTGGGGCTCCCAGCACCAAACACAACTCCAGGCATAGAGCAGGCACTCAGTACGATGGAGACGGGACTGAACTCAACAGCTCCATTTCAAACATTCCACACACGAAGAGTTAACAAAAACCACCTTAACATTATTTTATGATTGAAACGGGCCTCCGTTCTAATTGGCCTGAATTAGTGAGACTGCAGTGTCCTATTAATGTTGTATCATCTACCTCAGGGGGTTTCCACGATATGTCAAGGGAGCAATGCATGTGAAAATCGTTTTCAAGGTACTAAATAAATGTGAACAGGTATTTAAATTTCATTATTGAACTAAAAGTACATTAGTTATGTAATGTTTTCTAATAGGATTATTTGCAATTAAGATGCTTTCATATTTTTATGAACAAGAACACATTCTATATTCTGTTAAAATAGACGTGACTTTAAAGCATTTATTTCAAAAGCCACGTGAAGCAGAATTCTGCTCAAAGCAAACAAACAAGTAAAACTACAATGACACGAGAAATTGTAGGTGTGATGTGTATTCACTCCAGTTCTCTCCTAACTTCCAAATGCTGCAAATGGCCATGCCTTCTCCGGAACACGTCTTCATGGTGACAGTGACTGTTAACTACGAAAGTGCCGAGCAGACTTGGGCAGAGCAATCTTCATTCGATTGCAGTAACTTACCTTCTTGGAATTTGTAGGTGTCAGTAATGTCCTTTATGCCATCTCCTCCAACTTGCTTGGTCACGATTAATTTCCCAATATGGGTGGTATCAAGGGTTTCAACCACATGAGTGCCATCTTTCTTAGCTGTAATGTAAACAAGATCACTGTTGACCTAAAAACAGGAGAGGAGACCATTAGCCAGCATCCAATGTTCCTGTCACCAAAATCTCTAACTCTCAAGAGTGTAGCCATGTAGGGTCCCTGGAGACGGCATTATTCATTGTGCTAAGTCATTTAAGTGCCAACCATTTCTTTCTTTCCTTTCTCTTGCTGGCAAATCCTACCTCCTAAGGCAAAGCAGAAAGTACCCTGTTACTCTCCTCAGACTTCTTTAAGCTGACAGTGATGGCGTGACCTACTTCCAGGAAAAAGAGAAAGTCTGCTGGGTGGCTCCTGGGAGATTTTTCTCCAGGTAGATGCATAGGTCCAAATCAATCAAGATGTATACATTAAATGTATGCATTTTAAATATCAATTTTACCCCATTAAAGCTTAAAATAATTAAAGCAAGTAAATGGAGAGAAGAAAGGCTGTGATAGGCAGAGGGACTGGCCGCTTCAAAGGTTCTGAGGAAGGTATTTGAGAGACGCAGTGGATTAGCTGCAGGGAACACGGGCTCTGATCTTGGGTGTGTACTTTTAGAAAGTTACCTTGTCCTCTCTGAACCTCCGTTCCTGCTTCTATAAAATGAAAATAATTACACTTGTTCTGCCAGTTTCATAGGAACACCTTGGGACTGAGCGAGATAGAATCTATGTGAGCATGATTCTTACAGAGGTTTGTAAACATCAAAATTGAGTAAAAATGTAATGATCATTACTAGGTAATGGGAGAACTTGATGATAGATCCCTAGCTTTTAAAGATGAGGTTTAAGAGAGCAACTTTTCTCTGCTTTCTCACAAAATGTTCTGAATTTACGTGAAGTCTGATCTCTGTTAAGGAGAAAGGAAGTAGTCAATATTTATTGACCCATAATGTTTCAGGGACATTTTAAAATGATTTAATTTAAACCCCACAGCGACAATCCTGTGAGGTAGGTACTATTATCCCTCTTTTATAGGCGAGGCACCAAGAGTCAGAGAGTCAGCAGAGTGTTTGTGGTCACATGGCTGGGAGGTGGTGGAGAAGAAGTACAAACGTGGGCAGGGGCATGCCCATTGCACATGCCCTGACCTTCACCCTGGGTGGTCATAGCACATGCCCTGACCTTCACCTTGAGTGGTCATAGCACATGCTCTGACCCTCACCCTGGGTGGCCATAGCACACGCCCTGACCCTCACCCGGGGTGGCCATAGCACATGCCCTGACCCTCACCGCGGGTGGTCATAGCACATGCCCTGGCCCTCACCCGGGGTGGTCATAGCACATGCCCTGGCCCTCACCAGGGGTGGCCATAGCACATGCCCTGGCCCTCACCCGCGGTGGCCATAGCACATGCCCTGACCCTCACCCGGGGTGGCCCGTGTGTGTGCCCGGGAGCTCCGCAGCTCACTGCCTCTCAAGAGTCACCCCACAGGGCCATGGCACCACGTGGTAGGGAGGCGCTTCCAGGCCCAGGGTCTGGGTGGTTCGATGCTGCCTCAGGTTACTGAGGGGTGATGGTGTTGGCCCTGTTCCTCAGCAGAGTATCCAGGGCTCGGTGGCGAAAGGCACGTGCTGTGAAAGGCTGCAATGCGAAACCAGGAATCAGGACAAGAGAGGACAGAGCAGACACCTCAAGGATATTTCTCATTTTGGAGAAAAAAGTTCAAGGAAACTTTAAATGAGCTTCCAGAGAATTTCAGCCGTCCCTCTGGCGGAGACCATGCAGGCATGGACTGCTCCCTCCTCACTTGCGAACTATAGCCACAATGATGATAAATGTCCTCTTAATAAACAACTCTTAAAGCAGCTTTCAGTTTTCCAGGGAGACAAGGCTAAATATGAAAGTGGATGAATCCTCGTCTCCCCTTGAGCATAGCTTAGGAAATTTATGTAGGCTAAAATCTCAGGTCAGCCCACTACACTGTCCCTTGTGAGGAAAGGAAAGGAGAAACACACACATAAAATGGCTTTTGCATATGTGTGTTGGGCGTGAGGGTTTAGGGAAAAGATCCTTTCCAAGTGATATCCGCAAGCTTTCTTTTCGGTTGCAGCCGCTAGTGTGGCGGTTCTCCGTCCTGACTGCACATTAGACTCACCGAGGGGCTTAGAATGTATGCCAGACCAGCTGGATCTCTACGGTAGAACCGTCATAAGGGGAAGAAATATTGGACCTAGGCTCCGTGACTTTGGGCAAGTTACTGAATATCTCTGAGCCTGGGTTTGATTATACCTCCCTTGCAAGGCTGGCAAGTAGATAAGCAACACCTGTGAAAGTCCTGTGTTTAATTTCTTTTGAGTGGAAAGGAGTCTTCGGGACCATCTGGTCTTACCCATACGTTTGAAAGGGCTCTGGTCACGCAGAACCTGGGCAACCCAACGTGAAATACGGCTATTCTCAGCCCCACCACCCCTTGCTTCTTGGCGAGACACAGGCACTTCCACAGTGGGGTGGACAGTAGGAGGAGAGCTTTCCTACCAGGAGGAACAGGATGTGTAAAGACTCTGATACGAGAGCGTGTTTGGATGTTTCAGGGCCCCTGGGGCTCAGCAAAGGTGGGCTGGGCCCTCAGGCTAGAGAGCGGCCTCTCTGCAAACTTCTGCTTGTTGCCCAAGGAATGTGAACGTGTGTCCACTGCCGGCAGAAGCTACACTTCTCACCTCTCAGGATGGAAGCTCTGGTTTTCAGGACCCAGGACAGTGTCTGCTCTCTTCATCTGTTCCCAAGGGGAAGTAACTGCCCTGCAGGCTGTGCTGAGAAGGGGGTGCTCCTTCCAGGGCTTCTGAAGGAACGCAGTGGGTGCCCACCTGGTCCTGGAGCCCTCCTGGCACAACTGCCAGACGTCGAGCCCTTGCTTGCCACTCCTTCACCCTGCGGACGCTGGCTACGCGGCCACACTCCCGTGTGCGCCCCCTGCTGCTGCGTACGTGGGCCTCATCTCCCACCAGGACTGCCGGCACTTGAGGGTGCCACGTGACCCCTGTCTCTCTGGGATACTGCTCTCAGCAGTGTACCATGCACACGCTTTCGCTTGCTCTATTCATTCATGTATTTACTGGTGGCTGCCGTGTACCAGACCCTGCTTTCAGCGATGAGAAGCCAACAGAGCCCACCTGCGTGGAACTTACATTCTAGCAGGGAGAGAAATAATAACACTGAGTCAGAGTAGAAGGACAGAAACAACAGGGCAGGTGGTGACGTTTCAGGTGCGAGGTGGTGTGAGTGAAGGTCTCTTCGAGGAGGTGAGCTGAACAGAGATCTGGACGCAGGGAGGGAACAGGACATGCGTAGTGGGGGAGGAGCTGTCATAGCCAAAGGAACAGTATGTGTAAAGACTCTGACAAAATAGCAAGGTCATTGTGGCTGGAAGGAAATGAGCAAAGGGATGGGGGTGGAGGGGAAGCCAGGGTCCATATCGCACAGAACCTTGTAATGATTTATGCCTCAGTGTATCGTAAAAGTGATGGGAATCCGTTAGAAGGTTTGGGGCAGGGGAGTGACACGTTTCTATTTACATTATGAAGGATACTTCTGGCTGGTTTGTGGAGAAGAAACAGGAAAGGGGCAAGCGAGGAGGAAGCAGATGATTTAGGGGCAGACGTCCCAGATCTCAGTGCTGTTCAGAGCTCAGAGGGTAATGATAGAGATCACTGGCGTGGTTGGATCTGTGATCTTATTGGAAGGTATTATATCTCCGTTAAGATGCCTGAGGAAGGTTAAGAAGAGAAGCCAAGATGATTTCAAGTTTTCATAGGTTATTTGAACAAATGGGTGAACTATTTTAGATCGGACTAGAGGATGCCAAAAAACGGGCTGCATCTCATAAGTGGCAGCAAAATAAACAAGCTTGAATTGAGAACGAAGAATCTGCAG
The DNA here is from genome assembly GCF_964374135.1 of Grampus griseus. Lineage (NCBI taxonomy): Eukaryota > Metazoa > Chordata > Mammalia > Artiodactyla > Delphinidae > Grampus > Grampus griseus. The sequence continues at coordinate 4,159,675 of NC_139004.1, forward strand.
AGAAGCAGTTGCACAGTTAGCGTACAGGGAACTGCTGGCCCGGAGCAAGGGAAGGTGTGGCCTCTGGAGCAATGGGGTGGTGACTGCGGCCCCGAGGAGCCTGTCACTGCTGCCGTGAAAATTAGCTCCGGGCCAGGGAGGGAAAATGGGTGCGTGCATGTGCGTTTGTGTGTGAGTTTGAGTGGGATGGCGTGAGGGGGTCAACAGACACAACTAGAAGAAGCTAAGACAGAAGAGAAGCAGCAGCTCCTGAATGCTTAGTGAACGTGGGAATTGCGTGGGAATTGGGAAAGTCGCCCCGACACTGAGAACCGTTCTGCTCTCTTTAGGAGCCGCAGGTCCCCAGGAGTCAGGGAGGACGGGCCGAACAGCCTCCAGAACCAAGAAACTCACCGCAGGGCTGAGGGCATGAGAAGGGAGGCGGGTAGAGAAGTAAGCTTCAGTCCCTGGAAGAAATCTAGAAATGGGAAGCGTAGATTTCCAAAACGGAGGAGAAGAGGAGAAGGGCAGAGGTAGGATGCTTTTCGTGCATACCTCTCTTATTTGGGGTCGTGCTTTCACTACAAAAGCCCTGAGAAAACCAAAGGAAGTCAATGAACATGATGCTTGATCTGGCCCGGAAATGAGTAAGGAGTGACCAAGAAAGTCAGTCTGCCGAGAGGCAAGAAAAGGCACGTTCCGGCTGACGTGGCTGGGGTCAGGGAGAGGCAAGCTTAGGCAGCAGGGAGGCGAGAAAGGGAGGGAAGATGCTGTCTAGAACCTGAGTCACATAGACTCTCAGTAAGTGAAATCCGACGCGCCCCATGGACTCCTACTTTAGAACCCTTGAGAAAAGGGTCCTCACGCACTTTTCAGCAGTTGGAGCATCTCTTATAAATGGCTCAGCCCTGAAGCTCAGCGCATGCCAAAGCAGCAATCCTACGCGCTGTCAGACCAGTCTGCAGTGGGTGAGAGAGGAGTAATTATAACCCGAGAGTCCCGACGACATTCACAACACCGCGATCTATATTTAATAACAGCTCTTGGGCAATTCGCTCTTGGAGGGAGGCTGTTCCTCTCCCCTTCGCAGCAACAAAGCTTAATGAAAATACAAAAACAAGGCTTGGCGAGTTTTAGAGTGATTTCCCATTAAGAAGTGCTCATAGCATCAGAAATGATCAGACGGCAGCTGGGGAGGACTGGATAAATCTTTAAATCTCAAAATGAAGTCGAGAGGGTGAAATTCCAAATACGGTCTGCCTGTTCTCCCAAGGCTTCTAGAAACTGTGACGGTGGGAACAGTAGAAGAGACACTGTTCCTTTCGTGTAATTCACATTTCCGCTTTTGCTTATTTCCGAAACATCTCCCAGGCCTGCCCCCTCCTGCCCCCTCCTTCCCCGCCTGTCGCCGTTTGTCTGGTTTGGGCGTGGAGTAACATCCCAGCCTTCCCGTGTTCCCCGCACCCCCGAGGCCTTCCCTTCAAGGCCGTACTGCACAGGTTCCCGTCCCTTCCCCGTGGGAAGCCTGTCGTTTACAGGACGAGGTGCCCGTTTCTCAGGACAGAAGGTCCCTTGTCTAGTTCCCTCAGCTGTCGTCATTTGACGCCTCCCAACACATCACTTTTCATGAGCCTGTATAGTTTTTCATTGTCTGCACGTACCATTCGGGGGCTCAAGTTTTCTCCTCTGTGTAAAGTTCTTTCCTTCCTCTGGCTTCTTTCTTACCCTCTTCGCCTGAATAATCACTAATCATCCCTCCAGACATGCTTCAGGCTCTGCTCCCTCCAGGTAGCATCTCTGGCCCTCCTTCCATGGGCTCCTGTAATACTCCACTCATCGTACCGCGGCTATCACGTAGCTGTCCTTGTATCTGTCCCCAGATCACGCTCCCTAGACAGGGGCTTGTGGCCTTTGCTGTCCTGCCTCAGTTCCTAGCTCATATGTCTCAATTAACTTCAACGCGAGTCATTTATCACCCACATTGCTGTCTGACATTTAGTTCCACAGCATTCCTTGCGTTATTGTTATTTAAACGTTGCTGTGTTTACCTACCACCATCTCCATCAAGAATCCAGTTACTTAAGGACATAGGCTTCTGAATTCCCACAGTGTCTGGCACGTAGTGGGAATAGACATGTACTCATTCTAGAATAGTAGCAGAAAGGGGTGTTTACTGGCATGAGCTCAGGTGCCTCCCTGGCTTTAAATCTTAGCACTACTCTTTGTTGGTTAGATGATTGCGGGAAGGTTACTTAACCACTCTTTGCCTCCTGTTTCTCTTCTGTAAAATGGGAAGAATTATAACATCCATTTTAAAGGGTTGCTAAGAGCATCCGATGGTAGGCAAAGTGATTACGTAGCAGTAGGCGTTATTTCATTGCGTTCATTCGTGAAATTATACTCTAGGTCAGTCCTGCCTCTCAGCCTCTCATAAACCTCTGTTCCTCACCCCTACCTTCAGCAGCCTCCTGGCCTTCTCCTTCACCTGATGTCTCTTACATTTAATTTGACTTTCTGAGCTCTCTTTGGAGCACCCTTGAACTGCCCTCTCTGCTTCCGACCTCCATCCAGTTCTTGCAGAATTTCAGACCCTTTCCCAAACCGTCCCTATCCACCCTTTAGTGTGCAGCGTTCTAGACCCTCTTCTCCCCTCCGTATTCTAGCAGCTGTACTCTCTGTCTCCACTGTTGGAGGATGGCCTGGAATGGCAGGAAATGGACTGGAGTTCCCAGACTAAGACCGCAGTTGGGGTGTGTTCAGGTGTTGTTCCGTGTGCACTGTTGGGCTAGTCTCAGGGTGAAGGAGTACACTCTGCCGTTTCAATTCACGGACCGTCTCCACCAACTTTTTGTTGAGTGATTCATTTAGTCACTTAATTTCTTGGGAGCAGTTGATACCTACTTCAGGGGTCCAGAGAACTAAGCTAAGGTTAGTAAAGCAATTGCTTTCCGGCAGAAAAATCTCAAAACATCAAGGAGAGAAAAATGTTTAAGTAAGAACTGCATTTAGCATGCAGGGCCTGGGGGTTGGATGATGTCTACTTAACTTTGTAAGCATGAAGCATACACTGTGTGCCTGGGAAATTTGGAAGTGACAGCCCAGTACCGTATCTTTTGATGTGTTAAGAGGCTGGGAAGGAAAGCAGCTCTTTCCCCAGCTTCCCACTTACCTCTGCAAAAACGAAGGGTGCGTCAAACTGGAAGCAAACATTGCCGTGCTTAATGGCTTGAACAGAGGCCGGGCCGCACCGATACATCCCTGTATCACACAGAGGAGGGGCAGCATGAGTTTGCCATCTTCAGTTCTGTCCAGATACAGAGCTGATCTGGATCATAGCCCTGAGGTGACTCCGTAGAGACAAATGATCCTCTACTTCATCACCGAGGTAGCCCCAGTGCTTTCCATGGCCGGAGCGGGCCGTGGACTCACGTGTGTAACCGAGAGGGAATCGTTGGAAATGACTCTGCAAACCAAAATTTGAAGCCACGAAAAGACTATAGGGCAACACTATTTCTGCATCTACTCTTCCAACTACAAACAGACTCAAGTGTGTTGGTGCCCAGCCGCTGGCTTACACAGGGCTTATCCTTTCATAACTCGTATCTGGAATGTTGGAAACAGTGATCCGTCCTCAGTGTTTGTGTTGTTGTTTTCACTTTTGTTTTTTGTGTTTGGACGTTACGGACACATGTCAAGTTTAACTGGAGAATCTGGACATTAGCCACACACATGGACCAGGTGCACTCAGGAAGTCAGTAGGCCCACGCTGACTTTCACAAAGTCCTTTGAATTTTAACCAGCTATCTCTTGTTAATAAGAGATTAGCTGCCGTTAGTCACCCAGCTATCTCGTCATGATATATAATCCGGAACACCAGAAAGTGTTGAAATTTTTCTCTTAAAATCCAGTATTGTACTGGCGTTCCCTTATGAGTATGTAATGAACGTTTTTGTGTATATATATATATGCACACATCGATATCTTATATCAACACCTGGGGAGAGAAAAGTCGTGTCCTAGACCACTGATTTTTATCATCATGCTAAAGAGAAATGGGGCCTCACGATGTGTGTGATTTTATAAAAATTCGGTGGGAGAGGGGGGTCATAGCTGCCACTACTTAGCACACGTTAGAAGATACGTACCTACATACTCAAGTTTTGAAAGAAATCACACAACCTAAAAAGAAATCAGCGTCTGGAGAAACAACAAGTTAAAGGATGATCTGTAATTATTCGTTGAGTTCTTTATTTTCACCACTGCCATCTATCTTATCACTGTTTATCAGGCAGGGCTGAAGTCTGTTTTATAGCCTAGCAAAAGTGCTTACCCAGATACATTTTCTCTTGTCTTCAAAACTGCTTATCAAAGCAAGAATCGATGAGGTTATATATGTTAAGTTTTATACTCTTTTCCCCCCTAGAAGTTACAAAATAATCAGAGTGAAGACGACCAGTGAAATGCAGTTAAACCTGGCTGGCAGGTAGTCAACCCTGTACATGCGCCCAGGAAGCACACTTCTGATGCTGTTCCCACTGGGAGGGAGTGTTTCCCACACATCAAATGCAATCATAAAAGCAAAATAAAGATGGGCAGTACATCCATTTCCCTGAGGGAGGATGCGGTTTTTACCGTCGCTGTTTTCCTGCGGGGTGCTGTCCACGACTTGCCAACCTCCAAATCCAATGGGAAGATCAGGCCTCGTCATCCAGGCTTCGTTCCAGCAGTGGTAGTTCCTTAAAAAACACCACCCCAGCGAGATTAAACTTCCCATCACATTCAATGCTTCAGGAAATCAAAAAGTGACCAAAAATCCTGTGACTATGCTACCTATAAATTATCAGAATGGCTTAAGCTAGCTGGAAGCTTCCCAGAGATATACTGGGGCTCTAGACTTAAGTTTTCTGTGCACGTCCTTTCCCACTGGCACCCCTGGGACGGCACTCATATGGCTGGACATTGCTCTCTCCCCCACTAATATCAGCTTCAAGGCCACCCAGAGATATTCTAATCAATGCCTTAAACAATTTTGATCTTAACCCTTGTCTACTGCCTAATGAAATAGAATTTACTATGGGCTCAAGGGATATGGCAGGGAAGAAAAGTTAATGAAAACTGAGATACATATTATCTTTGAATTCCTTTTATATTTATATGTATATTAGATTTATAAAAAGCATATCCCTTTGTAACGATTAAACAACAATGCTTTTGTTTACACGCTTAGACTATTGCCATAGAAACTGTAATGTTAACTCCTGACTGTAGCTGTCTGTAATTTGTGGCAAATTTCCATCTGGTGTCCAACAAGAAGGAAAGGTTGTCAGGGTAAGTGTCTCTTTACACTTTATCAAAGGTGGGTGACCCATGAGCTGAAGGCCAGGCAAAACTTTTCAGACTTAGCAAGTGACCCTTGAAACAAGAGCATGGGATAAAAATATCATCATAGGGCTTCCCTGGTGGTGCAGTGGTTGAGAGTCCGCCTACCGAAGCAGGGGACACGGGTTCGTGCCCCGGTCCGGGAAGATCCCACATGCCGCGGAGCGGCTGGGCCCGTGAGCCATGGCCGCTGAGCCTGCGCGTCCGGAGCTTGTGCTCCGCAACGGGAGAGGCCACAACAGTGAGAGGCCCGCGTACCGCAAAAAAAAAAAAAAAAAAAATCACGAATTGTATTATTATGTCCTTGGAAAGACCTGAAATTATATGACGTTACAGAAACAATGGGAGCACATTAACCTGTCGGCATTATAGAAAATATTCATATAGTAATAACAATCTAATGGTGGTATGAGGTAGTTACAGCAGTCTTTATAGCACTGGTGAATTTCAGATCCAGCTACCATCCACCCATACCTCAGTGTCCTTCACTGTCAGTAATTCGTGCCTGTGCCCATCTCTCTCTGAGTTCAGTTCATCCTTGATTGGCTCAGTTCAGAGGTATTCACTTATCTATGGGCCCATCATGCACCAGGCACCATGCTGGACACCAGTCATGATCAAGTCATAGGTTCTTGCCCATAAAGAGCCCCACGACTGAGGAGGAATGATGAACACAGAAACCAATTGTTAAAACATTTCATAGGTTTGCTGTGAGGCTTAAACAAGCTAATACGTGTACAGCACTTAGAACGGGGTCTGGCATATGACAAGCGCTCAAACATGGTAACTCTCCGACGTTTAAAAATAATTGATTGAAGTGATGCATGTTACAGGGGAAATTCATTTGGGGTACAATCGAGTCTCAGTGGGGAAGCCCTTGGGGCAGGAGGGAAGGCACCACAGCAGAAGTGGTATTTGAGCTGAGTCCCCAAAAATAAAAGGGAGTTCAGCAGATTAACAAAAGAACTAAGAACAAAGCGGTGGAGACAAGAAACAGCCAACATGGTGTGTTTGGTGACCTGTATGCTGTTGCGGCGGGTGAGTAGCATGTCTGCATACTTGTGTGCGTGGGAGAAGAGGATTGGCAGGTGAAAATGGGCAGTACGTCACAAGACCGTCAGGTACGCATAGCGCAACGGTAGGCCAGGGACTGTTCTAAAATCTTATGTACGTGAATACATATGATGTTCCCAGTACTCTACGAGAAAGGTATTGTTATTATCCCCCACTTACAAGGGAGGAAACGGAAGCACAGAGAGGTTAAGAATCTTGCCTGAGGTTGCACAGTGTGTTAGTGATAGAGCTCCAGCATCCATGCTTTTAAACACTGAGCTATGTTGTTGGTGAGGATGAGATTGTGAGATCCTTTTATCCCAAGTTAAATATTTTGGTTTTATCCTTGGGCCAGTTAAATTTGCAGATCTGTATTTGTGGAAGCTGGGCGAGGACCAGAGACTGAGCTGAGCTTCCCCTCGTCACCGTGGAGAAGGAGAGGAGCTGTCAGAAGGGAACTGTGAGTGTTGAGGAAGCTTTTGAGTTTCCAGGGAGTGTGATGGTTCCATTCACCAAGACCGAATGAAGGAAGAAGAGAAGGTTTGTGTTGGGGGCTGGTGTTGGGCGGGTGACATGTTCATTTGGGACATGAGGAGCTCGAGTGCCCGTGAGAAACTCAAAGGATGAAACCCAAGAGGCATTTTTATATACACACGTGACACTCGGAATTTGACGTAGGAGGCCACTGGCGTCTTTATTGCTGATGGAGGAGAGTGGTGAGTGCAAACGCCAGATGCAGAGGGAACTGGAGGGGAGAAATGCGGAGTGGATTTCTCCCCCAAGGGTGACCTAGGTTGTGAATGCAAGAAGAGACGATAGGGCAGTGGCTAGAAAATAATGCAATGCGGGAAGATTGTTTTGATTATTTTTACGTTAGGAGAGATTGTCATGTCTATGGAGGAAGAACCAGTAGAGTGGGAGTGAGATAAAGATAGAATAAAGGGAGAGATGGAATAAAAAAAGGCTCAAATACCAAGGATGCAGGAGGATGAGGTGGAGAGCAGCGCCATGGACAAGTGTGGGGAGCGAGGCATCGTCTGCAGGGGACGGGGGTGCAGATGTAGGTCAGGGTCAAGGTGTGAGGTGTCGGGGCACGAGCATGAGGCTGGCTCCCACCCGAGAGCCTCTATCTTTGCTCTGAAGCTGGAAGGAAGGTCACGGTGGTCGGGTAATAAGCAATGCTAGTCCCCCTTAAGAACGGTAAACGTTGCACCATCAGGCAGAGAGATCCAGAAAGAACAGCAGTGAGACACTTGCAATCCCACATAGCCACAGTCACGCTTCCTACACAGCCTGCGACGTTTAGCAACCCTGGCTTTCACCAGCACCGCCCTAGGGTAAGAGGCCCCAGAACCTCCTTATTTAAATTCAAGTATCCTGGGCCAGGTGAGCCTTGAACAAGATAAATAAGCTTTGCATTTCAGATCTCAGGTAAAGACATTGCTTTGAGGATTTTATTTCCTTTCAAATGACCAGGAGATGGGGAGAGGTTTCTTCTCTCTGTACTCACGGTCTCTTCCACTTTCACCTAAGACTGAGACCTTATTTGTGTGTTTGGGGTGGAAGAGTTTAATAAGAGGGTCAGGAACTTGTAGCAGTGGGTGAAGTGAACAGAACTTATGCTCTGGAGGGGTTGGGCCTTAGTCAACGGGTGGAAGGCCAGTAGCTGGGCTCCCAGATTGCCACGAGCAGAGGAAGACGTTGCAACTTCTGAAGAAATGGGGCTTTTTCCATCATGCCATTCTCTCTGCTCAGGAATGGCCAGGGGAAATGTGTCCTGGGCCACATTTCCACACGAGGGTCCCCTTTTGGCTGGATGTTCAGTATTTCTGGGTATACACGCCTGCCTTTTGCACCTCAAGTTCCCCTATGAAAGGGGTTAACATTTACAGACATTGCTGAATTCCGTTTACCTACTATCCAGGCTGGGAAAATATATATGCTTCCTGGAAAGTTTTTTTTTTTTTTAATTTTAAAGCTTTTTAACCTAGATCTGTATCTAGATAAATGTATCTTGCTGTTTCATCATATGCACTTGCAAAGTGTGTGGATTCATTTTGTGACCTCCGCCTGCCTGTTCACCATCGCATTCCCAGAACTAGAACTGGCCCATAGGAGGTGCTCACAAAGTATTGGTTGCTTGAAAGTTAAGGATATCTCCTAGCAAGGCAGGCAGGCATAATTAAATCTTTGTGTGTTTGTTTCTAAGATTCACGGTTTTGTATTTTCTCAGAGCCTTCATTTGAAGCCCGACTTCCCACCATACCATCAAAATATGCAGTGTCCTTTTAAAGTTAAAAAGATTATCAACCTTCAATGTGATCTAGTATCCTTGTTGCCTCTTTCTAAAGAAAAAGGGTAGAAATAAAAATAAAGCCCCCATCTCGTCGAAAGTTATTTAATCAAATTGAAAATAACTTCTTTGGGGAGATGATGGAGGTAACAAGTGAGCATCACATCTTTACTATGTTACTTCCTGTATGTTTCCTGCAGCGGCAACTAGTGATTTCTAGAACTCCTTTCAAGGATGTAGGAATTTGGCAGTATCGGAGCAAAAGACGCAGAGAATCTTCACCAAAAGCAGAGCCTCGCTAGCAAAGCAGCACCATGCGCTGCTGGAGGACCCTGGAAGGGATGTGGCAGCATTGGTTTAGTTTATCCTTTGATGTGGTAAACTCCTTTCCTTAGAATTACATACATGCAGAGATAAGAATGTGAAATGTTCATCCTTGCATAATTTTTAAGAAGGAAAATCAGAAACTGTCCAGTATGTGATTAACTATTTTAAATCACAAAATAAAATACTATTCAGCCATAAAAATCAGATCTGTATTTATTAGGTAGGAAAAATAACCATGGCATATCAATTTTTAAAAATCACGCTACAGAACACCAGGTACAGTGTTCATTGTGTATGTATATATGTGTGGAAGGCAGAACGTTAAACGATCCTCACACTTGTATAAATCCCTCCCTTTGAATGTGGGTGAAGTCTATGAATAGGATGGGATATTGCTCCTGTGATTACATTTTTACATGGCAAAGAGGATTTTGCAGACGTAATTAAGGTAAGTAAGCTGTTGATTTTGAGTTAATTATAAAGGAGATTATCATGTGGGCCTGACCTAATCACGTGAGCCTTTAAATCTGGGAGGTCTGGGACATAGCAAGCTAGAGATTTGAAGCAGCAAAGACATTCTCCTGCTGGCCTCGAAGAAGATGGAAGCTTCCATGAGTTCTACAGCTGCAAGGAACTGAACTTTTCCAAGAATCTGAATGAGCTTGGAAGAGAGCCCTGAGCATCAGAGGGGACCACAGTCCAGGCTAACACTTTGATTGCCACCATCTGAGACCCTAAGCAGAGGACCCAGTTAACCTGGGCCCAAACCCTTCGCCTACAGAGACTGTTGGATAATAACTTTGTGTTGTTTTAAGCTGTCAAGGTTTTGGAAATTTGTTATGCAGCAATAAAAAAATGAATACAATATGCAAAGGGACCCATTAAAGAATCTTTAGCAAAATGTTGTAAATGTTCTGAGTAGCTGGAAAGTGGATGACTCTTATTTTTATACTTTTCTCTGCAATGTTTGAAAATTTTATAATAAATATATACTAGTCCCCCTCACCCCCCAAAAAAACAACCATTAGCAGGACTCTTTTTCATTAAAGAAGGAAGAGCACAGTTCTAACAACTGGCTAAGGTCACATCCAGGGTGACAAGTGCCCATGGGAGGGTGCAGAGTGGACAGAAAACACAGCTGAGACCAGGATGGGCTTCAGGGCTCTGTGTGCTGTATGTTCAAAGAAAATAGAGTGGATAATTTAAGCAAGGAGTCCTTTACTGCCTTTAACTTGGCTAACTGCTTAAACATTCCACAGGGTCATCTCATCTGCAATCTGTGCAGAAAGGTTTTCTTCCCTAAAAGGGAAGAAAGAGACGTGGGACTGTAATTTTGTTTCTGCAGCGTTATTAGGGCTCAAGGGAGAGCACAAATAAGCTTGAGAGAAAGCGGGGGCAGAGGTGTCTTGGACCAACTTCAAGTGTAAACCAAGTCTTTGAATTCTTTTATTTTACAAATGGCAGGGGGTAGAAGAAAGACCCTGGTCTGTCTTGCAAATTATTTGTGTTTGTCGCAGATGGGCACAGCCCTACGTCTCTGGCCCTGTTGTTATACTCCTGACACAGGCAACGATACTGGTGACAAAAACGACAGCATGCCCTGGACTTGTTAAACTCTGGTCACTCCAGTAACGAAGGGGGGTCGGGGGGTGGGAAAGAAGTAGAGACAAGTTGGTGGACTCTGACGCTTGCCTAGTAAGACATTCCAAAGTGGAAATAAAAGCGTGGACCAAGAAAAACCTTGCCACTTGGGAAAGGTAATGAAGCAAGACAACAGAAAGGAATTATTCAGAGGAAGGGAAGTATGCTGGAGGAATCCTTTATGGAGCTGGGGACTGGGAGAACCACGCTAGTTCAGAATGCAGCTGTTCATTGTTGGAGTGCTGAAACCTGGAAGGGGCATTTGGAGTTCCTCTGGGGTCTTCTCCACTGAAGGCAAAAGTCCAATCAGGCAGAGGCCAAGCCAGTGCCCCCTGTAGGAACCAATCACCCATCAAGAAAAAAGAGAAAGTAATGAAGGTGTTTGTTTTTGCTTATAATATGCAGGGAAGGGATCCTATGATGTTCATTAAGAAGTCACAGTTTAGGGCTTCCCTGGTGGTGCAGTGGTTAAGAATCTGCCTGCCAATGCAGGGGACACGGGTTCGAGCCCTGGTCCAGGAAGATCCCACATGCTGCGGAGCAACTAAGCCCGTGCACAGCAACTACTGAGCCTGCGCTCTAGAACCCGCGAGCCACAACTACTGAGCCTGCGTGCCACAAGTACTGAAGCCCGTGTGCCTACAGCCCATGCTCCACAACAAGAGAAGCCACTGCAATGAGAAGCCTGCACGCCGCAACAAAGAGTAGCCCCCGCTCGCCGCAACTAGAGAAAGCCCACGCACAGCAACCAAGACCCAACGTAGCCAAAAATAAATAAATAAATTTATTTAAAAAAAAAAGAAGTCACAGTTTAAGCAGTCTGATGTAGCACGAGAGACCCAGTTAAGGGGCTGAAGGTAGCATGTGTGAGAGACCAAAATGGAACCTTCAAAATGTTCAGGAAGTAGATGACACCCATCCACATGAGCCACGTTTGACACCACTAGTTAGCAGAAGGCCTTCTGTAATTCTGCTGAGCTCCCCTTGCTGGATTTACTTTGAAAATAGCACCCTGAACCCCTTTACCTCTCCCTCTTGCATAGCAAATTATCAATTGATATTCCTGCTGAAAATTAAGAAAAGATTGGATTTTGAGAATGACTGTAAGGTATAAAAAGCTTTCTATAATAAATTCTGGCCAAGCTTATCCATAATTATTGAAAGGAGTTTTAAAAAATAGAGCCAACTATCTGAGTAGGTACCAAAATTACTGCTTTGCATTATAAAGCGGTTTGTGAGTATACTATTCTAAAAACTCTTATTTATATGACATTTTTCTAGAGGTCTTGTTAATCATCAAAAGAAATTAAATTGCATTCAGTATAGCTTAGGTGGTACATATTTTATTAGCTTTTAATTATTTGAAAACTGATAACCTTTGATCAGTATATATGATGATTCTCTTAAGCAGAATTTATGATTAACCAAAACGTGACATTTTTCTTGTTATGAAAAATGCCTTAGTACTTTCTATGTGGTTTATCAGATGGCTCCCACTTTCTTTTTCATTCTAATTTCCTGAGAGGTATTTGTAATGACCTCTGATTTTATTTACCTCCCAAACTCCCTCTTCGTTCACTCTTAAGGGGAACTCGCGTAGAATAGGAACTGCAGGCACTCTTTGGAGATATTGTAGTCGCAGGACTAGGGTAGATACATGAAAGGAATGGGAGGAGAGTCGAGTGCAGTGATTTTCAACCTTCAAAAATTAATGTCCCTTCCTAGTTTTAAAACAAATATTTTGTAACACCTCTATATTATACTGAAATGAAGCCCACAGATTTCTATACACAATTTCTAAAAGATAATATAATGCCCTATAATGCAGAGAAGAAATGAAGAAATAAAAATACATAAAATAATATGTATTTCAGATATATGTCAGGAAGATGGTATTAGATACCAGACTATTCCTACAAAATGTAAACCCTTCAAGGGGTGTGGTAGGCCCCCAATTTGGAACCACTTGTAGGGTGGTTAAAAGTGCGTTCTGGAGAAACACTCCCAGAATGACAGAGTAAGGGCCTCCAAAAATCTGCTCCTTCATAAAAATAATGAGGATACTAACAAACATGATCAAAACCAACTTTTCCAGAACTCTGGAAATGAACCAAAGATTTGCAACAATATAAGGAGGATTTATTCAACAAGAACAAAAGAATCTCAGAACTGTGAGCTTTGTGACATTTTAATTTGCCTTATTTCCACCCCTCTCTCCCTAGCTCCATGGTAGTCTTGAAAATGAACAGCCTTACAACTATGGTAGCCATAAAAACTTGCAGCCTAGCAAACAACAAAGAGGAGAAAATGGGTTTGGAACTCCCTAAAATTCAATAAAAGAATTGTCACTATTAACCTGTCTGGCAGCCCTCTGAAAAGTTCCGTTCCCAGGGCTTATTTTTATTTGATCTGATTCAGAGCTTACTATGTGCAAATAGCCCTACCTATAGGATGTTTCCAAAACCAATTAGAAGCAACTGTTTAACATTACAGGTACCTGAAGAGGTGATACCAACTGGGGATAATAAAAGGCTGTCCCAAAAAATTTAACAGGAGGGACTGAAATTTCCTTAGGGGACTTCTGACATACTCCTGAGAGTCTAGACGGCCACACAGATGTGCAGGTCTGTAAGCATGCCCAGGAAAGCCCCAACAAGGTCCTAAACTCTCACCTCTGAGCTGAACTTCAGACTCTGAGCAAGCAGGAAGTGAAGGCTACAGCAGAATTGTGTACTTCCTGCTGGAACACTGAAGACAATTAGCTGTCCACTGAGTTTACCCAGCAGAGACTTCAGTGGCCATGCATGATGAATACAGACCTTAAAGAATTAGTCCAGGAAAGTCACTAAACACACAAACAAGAGCAACAACAACAACAAAACATCAACAACAAATTCTGGAGATCAGGATATCCTGTTTGCAGAGTTAACAAAGTATATTATGTAAAATGTCCAGGTTTTAACAAAAATTACAAGACACAAAGAAACAGAGAAGTATGGCCCATATACAGTGAAAAAAAGAACCAGTCAAGGGAAACTGTCACTAAGGAAGCCAAGACACTGGGCTTACTAGAAAAAGATTTTAATTCAGCCATTATAAGCATATTCAAAGAACTAAAGGGAACCATGGCAGCAATGTCTAACTAAATAGAGAATATCAATGAAGAGATAGAAATTATGGAAAGGAATCAAACAGAAATTCTGGAGCTGAAAAGTATAATAACTGGAATAAAAATTTCAAAAAAATCACTAGAGGGTCTCAAAAGCAGATTTGATCAGGTAGAAAGAATAAACAATCAGTGAACTTGAAATAAGTCAACTGAAATGATCTAATCTGAATAACAGAAGAAAAATATGAAGAAAAATGAACAGAGCCCCAAGGCATGTGGACCATACTCATAATGAAACTCCCTGAAGGAAGGGAAAGAGAGAAAGAATCAGAAAGAATATTTGAAAACATAATAGCTGAAAACTTTCCAAATTTGATGACAGATATTAATATACACATCCTAGAAGTTAAAAGACCCAAAGAGGATAAACTCAAAGGGATATACACCTAAAATCCTCATAGTCCAACTGTCCAAAGCTGAAGATAAAGGGACAATCTTGAAGACAGCACACAAAAAAAGTGATTTGTTATGTACAAGGGATTATCAATAGAATTAAAAATGACTTCCTATCAGAAGCCATGGAAGCTAGAAGGCTGGTGACCATGGTTAAGTTACTGTGCCTCAGTTTCTTCACTTATAAGTGAGGACAATAATAGTAGTACCTTAACAGGTTGTTAAAATGATTAAATGAATTAATACATGTCACCCACTTAGCTTAGGGCCTGGCACAAAGAAAGTATTCCATAAGCATGAGCTATTTTGATTCTTGGAGGTGGCAAATAGCTTTTTCAATCCTTCCTTCAAGACTCTGGTGCGGATTCACGGCATATATTCTTAGTTCTCTAATGACAGCTCTCGTGATCTGTCTCCAGGTGATTTTCTCAAAAACTATTTGGCTGACAGTAATGTAGTTAACTAGATAATTTATTTGAAAAGAAATATCTATGGTAGCTGTTCAGAATTGGTAATTTGGATACATCACAGGATAAGTTTACAAACTCGTAAGCATCTTAAACAGTTTGGCCTATATTCAGAATATTTCTTCTTTTTTTTTTACTTGGAATTCATTTTTGGATAATTCTTCTTTTCATACACCATGATTAAAAGTTAGGGTAATATAACAATATGAAAGTCCAACTAGTTGGAACGTACTTTGTACAATGTACAAAGTGGATCAGTCTGAATTTCAAAAATGCACCTATGAAGTGCAAACCAGCATGCCAAGTGTGCAGACTGCAATTAGAATGAGGATTGGTGGGACTGGGTTAAACCCAGGGCTGGCTCCCACGTGTGAAAGCTGCTTAACTTCTGCTATAAAAGTTGCTTTGAAAGAGCTTTGTTTGTAGATTCAATGCTACCCATTGCAGCAGAGTTTTCTGCATTTGGAGTGAAAAACACAACAAAACAATAACAACTGTACTCTTTCTGAAAAGTACTGAAGGAAGTTGGGATTTTTTTTAAAATTTTTTTTTAAGAATCAGGTGCATTGAGGCCAGCCAAAGAGTTACAGCAACTTTCTGTGGCTTGTTTGATTTCTGTGTCTTTTCTTCCTGGAGAGCTGACATGAAGACGGTTTGCAAAGCAGCACCTACATGTGGGTGAGTGGATCACAGCCTGGTCCTGTGAAGGCCGGCAGATCTTCACTCAGAGCACGTGACAGAACCCGCTAACTGTGGGAGGAAAGGCCTGGCTGGAAGAACAGTGACATTTATTTAAAAAATAATAATTTTGGCGCTGAAGGTGACCCTATACCTCATGAAATCCAAAGCCATATGAGAAAATTAAGACTCAGAGAAATCAAGCAACTTGCCCAAAGTCACTCAGCTAGTCAGTGGAAGAGCTAATCATATTGCCGTGAGCCATGGAGAGAGAGGGAGGGAGAGAAATTGTAAGAATAGTTTGACTTGATTTGGTGTTTTTCCATGAGATCCTAAGGAAAAACGAAATAAAACTAATTTCTTTCCACTTGGATCACTGACTATTTCTTCGATTGTCCCAACTTTGAGCTGAAACTGATAAATACAAATTTGCTAGTTCACAATTCTTTTAAAACATTAAATTGAGAAAGCCAGTTTAATCAAACTTACTTCATTTGAAATGAAAAGGCAATAAAGGAAAGAAAGACTCTTGTTAATTGTTTTAGCATTCATCATCTTTCCAATTATCTTTAATATCATATGAGATGCTTAAAACTCTGAGTTCGGCGATTTTCTACATCTGCCGATTGGCCAATCGGCTGGCCTCTGAGAAGCAGAAGGGTCAGCTTATGGGCCTTGGTGCGCACACAGGTGCACAGCCCCTTCTCTTCACATCCTGAGGGCACGAGTAGCACATGTTTCTACCCACCCACCCCACTTGGAACTCCATCGTCCAGGGGTGAAGACCTTCCTCTGGGAACGTGAGCGGGATGGAAAGGGGCGCATGAAGTAGAGGCCTAGAAGATGGACCAGAAGGAGGCAGGGTCTAGGAAGCTGTTGGCGCCAAGAAGGACTCTGGAACATTGTTGACTGTCAGACCCTCTAAAACTAAGAGTGAGGGGTGGTTTGTCTTAAAGGAGGCAGAACCTGGGATTGGACAGAGGGTAGGGAAGCGGGAGAGGTGGTGATAGATGGTAATAGTGACCCACCCCCATCCCCATCCCCAAAGAGTATTGACTCCATCTGCCTCTTGTGAATGTACAGCCTTGGGGGGCACTAGCCCTTCCAGGAAGAGGACAAAGTGCTAGATGTTCTTGAGGTCGTACAAGAAGGAGTACTAGGGGCTGGATCTTGAGAGAGTGACTTTCAATATTCAACAACTGTAGTCATAATAATATGGGATAACTCTGCATGAAATTCCATTCCTTCCTGCCTGGTCCTTGAAACAGACTGACCTCTGGTTGTCTCATCTCAGCCCCTTAGACTTATACCCCTGAGTTTTATCTGTGGTCCAAGGTCGTTTCCTGGGCATTCCGTCTTTGAACAGCACAGCCAGAAGATTGCAGGGGGTTAACGGCTTTGAGTCTACGGCCGCTGACCATGTGAACAGCCTTCCCCCTGCTCCCCTGGGTTTAGGACGGAAGCCCCTTCCCCTCGTCTCCGTGACTCCTGGCTCACCTTATAGCCCACCTTATATTTTTATAGAGTGTACTGTATGTGGTTGTTTCACTCATGAACACTGGATGGAGATCCTCAAGGGCAGAGACCTACTTAATTTCCTTCTGAATCTTTAGCATCTGGTATTTGGAAGTATTAGTGTATAACAGTGTTTGTTGAATGAATTAAATGATAACTATCTGTTAAATAAGCATTTAACATTTTTTCCAACCAATTCCATTTATCAAGTCCTTGCTCTTTGCCTTGCACCCTGTTGGCAAAACAAAAGTAAAATACATCAGACAAGGCTTCTCCCAGGGGGTTGCATACTGGTGGAGGGAGGTCAAGAGGTGGACACAGATCTTCCACCCAGAATCATCAGATCTGGCTACATGCTCTCCAGCAGTAGGACACAGGATAACACTTTCATTTAGAAGGAGAGGAGCCTTTTCCTGAAATACCTTTCATGACCCTAATAAGCACCACCATCCCTTTCTTTTAAAATTGTTCCCATTTCCAGTGTGACCGTCGTATGATGAGGTGACCAAGCTGAGTTCTATCAGGAGGTGGATGAAGGGTCACTTTACTCCTGCCCATCGTGAGCCCCATATCCCTGTTCACGGTTTAGGCTGCAGCCCAGACATTGCACAGGCATCTTCATTAAACTGTCCACCGTGATTCACGGATGCCATCCCCCAGAGGTTACACGTAATTCCAAACCCATCGGCACGCTGGGGACAGGAGGCTTACATTGCTCCTTCCAGGGTATGTTACCTAGTGTTGGCCCTCCTGGAATTTCAGGTGGGAACCCGAGGTGCAATTCTGCTGCCCAGCTGTGCCCTTCTAAGGTTCCTCGGGCCCTCCCTCTCCTGAATCGCTAAGAAGCCCACTCTTCCCTCTGTCGGGGTCAATAGCATGTCCACTCTGGGCAAAATTGCTGCCCCTGGCAAGGTGAGGCTCTCTGGGAGAGGAAATACACATGTGGGGACCTAAGGTGGCAGACCAGGAAGCAGGCCTGTAAGCAGTCGGCGCTGGATGGTCTGCGGTGGTAAAGGGAAAGGGTGAGAGCGCCGGGTGAAATCCAGACTTCACCCCCCTCGGCTCTGGGTCACACTGAGCGCAGCACACCTTCGCATGCATCCTTGAGCTCTCCCTCTGAACCCTCGTGCTGCCTTATTTCTGCTTTGGGGACACGGGACCCAGCTGAGCCGTGGAAAAGAGGATGCCGTGGGTCACCAAGACCCAACTGGACAAATTAATTTACCACATCCTGTACCATCAGGACCTCAGTGTCAAAGAGATGGTAGAGACCCAGGAGAGAGAACCAGGAAATCATTCTCGTGGCTTCCTTTAGAAAGAGGGGGGCAGGGGCCACGTACAACCAAGAGTTTGTCTGAGTGGAGCCTGCGGAGGGAAGTGAGGCTGGGGGGCTTGGGTGAGGCTCCTGAGACCCCCGCTGGGAAATTTGTCGGGCCACGTGTTGCCAGCCATGCTGCACTGGCCTCTGGGTGGTCAGCTGATGCCGACCAAACCCTCCCTGCCCCGCCTCAGCCTCTGCTGCCCCCAGCCCCACCCCTGCTCGCCAACCCTGCAGCTCAGGTAGCCCCCATTTCTTACCAGTGGTCATTACTAATCTCATCAGCAGGGGCCAACTGGGCACTCCCTCTGGGCCTGGCACCGTGGGAAGCACTTTAAATTGCCTCGTTACATTACCGTTTAATTGGTAACTACTAAGTTTACCCTCATTCTACTAATGAGGAAGCTCAGAGAGGTAAAGCCGTTTTCTCAAGGTCACACAGCCAGCGACTGCCCAAGCCAGAGCTTGACGTGAGGGGCGGCTGTGGTGACCATAAACTGGTGGACGTGTCCAGGGACAGCCTCCACCAGCCCCCTCAATCAGGGAGGGGCTTAGAAATACTTTTGGTTTTCTGGAACCTCTGTAACTTCTAGGGTTCACTGGTGTTTGCACTGAGGAGGCAAGGTTTCTGCTTTTGTTTTTAAAATGCCCCAAAGTGACAGAAATAGCAGAGTCATCTTAGGACACCGGGCACCCCTCTTCTTCCGACTGCTTCAAGGTGCTTAGGTTGATGGCAACATATTGCCTCCAAGAAATTCCAGCTGTGTGACTAGTAATGAACACAATAAGGGCAGCTAACAGTCATTAGGCACCTGTTATGCTCGGAAATTTTGTCATCTCCACTTTAGAGGACGAAAGAGAGGCACAGAGAGGTTGTGCCTTGCCCAAGGTCACACAGCTGCTTGGTGCATGCCCCAGACCCGACGGAGCCCTTTAATCCCTGTGCTCCACGGTCTGGCGTGTCCCATTCAGTTAGTCAGACCGTCAGCCACCCTCTGTGAGCCAAGCAAAGGGAAGACGAGAAGCCTGGGGCAGTGGTCTGGCTGTGAGGAGCAGGGCCCCGGACCAGGGAACATGGTCCCAGGGTGATGGGATATTTGGGGAAGACAACGAATGGACAAGGGTGATAGAAACAGGGCAAGGAATTCGGAGCAGAGAGCTGACGGAGGAAAGGGTTACCGAGAACAAGGTCTTGTCAGCTTCACACTTTCGTAGCAGTTTGGTGAGGGGCAGCCTCACGAGGTTATTTGCTGGGGTGCCCGTGGGGATTTATGGTGGGAGGACTTCAGATCAAGGAATCGGGAGGAATAATTTTGAGCAGCAGCTGGCTTCAAGGGCACTGAGTGAGTGAGTGTGTGAGTGTGTGTGTGTGTGTGTGCAGGGCGGCGGGGTGTGTAAAGAAGAGGTGAGCAGTGCAGGATGCCAAATAATCCTTATTTTGCCATTTGGGGCTGTCACAGCAGGCTTAGGGGGTGGCTATTTGCGTCTGTTTTTGTCGTTCCACATACATGCAGGGCTGCGGTGCTGTAATTCCAAGGGCTTAACTTAAATGGTGCTTCAATGTGCCTTTCAGTTTACCGGGGTGAGGCGTTGTCTTGGCTATAGCCGCTAGCTAGTCATTGCTCAGCTCTTTCCCTTCAGATGGACTGCAGTGTGTTTTATTCACAGTAGCGCTTTGCTACTAGTTCAGTGCTTTCCTTCTCTCCCCATTCTCGAATGAGCGTTCACCAGCACTGCTGAGTTAGAACTCTGTCCCTACAAGTGTGCGCCATTCCTGTAACATGGGGCAGTTAAGACACTTCTAACTTTTAATTTCTCTTTAAATGAGCTTATAACTTCCTACCATCCCCATCTGGATGCTTTTACCACCGCCAGTGTTTTAGCTTTACTGCTTCTGAAGAACCACTCTAGGAGACACACTTTTAGTTCCACTGAGCCAAATTCCACTGAGCTCAACGCCTGGCAATGTCCCTCCCATACAGACCTTTGTAAATATCCTTTACGTTTGGATTCTCGGGACTTTTTTCCCCCTCTTTTGGACAAGAATAAAACAAGAATATTGTTTTGGACTGAGTGGGTCCCAATGGAAAAAAGAAATTTCTCTGGAATCCTAAACTCCCTGCAGCCAGCTTGTGGTATAGCTGTTCAGGGCAGTGAAAAAACTGTGTGGTTGGTATTTGGTAACAATTTCAGTTTTATTTCCACTTCTATCTCTGAACGAAAGATGAGGTCACAGATCGGGGGAACCACATCTTTACCTTCAAAGAGCAATCCTATATTGCAAAGGCCAAAAAAAAAAAAAAAGGGTGTGGTTTAGGGTCAGATGCTCTTGGGTTTTATTCTTAGCTTACCAGATGTATGACCTTGAGAAAATTATTTTAACCTCTCTGTGCCTCAGTTTCCTCATCTGTAAATGGAATATTAATAAGCACCCACCTGATAAAACTGAAAAAGCTTAGATAAGATCATGCTCACGCAGAGACTGGTACACAGTAAGTGCTCAGTAAACATTGGCTATCTTAGAGTAGAGAATGCTTGGCTCCGGTGTCTCTGCCATTCACCATAATAGTCATACACTAAGGTGGAGAGGAACTAGTATAGGCTCTGGCCACTAAAACCATGGCCTTTTCCAGTGGTCGCTGTCGTAATGGGATGATCGATCGCCATTATACGAAGCCCAAACTGCCTGTTCAGTAACATTTCTCACTCATTAGCTAAAAACAATCTCTGACGATCAGACTTTTCTGCCTATGGTATTGAATACTCCTTAAAATAGAACAGAAAGAAACATTAGACTGACTCTGTCTCCTGGTAAATGTATGTCACTTCGACTTGATATCAGCAAATGCCCTTGTAAATCAAACTCACCACACTGAATCCTTGGTGAGTTTGGAGTTCACATTCCCATCTTCTTCCAGGAAGATGTCCAACTGCAAATTGGCATTGTTATCATGGGCTGAGAAATAGTTGGTAACGACTCTCGCCGGTATCCCGAGGCATCGCAAAACTGCAGGAAAGAAAGATGGACCACAACTAAGCACATCACCGAGATCTGATAAATACAGAGTGAACAATCCCCTCTCAGAAGGGACCTTCTTCTTTACCAACATGGACATGTTGTTCTCAAACGTCCCGCACTGAGGAAGGGGGCCTGTTGTCAAGGATCAGGGCTGCAGAGAGAAGCCTCACTGCCTGATCGTACAAACTGCAGTTGGCACCAACCGAAGCCAGTGGGAACGGGATCCCAGGAACAGGCTTCCCGTTGTTTAGCTGCTAATCATACGATCATCAGAGTAGGATTATTTTAGTCCAGCTCATGGACTAAAATTTCTGAAAATAAAATTTAAAAACCTCAGCTAATAGGAAGTTAGGAATTTACCAAGCAGACCCTCAGTGCGGTTTGCTTTCCCGGCTGGAACGTGCTCTTGTGACACTTGGTGGAGGGTGACAGCACAGATTCATTTTAATCATTAGATAATAAATTACCTGGTTGCATCTCTTGCCGTATATGCACCTATCGATTAAACTTAATCCAAATGCCCTCCCTGGCTGCCAGGACGCCAGACCTCAGGGCTCATTGAAAATAATTCAGCTGACACTTTTAAGATTAATGAGTTGCCTTCCCTTTTTTTTTTTTCCTCTCAGAATTGTTTAGCATTTTTAACCAAAGACCATCCACCTCCTTCAACAGAACACCCTTGGAAGTCCAAACTTGAATCTGGTAGAGACTCAAGGGTCCTCATTAAATGACTGAATCTTGTTTTAAATTAATTTTTATTGGAGTGTAGTTGGTTTACAATGAGGTGTTAGTTTCTGCTGTGTAGCAAAGTGAATCAGTTATACAGATACATGTATCCACTCTTTTCTAGATTCTTTTCCCACACAGGTCATTACAGAGTGTTGAGCAGAGTTCCCTGTGCTCTACAGCAGGGCCGTATTAGGTATCTATTGTATATATAGTGGCGCGTGTATGTCAATGACTTAATCTTAACACCCCAAACGTCACCGATGGCAGCCACCACCCGCCTCTCACTTCCATCTTCCTCTATGATTTACAGCCCCTACACTTGCTACAGTTTTACCAAAGAAACGATTGGCACTCTAGCTCTATTTCTAGCTTAACACTAATTCACGTGATTACAGAATCTGCCAAACTCATAATTTTAAGATTGGGGAAGTCTGACATGGGGACACCAGTGCCTCCTTCCCTCCAAATTTCCTTTTCAGGTTTATCCTCACGGTGACATCACACGTTGGGCCTCTGCCTTTTCTTATCACCAAAGCCGGTGTTCAGGAAGAGATTCGAGGACCCTTTTATACAAAAGGCATACATGAATGGAAGGCGTTTACTATTTTATCTGGTTCTAAACCTAAAGGAATTACACCGGGAGAGTGAAACTGCAGACATCAGGAGGACGTGGGGAGTCCTTTCTCTTTTCCTGGGATCATTTCATAAGAGAGGCTGCCTCTACTGAGCACCTGTACTTAGACTTGACTTGGGAGCCGTGAGGGAGGGGGGCCTACCTGCAACTGGTAGGCCTTCGTGAAGTTCAGGCTTCCATGTGGAGCTTGAAAGACCAGCCCTTCTAGGACACTGACACATTGGCTACAATGCCGTTCATTGCTCCCAGGAAATATATATTCCTTTAGCCCTTGGGTATACGCAAATGGCTAAGAAAATAATCTTATCCAGTTTGACGCCATGGAGAAACAAAACACACAACCCAAACTCATGATTTCTTTCCACTTGGATCACTGACTAATTCTTAGACGGTCAGAACTTTGAGCTGAAACTGACAGGCTTCATAATCATTTATAAAAAAAATGGTCTCATCCTGGCTTCCAGCCTCCAGATCCTCCTTGATTTTTCTGATTAAAAAACATGCTAACTGGGTAAAACAGTCTTTATTAATGAGCCAGCAGGAAGGACACTTTGACTTGCGCTTAATGTTTTTTTTTTTTTTTACAGGGCTGTAGAAATGGCGTGTTAATGAAAATCATTACCAATGATGAAGACATACTGAAATAAATGTTTTTTAAAAATACCCACTGAATTAACAATAACATTGTCTGGGCCGGGACAGACAAATGCCACATTGAAAAATGATGCATGAGGCTGAAGAGAACAATTCTGTCCCCATATGTTTTCCTCTATGGATTGGATATTGGGTG
Organism: Grampus griseus; assembly: GCF_964374135.1. Taxonomy (NCBI): domain Eukaryota; kingdom Metazoa; phylum Chordata; class Mammalia; order Artiodactyla; family Delphinidae; genus Grampus; species Grampus griseus. Next base: position 4,183,059 of record NC_139004.1, read on the forward strand.
GATTAAAAGCAAAAGGGGAAGCTGGGGAGTGCAGATCGTTCATTAAGTTCTGGTATCTAATTGCTCAGGGGCATTGAGACTCACATACAAGAATGAAGATGAACCCACCTGCCACAGTCCCTTCCATAGCTGGAGTAAAAACTAAGCAGGTATGTTTAGAAAATTCTCAGTGATAAACAGTAAGCAAATAAGCATATTTACAAAACTGCTCAATAACAAGCGGTACATAGCTTATTATTTATTATTTTAAATTTTGCTAATTGAGCCTTTTAAAATGTGGGGATTACTAAGAAATAAAACGGCATAGCCTTTCCCTCACATCCTTACGTGGCCCCGGAGACGCTCCATTTCTCTGGGTATTGAACGATGGATTATGTAGGAAATAGTCCATCATTCTTTCTATAAAGCTTCGGCAGTCAAAGAGAAACTAGGACCATATTTGGCCAAGTACAATTTAATTATGTATTGACTGCATCCCAGAATAGCCACCCACAAATTCTATAGGTGCAACAGAGCTTGCTAGGTTGCTTTGCCAGGTTATAGATAAGATGTCTTAAGGTGAAATTTCCTTTGCATTAAAAATATATTACTCAACTGGATACTTACATGTGTTAAAGACACCAGCAAAAACCCAGCACTGACCATAGCGGACTGGATTCTCAGAACTCCTGTATTCCAACAGGATGTCAACACTTCCAGTCCAGGCTGATGGGGGGATGCCATAAGCATAGACGTTGTCCCAGCATCCAGCGATGACGCCTTCATCATCCTTGGCATTAATCTAAATGAGACCATGAGAGGTGAGAAGGGGTCAAGGTCATTTAGAAGAGTCCTCTCCAGACTCTGACACTGGGCAAGCTAAGGTTTCCAGTGCCTTCTGTATTCCTGCATGATGAAAACAGTTCCACTTCTGTTCAGTTCACTGTTATTTGTCAGGGAAAGTGATGTGATGATGAGAGTGTGAGGGGAAACCAAATAACCAAGAGTCCCTGTTCTATAGCGTATGATTGTCGTAAGGTGGTGTTGAAAAGCAGGCGGGAAGAGTTGTCATGTTTTCTCACGTGCTTGGGAGAAGATACACACAGGACCCTTGGTCTGGTTGGAATAGAGCTGGAGAATGTGTGAGGAAGAGAGGAAGAAGACCTGCAAAAGAAGACGGCTCAAGTAGGGATCTTGTCTCGAAAGAAGGAGAGTTAAAAGCTGACAAATGACAGAAGATGTTAGAGTGGGGGCCCAGAGTCTCATGGTCTAACGAGTTTTGACTTTGAGGATGAGTGGCAGACTCTAATAAATTGAAAAAGTAAGCAGATGCTGTCATAGGAACCATTAAGAATTAATAAGAAATTAGATTCCCATGGGTGCCTTGCAGAGTCTGTCTTTTAAGAAGTTGCATTACAGAAGTATTTTCTTTATGACTGCTTAAGGTGATTAAAGTTGCATAATTTTGTTATTATACATAAAGGGCCTGGGGTATTATAATACATAAAGGGTCTGGGGTATTATAGTTTAAATATAGAGAGGAGACTTAAGCAAAGAATGGCAATCGAATATTTGGGAAAACCTGGCTACACGTTCAGACCACAGTCATTTGGTAGCAGCAGACCTGAAGTGCAGGAATCTTTCGTGTTTAGATAGTAAAATGGGGGAGGAATAAACAGTTTCAAGGCATCCTGTCAGTTTCTTGGGGGTCACTGCTGAGTCTTACTTCTCTTGCTGTAGCTTTCATTATGTTTAATTACAGTCAGAATTTCTAGGTGGGGAGCATTGGGAGTTCTTCCAAAAACTGATGGTAATTTAACAATGTTTATACGTTGACATGACAATGGTTTATAGACTTGCTCTTCAACATGTGGTCTGTGGACCAGCGGCAGTGGAATGCCCGGGAACTGGCTGGAAATGCAGAATCTCAGGCGCCTCCCCAGACCCACTAAATCAGAGCCTGCCTTTGAACAAAATCCCCAGGTGATTTTTGTGCACATTAGTTTGAGAAGCATAGGTTCAGACTACACTGAAAAGACATTAGTAAGCAAGGTAGAACATATGATTGAAGCAGGTGTGTTTGGATTATGACAACCATAGAAGAGATATTAAAATATGGTGATTTTTCTATGTGTTCATGGCCTTGCTAGTTAACAGCCCACCCCCAGCACTTGCCCAGACCCCTCTCTTAGGCTTGCTGAGTTTAGTTTTTATAAAAGTCTATCCTCCCCAGTGGGTCGTGAGTACATTGAGAACAGAGATGAAAATCGATGCCTTTCTGACTTCTAACAAGTATTGGCAAAGAGCAGGTGCTCAATAGCTGTTGAATGATCCGTTGTGTATTCAACAAGCATATAGGCATTGCACATCTGAGTAAGAGCTTCTCTGTGAAAAGAGATGGTCTAAAACTCATCAAGCAGAAGTAAATGTTACCAATATTAATACAGAAAGATGTACAGGGAGAGTTGGGTCCCAACAGAAGGAGTAATCAGTTTTATTAGATTGGAGGGTGTGGTGACGGTTGTGGGCTGGATAGGGAAAATGACATGAAAGCTAGGTCTGGAGGGGCTGAGGTCCAGAAAAGGTTATCTACATGGTAGAGAGAACTTGAATAATTGCTTTGTGTCATGAAGAAATATGGCAACTTCAGGGACCTACTGCAAGTATCATGTAAGTAGGCAATATTGGACGAAGTAGAAACTACTAGAAGAAAACCCTTAAGCTGTGCAAGCAACTTCTATTTTTCCCCTTTGACTCTGTCCAGTTAGGTTAAAGGGAAGGTAACTACCCAGTTAATTTGTTTAATGTAGAAAAAAATGAATCCGTTAGAGATTACTGAAGGACCCCATTCAACTAATTGCAAACTCCTTCCTTTGAGGTTAACTTTGACTTTCTCCTGTAACTCCATGAAATGACTGGAGTGCAGCAGGGTTTAGACAACAATTTTGGTTCTATTCATGATCAATAATTCTCCTTGCAGTTGAATTGATTATTTACATCTACATCTATTATAGTGACGCCTGAAGAGTGCCTTGGTAGGCTATGATGTGGTTTGGTATTTGTGAGTAGGTAGGTTCAGCTTTAACTCACATTACCAGATTCTTATCCTTATCATTGAGAAATAGGGTAGAGCAATGAATCTCAGAGGTAGAAGTTCCTAAATTATGGTTCTGATGACTGATTTTCAAACAGACAGCCTTTAATTAAGTGTTATTTATAGCATACAGCTGAACCCAATCAGCCTAAGGGAAGAGTAAGGAAAAAAAGAGCTCTCTCCTCTACAGACCTTTTAATTCTTAATGCTGAGCTGTTCCCCTGTTGCTAGATAAATCACAACTCTCATTTATTAGCATTTAGCCAGATTAGCTACCTTTTTCTAATTAGAATATTGATTTCTGGGGAGCCCAGATTCGGAAAGAGATATGTCTTTAGTGACAGATGTAAACGGTTAAAGTAATAGCCCCCTCCCTAGACAACAAGATATGTTTGGGGGACACTTCAAGGGCATGCTGGTCCCTTGTCAGTCCACAGCTGACTGTGAGCACCTTGTCATGAACTCTAAGTTGAACCAGTGACAGAATGAAATGTCTCCGTCTTGCATCACTGGTGGTCAACAAGAAAATATGAACCCAGGACTTTGGACAGGGAGCATTATTCAACTTCATTAAGGTTTCACTAAACTGTCCTCTCATGATACCTACAATATTGGACAAAATTTAAAACCAGCCCCTTTGAAAGTCACTGTCAGCCACCACAGTGGCATAACGTAATTCAATAAACTTCAAAACCTGGTCCAAGAAAAGGGGAGGATTTTGGAGTGCGGCAGAGGGGCAGCCTGGCTGAGCTCTAACCCTGACCACCAGGGCTTCAGAAGCCCTACTGTCAAGTCACCAAAATCCTGAGGTTGCTCATTGGTATTTCCAAATCTGGAAAGAAACAAACTGGATTAAAACGCTGATCTTTTCCTTGTTCTGACCAGAATCTTGGAAATGACTGCTGTGGAGAAGTGGGTGAAAAAGGGTCTGCATCCCTTAAAAGGTAGAGATTCTGGGACTACAGAGGAGAAATGATACAAAGCCTGTGAGTTATCTCCACGTGGGAAGGAGATCTACCTCCAATTAGGTAGAGTAGATTCTAGAATGAGAAATTTAACAGAATCCTAAAAGAAAGAGCAGAGCCCAAGGATTTTAACAGAGTTTGCCATCTCGTCAGCTAAACTCCCTCCTCTGCTTCAGTCTGTCTCAGGGTACAAAAGAGTAGAATGAAATACATTGGCCTCAAACTGTAGTTCAGAGGTTAAATCAAACTCATCTTGGATTGGAGAGTCAAGATTTTATCTACAGTATATTACAGCAAATAGGACACTTGGAGAAGAGTTATGCAGGTATGAGCATGAATAAAAAGAAAAGCAAAGAGGAAAGAGAGAGAATGGAAAAACTATACATAGAAGAAAACAAAATTAAGGAACATAAAGAAGTTTCTCACAACCTCCTAGGAGATCACAGACCTAAAGGAACACACTGGGCACCAACTCACATCATCATGCAACTAAAGATAAATTATAAACTCTAAGAAACAGAATAGATAATGTTCAAAATAAAATTAATGACATAGAGGAAAAGCTTGAGGTGAAGAAAATGCTAATGAAAAAGATAAAGAGGTGAAGTTATTAGAGAGAAGCTAATAGTTATGGAAGACAAGGATGATACAACATAAGGATAATTAGTATCCTTGAAATAGAGAACCCAACAAATAAAACAGAAGATATATTCATGACATAACATAAGAAAATTTTACCTAATTGAGGAAAAATTTAATCTATACATTGGAAGGGCAATCTGAGCTCCAGGGTAATGCAGAACGCTCATTACCTAGGCACTTTAATTAATTAATCTAGTTGAACTTAAGCTTAAAGAAATAATTGTTCAGTCCTACAGACAGAAAATGCAAATTAACAATAAGGGGGAAATGGGGCTGTCTTTAGACTTCTCCAGAACAACCAGTTGGTATCATCCACATTTGCATCGTCCTGAGAGGAGGGTGGACCCAAGAATATTATGCACAGCTAAGCTGTTCTGTGAGCGTAAGGACAACCAGCACACATTTTCAAACATGAAGGATCTCAGAGAACACAGGACCCATCACAACCCAACCACTTGAAAAGCGATATCAAGATAATTAAGGGATGAATCCAGCACAGATCCCAGTAACAGAGACTCTGTGGTAAAGATCCAGGGGTGAGAAAAATCCACATACGTGCAAAAATCTTTGGGAATCATAGTAACAGAATGAATATGAATTTTAAAACTTGATAATGTAAAAACAATGATAATCCTAAGAAAAAATTAGACCTGAGGGAGGAAAGGGGAAAGGAAGAATGGAAGTGCTGTTTTAATGTGTTCATCTCTCTTAGTTAACCAACACTACCTAAAACATAATTGAAAACATATAATTACTTTACTTTGTACAAGAGTGTTCCTAACAGCTTTATTCATAAGAGGCCCAAACTGGAAACATCTCAGATGTCCATCAGCAGGTGAACAGGTAGACAAACTGGGATATAGAATACGATAAAATACTGCTTTGCCAGTGCAAAGGAACACATTGAAGACACGTGCAAGAATTGATTGAGTAGAAGAAGTCAGCCCCAAATAGTACCTACCGCATGAATCCAGTTATGTGAGATCTAAGAAAAGGCAAATCAGGCTTCCCTGGTGGCACAGTGGTTAAGAATCCGCCTGCCGATGCAGGGGACGCGGGTTCGTGCCCCGGTCCGGGAAGATCCCACATGTCGCGGAGCAACTAAGCCCGTGCGCCACAACTACTGAGCCCGTGTGCCACAACTACTGAAGCCCACGTGCCTAGAGCCCACGCTCCACAACAAGAGAAGCCACTGCAATGAGACGGCCGCGCACCGCAATGAAGAGTAGTCCCCGCTCGCTGCAACTAGAGAAAGCCCACGTACAGCAACGAAGACCGAACGCAGCCAAAAAAAAAAAGTCAAATTTATTGTAAGGAATCAGAATAGTGGTTGCTTGCTTCTGGGGATGTGGAATGATTACAAGAGAGCACGAGGGAAATTTCTGGGCTGATGGTAATGTTATATTTTAGTTACATTGGGGTAGTGATTACCCCAATCAAAACTCATTGAATGTTACATTTAATACCCATACATTTCACTGTATGTAAATTTAACTTCACAAAAAACACATAAAAACCACAGGAACTAACCCTAACCTATACTGCGAAGCATATAACCACTGTCTGCAAACGTGCTCTGCTGTATAGACTTGACACAGGCTCTGACAGGAGTTGGTAATTAGCTTCATTTCTTATGAAAATCTTTATAACTAGAGATTATTAACCTTGTCTCCCTTGGTAACTGAGGATTCTTATTTGGCCCAAACATATTTTACTAATTGACAGTTGTGAAAGAAATAACAAAAGGTGGACCGAGAGAGAGAGAGAGAGAGAGAGATACTGAGATCTTAAGCTTTCCAAGCGCTGTCTGCTGTTTTTCATTGCTATTCCGCTGCTGTGTGGGGCAGGGCTGGTGTATAGAATGGACCTCCAAAAATATCTGAATGAACGACTGGATGGATGAATAGATGAATGGAAAAGGGAAAGAGCAGAACAAGGGGAGGAAAGGAAAAGGGTGCCAAGGGAGAGGAGAGGGGAAGGAGAGAGGGCAAGAAGGGAGGCAAAGTGCCCTGAGATCGCATATCCTAAAGGGCGGTGCTGGCTTTGCTGCACTTCTATTTATTCATCCTGGGGATGTCTGACCCAGGAGACCAGAGCAGCCCTGACTGCACAGCTTGGAAGGAGTGCTGAGAAGCAGCCCCGTGTTTCAGAAATAGCCAATGTGATTACAAAACAGATGTAGCCCTGAAACCTCATTCCGGGAAGCAATTCAGGGAAAGCAGACATTTAGATTGACTGTGATTATCACATTCGAGAGATGGCTTGTAATAAATGTCTGTTTTTCTCCCAATATATGGGGAGCACAGGCCTAAGAAATGTAACCTTAATAATTGAGAAGCCAAGCTGTTTGCCTACAAATGGAAACTTCATTACATTGCTAGTTTTTAACCACAAGAGAAGAAAATGATGTCTGAACAGTTCATTTGTCTCCTGAACCCCTCCACCCCAACTTAAAAGAGAAGGATTGAATGAGACAGGGCTTGCAAAAGGCATTACTTTTGTACCCAAGGAGGTCATGTGATATGGAGAGAGGACAGGCAGAGGACAAATACAGGGGACATGTAACATCGTGTGTGGAACAGTGGGGTCAGGCAACCTGAGATCCATTTCCAGTTTGACCGGTGACCTTGGATAAGTCATTTAACTTCCTGATACTTCTGTCTCTTCACCTGCACATTGGTTATTTATGAAACGGATACGGTTTCTCAAAATTGGCTATGAAAACAAGTTCCGTTAGGTAAATTCTATTTTCCTACGGGCTTCCAATATATTTGTCGATTGTTAAAAATTCTTTGATAAACAGAAATGAAAATCCCTGGTGAACGAGGTGACCTTATGGCATTATGTTTAGTTTGAAAGGTACTAGAGATCGTCCTGACTCTGTACCTCCCATTCATCAGTGGATTCCCTTAGCCATTCCTAAACCTTAGGAAGGTCTCCCGTGCTTGTGGGTACCTTGACTCCAACTTTAAGATTAAAAAAAACTTATTAGAATTAGTATTTTACCCTGTTGAACTACAATCAACGTTTTTCGTTAATCCTAACCGGTAGATTCTCCAAAGTTGCCACCCGTGGGAGCTCTTGATTGAGACTGGAAAGGTTATCAAGAGCAACAGAGACCTCTAGCTTTTTCTCCTCTACCAGAGTGAGGAATGTCATTCTTGACATTCTTGGGCATGAATCGTGGAGAGAGAAAATAACAATTTAAGATAAGAAAGCAGATAGGGTCAGAGCTCCAGGATCTCTGGATGGGGGCTGAAATCCACGAAGGAACGTACATCTGGCAAATGGTTGCCAGCCTGGAAATTTTAACTCTTAGGCACCTGCAAAATTATGCAGGCGTGTGAGTCATTTTGCCCCTTTTCCAAAACACCAATGGAAGTCATATCTTTACCTTCAGAGGGGGCATCGGGTCACACTGAGTGCTGGTACCACGCCCATTAGAAGTTCTGTTTGGCCGTTAGATAAATCTCTGACGCGAGAATGGGGAAACAAAATTATTATTATGTAAATATGCTTTTTTGATAGAGGAAATTTTTCCAGAAACAAGATCCATGAGGGGAAACGTGAAGAAGCTCCTCGGTGGGGAAATGGTTGGGGACGATGGCTCTCAAGCACCGGAGTCCTCAGGTTTCTCCAGGACAATTCACTCCAAGAAAGGGGGTTTTAGCTGCTTGTAAAACAAAGGAGCAGTTATATAGTGCTTTAACGTTTGTATTTATTTTTTTTAAATAAAAGTTTTAGGGAGCTATGCTTTGGCTGGTCTGTAAGATCAGGGACTAGACTTCATGTATTTATTTCTGATTCTAAAGTTCATTTGGGGTAGCTGGGTGGAATTTCTAACCCGAGTGAATGTGTAAGTGTAGTCTGAATGGTTGAAATAGTTCGTTGCTGAACGTGAAGCTTTCTACGAGATGACCAAGTAAACAACTGGGGAAAAATAAAAACGCCGTTCTGCAGTAGCTTCCTGTGAAGCTGCTTAGCAAAATATCAAAGGAGTGATGTCATGACTGTCTTTTTCATGCATGGAAGAAAAAAAAAACAGTCTAAATACTGGGACAAGAAGAAGGGGAAGAAAGATGGACAAAGCGAAAAGTAACTTTATTTTCAGTGTATCTGTGAGATCATGTATGCTCGGGGATCAGAAGCTCTGAAGTCCACTCTGCCTGCAAGGTCTACAGTCATTCGTCTTGTGTTGGGCCCTAGGGAACTCCAGGACCTATACTTCCACTTGTGGTCAGTTTGATTTACTAGCTGGAGTGCAAGATTTCCTTTTTATAACACTAAAGAGTACACCGAACATGACTGGTTAAAAAAAAGTTCAATCTTGAGTCAGTTCCCAAAAGGCACAGTTAGAATAGGGTATTAATGGGGATTAATGATGGCATCGTGTTTCGATGTTAGCAAAAGACCAGGGTTAAAAATAAATGTATACACCTCAAGGGAAGCAGGAAAGCCCAGGCTGGCGGCGGTGTGAAGACCGGTATTTGAAAATATGTCACTGGTATATTGATATTTTTTCTTCTCTTCCTCCTTCCAAAATTTCCCCCAAAATGTCACTTTTTTAAAAAATTGTAGTTGAAACAAATAAGTCCCCAGAGGGGCAAGTTTCCCCTGACTACATGTTCCTGCAGTGCTTTTGCTGATGGCTGTTTGGGTATAATTTCCACCAAGGAAAAAGGGTTTCCGTGAATGGTAGCATGGCTTATAATTGCCCGGGACCCTTGGCAGTTATTCTTCCACCTTTTCATCCAATATCCCAACATTTGTTAGGTCACTGCTTTGTCCTGGGAAACCTCTGAGGAAAGCTTGAGAGGTTTGCTTTCTCCTACAACCCTATGCTTATTACATCAGAGACTTTGCCATAGTGTGTTGAAAGGTTCTACTTACAAGTCTGTCTTCTCTGTTAGACTATAAGCTCTCTGAAGGCAGAAACTATGTTTGTTTTTACAACTGTACCTAGACTGGAGATTCTCCATAAATACTTGTTGAATGAATGAGTTAATACTGAGTGTTTTACTACCATGAGCATCATTACAGCAATTACTACCATCACTGTCACCAATCCCACCATCAAACCATATTTGGTACGTAGTCTTCTTTGGGAACTCTTTCCCCAGGGACCCAATGCCCCTGGCTATTTAGAATTCTCTGATTTATGCCTTTCTTCACTCATTCCCCTATTTCAAAATTCACCTGTTCTGGAACCCATTCTCTTGGGTCCTTCTTTTCTAGGAGCTAGCTACCAGTGACCAGTGACCTTGGATAAGTCATTTAACTTCCTGATCCTTCTGTCTCCTCATCCGTACATTGATTATTTATGAAATGGATATAGTTTCTCAAAATTGGCTATGAAAACAACTTCCATTAGGTAAATTCTATCTTCCTACTGGCTTCCAATTTATCTGTCAATTGTTAAAAATTCTTCAATAAACAGAAATGAAAATCCCTGGTGAATGACGGATTAACATGAGGTACGAATTGTGTCATTGGTGCTTGTGTGTTGGTGGTGGCCATCTAAGGTCTACTATGACCTGAGAGCAAGGACAATATCTAGTTCCAGCTCAACCACGTATTTTTGTGTGACCTTGAGCGACATCGTTTCCAAGGGCCTCCACCCCTTTACCTAGAAGACCCCTGGAGAGCCTTCCACATCTCATGTACTGGTTCTGTGTGCATTTCGACACAGATCTCCTATTAGTAAGTCTCAACCCAAAGGAGGGAACCTGCACCGAGGTGGGATGCTAGGGCTTCCACAGTGAATAAACAAGCAGTATCCACAGGGCCAGTGGCCACGGCAGGGCCAGCATGGGAGAACTTCTCTGCCCAGAGTTGCTGCCACACCCAATCAGTCACGAGGCAGAAGCAGGTAGGGACCAGTTACCACCCAGCAGTAAAGGCAGGCTACTGTCACCGTCTCTCCTTTCCCCAGGACCCTGCTGTTCCTGTCACGTGGCATAGCACACCTGTCTTGAGAGTGTGACCGGGGCTCAGAGTCCATGTCTGGTTACTTCACTGTAATTCCGGGTCCGTGACGGAATGCTTTACTAGTGCCCCGTGAGCAAAGTAAGCTTTCAGATGGCACAAAGCATCCTTCTAAAGTTTTCCTGGCACATGTCCTAGCAATTGTCCTGGTGAGGACTGTCACATAAGATACGAGGTGGAAAGCAAACAGTAATCCAGTAGTTTAAAGGAGGAAGTATAACTGTTGATACTATGTATAAAATAGATAACTCCTGAGAACCTACTGTATAGCACAGGGGACTCTACTCGATGCTCTGTGGTGACCTAAACGGGAAGGAAATCCAAAAAAGAGGGGACATATGTATACGTATAACTGATTCACTTTGCAGTACAGCAGAAACTAACACAACGTTGTTGTTTTTATTGAAGTATCAGGAAGTTAAACGATTTATTCAAGGTCGCAAGGTCACTGGTCACAAAGCAACTATACGCCAATAAAAATCAAATAAATAAATAAAATTTTAAAAATGAAAAAAAAGGAGGACGTATAGCTTTGGGCAAGGTTTTTCTTTTTTCTAATCTCAAAAATTTTTTTCTCTCTTAAATCCATCTGCAGTGTAGCTTCGGTACAATGTACCACTCACTATTCAGAAAAACCTAACTAAAAGTTCGCTTATGTGAGGTTATAGCATCTCAGGACCAATCCCCAGGCAATGAGCTTTATAGGAGTTTTAGACTTTCCTGTAAAACTCTTAACAGGAGTTTTAGACTTTCTTTCCCCTGGGAAAACCCAATAGCCCAAGGCTGTCCAGATTGTCATAAACTTTCCTGATTTTCACATCAAAGTGAAGTAACAGCAACTCAAAAGAACTAAATATTGAATTTATAAAGGGAAAAAATAGAAGAAAGAAGAACATTGTTTTGAAGGAGAAAAGGGAGTTCTTGCTGCCACCGGGAATAACAAGTGTGATTTGAGTACAGAGACAAAATTTCATTTTAAAGATAAAGGAGGCCCCGAGAGGCTGAGTGATTGGCCCTGCGTCACATAGGAAATTCGCGGAAGAGTCAGAACCCAGAGGTCTGATGTGACCTGGACCCGGGCCTTCCCGCAGGATGCTGCCTCCACTTTCTCTCCAGCAGAAGAAGGAAAGCCAGCAGGCTTTGAATAAGGTAAGAAAAGAGATCCTCCACGCAGGCAAGAAGAGAGGGTTACGTTCATCGCACAGGCAGGGAAGCTGCGCCTCGGAGGGGTTTGGTGCTGTGGCCCTCACTGGGGGGATTTTGACCCAGAGGGACATTTGGAAATATCTAAAGACATTCTTGGTTGTCACAACTCCTGGCATTTCTTGGGCAGAAGCCGTGGATACTGCTCAATATCCTGTCGTGTGTAGGATACCCCCATAGCAAAGAATGGCCCAAGGTTGTAAACACTAGACGACAAAGATTTTTATCTGGGGACGGTAAAGCCAGATTCAGATCATCCTCGTCATCACCCTCATCAGAAAGTTAGATGAGTCAGATAGTAACCTGAGTTATTATCTGTGCTTCGTACAGCACCGAGCACCCATCTACTTTCTGCAGATTCCTGGCCAGGCTTCAGTGCCAGACTTTGCCGTGACCGCAGGAAGCAAATGTGTCTTTGGGGCCCCAGTCACCTGCTCTTGCCTCCTGTCCCCTCTCCACCCACTGCAGGTGCCCAGCCAGGACCAGGCTTCTCATCCCACTCCTTCGTGGCAGTAACTGAGCCCGGAAATCTCTGCCTTCCATCACTGTCACCTTGGCATGAACTGCAGTCAGTGTGCTACCCCTCCCAGAGAATTTGCATGTCGCGGTGTATCCTGTTCCAGTATTTGTATCCTATGAAAGGAACTTCCTGCCTCAGTGACCAGGCTGGGGAGATGATGGAAAGCTTTTAAAATGACCATACAGCTCCTTCTGTGCCCCCTAGAAAACACCCACAGGCCTATCTGCTCGGACCCAGGGCTCTGGCTAGACTCAAGCAACTTCAGAACATTTTCTTTCTGGGCTCCCTAAATACATCTTCTCATATTTTAAAGCAAATCTTTATTGAGAAATTTGAGGGGTTTCTGTTTTGTTTTTTTCTTTCAGTCTTTGCTTAACTTCCCTCAGCAATTTCATGATAGAGTTCCAGGATTTGTGAACAGGAGAGGAACTCCCTGAGTGACCAGAAAACAATTGACTTTTTGGGAAAGTTGCATATTTTTTATTGATTTTTGGAGGCTCAATATTTTATTTTCTAAAATCATTATAACTGAATAGATTTTGGAAAGATTCACAGAGCTCTTCTAAGGATTAAAAGACATAAGAGATATAAAAAGATTTTGAAAACTCTCAGACGTATATTTTGTGTATGTAAACGACGGTGCTGGTGGAAATAGAGATATTGCCCAGGGTGGGCCTCTCCCCTAACACCCAAGGCCCCTCCCTCAAAAAATAAAACCAAACCGAACCCCCGAAATTGATTCTGTCCAGTTCTAAATCTTGTGAGTTATAGATTTTCAAAATCAGAACTTCATAGGATTTTATGATTAATACGATCTCAAGGCAATTTGCATTGGGATTCTCTGCTTAATTCAAGGCTTAACAGCTTCCATCTGGCCAGATGCCACCATAGTGTTGGGTTAGCTGCTTCCTGTTTGCGTCCCTCTTGCTTTGGCTTGTGTTAGGTAGTGATTTCTAGACTCGTACATATACCCACAACATGTGAGTAAGCTCGGCTTGACGAGCATGTCATTTCAGAGTGCCTAAGAAGGAATTAATTTCTATCTAACCACTGCGACAACTGCTTCCCGTCCCACTGCAAACCTGTCATGATGACTTTACAGGAGAAAAGGGAGAATTTTGTCCATGAAACAGGGAAAACAGTGACTGACTGCAGGTCTAATGCATGTTGTAATAAATAGCTATTATAAAGAAATTCCCAAATTCTTCAGAATCCATTGTCTTTTCACTTGCATAGTTTATGTTGCATACATAAACTAACAACAGAAAACAAAACTGCCTTTAAATATTAGTTTTTACCTTCTCTTTTTAAGCTCCATTCTTCTTAAATTTACACATAGCCTAGTTGCTAATAAAACAATCTTTGTTCTTAAGAGCTAACCATAAATTACATTTCATATCATTCTCAGTCTAATATCTTTATATAAACAATATTTGATTTTGATTTTATTTAACTTAAACCAAACCCAAAGACAGCATTCTTTCAGATGGATTGTTTTTTTAAATAAAACTTAAGGAAACTGGTAACAAAAAGGAGTATTTGTTGCTCAGTCTTTGATGGTATGAAATAGCACCTAGCTTGATGTTTTTTTCAGGAATAATCTGCTCCTAAATCAGATTTGATTCGCTTTCATGCGCCAAGGGCAGGATCTGTGTGTGTGGCACGTTGGTACGGTCCAGGGCTGCACAGGACCCGGTCCGCACGTCAGTACAGTCCAGGACCTGGGCAACACAATTAATTCACCGCCCAGACCTGACCCCTAACCTTCCCACTCATGAGAATTGTATCTCCTCTCTCAGGAAGCCGTTCCGTTGCAGGGTCTGTGCATTCCCCGAGATGTTTCAGGATGTCCTGCAGAGACCAGCAAGGAAGGTAGAAAATGTCTAGCTTTGGAGTCAGCAGACCTGGGTTCTAGCTGAGGCTTTGTCACTGACAAACTGTCATCACACTGTTTCCTAACTTGTAAAATGGCGTGGGTAATGCCACCCCCTCCCCACTTATCTCATGTGAGTACTGTGAAGAATCAATGTCCATTTCATAAACTATAAAGCCCTGTGGTGAGGTATCATTGAAATAGAAGCTAGGATTAGTCATTTATTTCTTTACTCTTACTATGGGTGTGAAAATGTAGAAAATTTCCATCTTGCGGGGGTTTTTTTTGATGCTCTTTGATGTTTTTTTGTTGACTGATTGATTCTAGTTGCTGACACTTTGTCATGGTCACTCTCAGCCCCTAGGCAAAGATTCTTAAGAATAGGTGATCTATGTTGTCCACGTCATCTATCAGCATGTGTCTGAAGCCAAAGCAACACACAGTACTGATGTAAGAATTTTGTTTTACGGCACATGACAAGTTCAGGGAATTACAGACTCTTCCAAATAAAAGTTTATTATGTGCAAGTCACCATTTCAACAGCACTTAATGAGCTGACATCTATACTGAGGCAAATGACATGCGTAATCGATTTTAGTAATCAGTGGTTGTTCTTACCATGGCAGATCCAACACGACTGACTTTGATGGGATTCCCTCTGCCAGAAAGGTCCATCTTCGCTCTGTCCATCACATACAGGCAAGCGTCGAGGATGCCATCCTCAAACTATTTGGAGAAAAAAAATTAGAAACTATTTAATGTCCCCTCTGAAAACAAGATATTCTCTGTTGAAAAATAAAATGAAACCACAACCTCATGTTTAGAAATGTGTATTTCCTAGATGGTAATCACTCATAATCTTTAGCATGAAATATCAAGGTGGAAGGAAGGAGACACCCTCTTTTATTTTTTAGTAATTAAGAACTTAAATACTAGCTAGAAATATAAACAGAACTACTAGCGAGCTGATGTACTCAAAGGTCAAGAACTGACCTGAAGTTCTTCAGAAGACTGTAGGGTTAATTTAGAGGATCTCTCCAACATATTGGCTCCAACGCCAAGGCAAGGGAATGAACCATTTACCAAAGTCAGGCCAAAGTCTCAAGCCCTCAAAAGTAACATGAGTCCTTGTGCATATCGACAGTAAATGGCTCTCAGGTACTTCTCAGGAAGGCATTTCAGGTCTGCACTGGAAACAGTAGGAGACCTCACATAGTGAATGTCTGTCTAAGGTTTCCTCTCGTCTGAGATAAGGTGGACTCCAGGGTCAAAGAGAGGGCAGGAAGGCTTAGAGAAAGGAGATCATATTATCAAGGGAACCATCAGGTAGTCAGTTCAATTTCCTTAGAAAGAACTCCTAGCCACATACAGTGCCCAAATTTTCCAAACAAGGAACAAAGACAAAATAGTAAAAAAAAAAAAGGCAAAATTGGAAAATTACACTTATACTGTACCTCATTGTACAGAATATTTCCCTGAATACAGAAGCCTTGTATATTATCCACCCAAGGGCTTAGGACAGAAATCACAATTTTAATGGCTAATTTCCATGTAATTCCTCATTAAAATCCAGTTAGAATAGCAACTCTGCGTGTATCCTAAACTGATGTGATAGATGCAGAAATGGGTAATTGCACTAGCTCTCCAGGTGAATAAGAACTCATTACTCTGGTTCTTATTAGGCAGCATCTTTCAGCTGCGTCTGTGGGGCATGACAGCCACGAGCTGGAAAGGTAAAGACAGAGAGAACTACACTACAAACTACTGGCTTGGCTGTAGTTTTAATGGACTCCAAATGACAGTAGAGACAGGCAGTGGCTGTGCTCAAGGGCATCTATCCAAAGGCAGGCTGTCTGGGGAGTCCACGATCATGCTTGGAACACTTTCGCAGTCCTTGCTACCCACCTAGATGACTTTTTCCCTTGTTAGCTCTCTCTCTATTGCCACACTGGGGGCATAAATAGAATCACGCCTAAAGGTTAGGAATTAGGGACCCAAGGCGAGAGCACCAGACAATAAGCAATGGTCACGGGTTGTATGTCACTCAGGAAGCGGAGGACTTGGAACCAGGGAGCCAGGCAGGGACCCCAAAACAGGGGAAGAGCATGTAGATCATTAGCCTGGCAGGACGTCAGAAATGCAGGCGGGCAAACCTGAACACTGAGAAGGAGCAAAAGGCATAAAGCTGGGCGGACAAGACAAGAGCCAATGATGACAGCCCAGTGGTCAGGCCCGAGCAGGGCTGAGCACGGCAGGGAGAGCCCATATGGAAGTTTAAACAAGGATCTCACGCTAAGAAAGTATCCTGTGACCTGGTGAGGCCAGGTTCTGGGAAATCTGCCCCTGGATACCCAGGACGATGGTGCACAATCGCAACCATTTCAGCCAAAACTCTGAGAAATGACACATTCGCCTGCCCTCACGTTGCTAATGGAAAGTCGTTTCTGAATCACAGGACATGAGTCTGTTTATGGAAATATGGTAAAAATATTCATTTGCTCCATTATTAAAGATGCCAAGCTGAAATAGCTTGAACCACTGAATATCTCAGATGAAATACCATTTGCTACCTTATATCCGGACAGTACTTTGAGGCTGCAGCTGATAAAATGTCTCAAGGTGAAAGCCCAGTGGGCCCTCCTTTGACTAAATGGTAGCCTTCATTTCTAATTAGCATATCTAATCCTAACCCTTAAAAAAAGGGATTTCTTTGAGTTGGGCACTTGCCTTCCTGCACCCTTTGCATTATTATCAAAACACTTTTCCTTATAAGAAAAGAAAAACATGGGTTCATTCCAGGTTGGAGAGCAGAGTCTAAGCTCGTGAGATTTCACTGTACTGAGTTTGCAAAGCATTGCTCACTGGAATGTCATATATCCACACAATCTCCCATCTCTGTAACATTGTAATAACCGAAAATATGTGATTTCAGCTGATGAATTATGCAGGTGCCTTTCTAAGTCTCTACTCCCAGGCCCATCCTGGAGTCTCAGATCCTGAAAAGCAGGAAATTGTGCTTGTCTAATATCGACAGAGAGCACCCTGCAGTGATACATGGGGCTAAAAATATTAAGTAAAAATGTCCTTGACAATGACAAATTTTAAGTGGCTCACCTGACCATAGCTCCAGCTTCTACTCTTGATGTCACTGAAGTCTCCATAAAAAATAACCCCGATGTCATTCAGGACATACTCTTCTCTTTCTTTTTCATTATCCAGGTATACAGCATCCTCTGCATTGAAATGTAAACATAATGACTATTACCAAACCAGAAGGTTTCATATACTTGCAAGTTTGTTTCGGTCCTAAGTTGCTAAGTGGGAAAAAAACTAAATGGGAAAAAAGTCTTTCGTTTCACTAAAGGTAGCTCATTTCACAACGTGTAATTTTAGCAACGGTGAACATAATTAGTGGCCTAGATCAGTCTGTAAATGATGACATTTGTCAGCAAAATGCTTCCATAAGTTCCAAGTAGCACAATTAAATTGACAAGTCCCAGTAAACATTTTAGGATTCTGTTGCATCAGTGGTTTCAGAATCAGAATTTTATAATGCAGATAAAAGTCTGTAACACAGATCAAAAAATAATTTCCAAAGTATTAATGTTAATAGAATTCCAAATGATTTTAAAACAAGTCTGGGGCATATTAGGAGGCTGGAGTACCATCTGTCATGCCTGGTTAGTGGCCCATAGGGACAGGAGGAGAGAGGCTGGGCTTTGTCTCCTTTCAAGGAAAAATCCTTGTGCATGTGTTGGTAAGTGTGTCCAATCAGCCTTCCTGGTCATCTTCCTCCATTGCAAGGACTTTTCTTCCCTGTGGCTATAATCTCAGGAAAACCTCGCTGCCCATCTGCCCGCTCAGTAATCAGCTGGTACTTATTCCCAGGCCAGGTGTGAAGGCAGCAAAAGCATCTTTAACACAGGCAGGACCATACAGGCTCTAAGTTATACCCAGGTCAATTTGCAGGCTTGGAAATGTTCAATTTGGGTTCTGATCGGGGACATCGTTCATCCCATTCCTCTGGCCCTGCTTGCCATCCTAGTACCTTCTCAGGGTTCCTTCCTCCTCATTCCCTGATAAGGTTTTTACCATCCCTCTGGAGTAGTGGTTGTCAACCCTGGCTACACTTTAGAATCATCCGGGTAGACTTACAAACGCTTGATTCCAGCCGAACTCTAGATCGACTGCATCAGAATCTCTGGGAGTAAGGCTGAGATCCAGGCATCAGGGTCTTTACATTAATTAATTAACTAATTAATTAATGTTAAGCTCCCCAGCGATTCTGATATGCAGCCGGAGTTGAGAACAGATGCTCTAGCCCCTTGCTGCTCAAAGAATGGTGGAAAGACCAGCCGCATACAGCACCACCTGGGACCTTGTGAGAAATGCAGAATCTCAGGGCCCAGTTCTGACCTACCGAAGCAGAATTTGCACGTTAACAAGGTTCCCGGGATTTGTGTGTACATTAACGTTTGCCAGGTGCTGCCCCATCCAACCGGCTTGGGTCCCCCATTGGGCTGTGCTATAGCTTTGACAGAACCCTTCGGAGATTCTGCGGTCTCGTCTGCTCTCCGGTACTTTCTTGTAACTTCCTTTCCAATCTTTGCCTCTTGCCTACCATTAGCCTGGTTTCATGCAACAGTAAATACACACACGCATACACACATCTACATATTTACTAGTGTCCAATAAAGTACACACATTGAAAGTGTATAATTTCACGACCAAAATAATAAACATGTCCGTCACCCCAAAAGCTTCCTTGTGCCGCTGTGTAATTCCTCCCTCCCAGTCCTCTCCCTGATGTCCCAGCCCGGCCAGGGAACCATTCATCTGCTTTCTATCACTGTAAGTTCATTTGCGTTTTCTACAAGTTTATATAAAAAGAACTGTACAGTGTGCACACGTTTGGGGGTCTCGCTTCTTTCACTCAGGCTCATTCTCTTGAGACTCACTCGTGTCGCTGTTTGCGTCAATAGCTTATTCACCCTAAAGCCATTTTATCTTTCTAGAAGAATCAGAGTTACAGGACAGACGTGCCGCAGCCTCCCCCCAGCCCTCGCCAACGTGAACTTTGATGCTTCAGACTTTTGGCCTTGCTGGGTTCCGTGGTTTTGCCAGCAATCTCTATACAGTCATGTGACTCCTCAACTGAAATGACAGCTTCATTTCCAAGCGGAACAAAGCAGAGGTAACATATAAGGAAGTGACAACAGAAATAGCGAGGTCGATAGTTCGGAGTAAAATCCTAAAAGAATACATTTATTTTAAAATAAAATCATCTCAGAATATGTATAAAAGGACATTGACCGTTTACATGCACACCTTTTACAGCCTGCCCCCAGATGATGCTATCAAAATGGCCTGAAAAGGAAAGGATACTTTAAAAAAATTCCTCTATAGTAGTGGTTTAACTGTTGTAAGTATTGTAATAATAAACATCTTAGCCAAGTGCGTTTCAAATGCCTGTTATTGAGATAAAACTCCTCTTAAGGCCACTGAGGTCTAGAAGTGTCATTTAGGAATGTTTCAAGATGTTTTCCTTATAATATGAGATGTTTATGGACTTGCCCTATAAGATATTGGACTGTATTATAAGCTACTATAATTTAAACAATTGGTATAAAATTAGATTAATGGGTCAAAATAGGTAGCCTAGAAATAGATGTTACAATATGCATCTGTCTCTATGAAACAAATTTATGATAAAAGAAATGTTATAAATCAAAGAGGATGACTGGAGTGTCCATTAATTCAGCTGAGAAAATTGGCTGCTTGGGAAAAGTAAATTTTTTGTACCCCAGAATAAACTGAACATTAATTTAGAATCTGAATTTAAAAATACAAAGCATAAAAAAATTCCAGAGTAAAATAACTGTGAATAGTTACTTGGTCTCCAAGTGAGAAAGTTTTATCAAGACAAAGATAAAAGAAAAAAATCAAAAAGGAAATGATCACTGCATTTTATTTGATATAAATGTAAAACTTGAATTTCAGATATAATAAAATATAAAGTCTACAACAAACTAGAGAGATATTTGCAACAATAGAAAATGTTAGTAAATTTTCCTTACATGTAAAGAACTCCAATAAATTGATAAGAAAATCATGAAGTGTATAAAAGAAAGCCAGTAAAGGGAAAACCAGTTCACAGATGAGGAAACGTGAACAGAAAATAATTTAAAACAACTTGAATTAAGTAGTAATTCAAGAACTGCAAAGGTTTCAAAAGAAATTATATGTATATATTCATTTGTCTATGTATTTTATTTTATGATACTCAGTACCAGCTACTGTGTGATGAATTGCCAATCTACTGATGGGATTGTGACTGCTACAATATTTTAAAAAGCAACTTGGCAATTGTATCATCAGCCTTGAAGATATTCATGATCTTTGATCCAGAGCAATGAATCTATCTTCCATTTGGTACTGTAACTCCTGCTACTACAGACCAACAGCTGAACTGACTGTAAGAATGAAAGCTTTGGGCTTCCCTGGTGGCGCAGTGGTTGAAAGTCCGCCTGCTGATGCAGGGGACACGGGTTCGTGCCCCGGTCCGGGAGGATCCCACATGCCGCGGAGCAGCTGGGCCTGTGAGCCGTGGCTGCTGAGCCTGTGTGTCCGGAGCCTGTGCTCTGCAACGGGAGAGGCCACAACAGTGAGAGGCCCGTGTACCGCAAAAAAAAAAAAAAAAAAAAAAAAAAAGAATGAAAGCGTTAAAGGGCTAGAGTACAAAATGAAGTTTTCCTTCAAAATCTTCATTAAATGGCTCTAAGAAGATTGACTCATCTTTGAAGAGCATCACATCGGGTGAGACTCACATGATTGCTGACCCTCCCCGGTTCCCACCTGTTTCTGTAAGTTAGTGTGCTTAACTTCCTCTCTTAATCTATTATATATGAGATCTTTTCTTTGTCTGAGTCAAGAGAAAGAAAAACTTATCAAATAAATAAATTTAATAAATAAAACATATTAAATAATTCTTTAAACAGTGTAATTTATTCATTTAGAGTGTGCCAGGATAAATGAAAAGAACTTCCATCTTAAAATGCTGTGTGAAGTCTATTGTGTAAATGGAGGTATTTTGTAAAATAACCTTAAAACTGTAAATTGACATGTTTGGTCAAGTTTAATTTGTTTTGTTTTCTTTTCCTTTTTTCATTTGAAAACTACTTTAGCTACTTTATTTTAACTATTTTAACTAACTTTAATAACTAACTTTATTTTAACTTTATTTAACTAAATTAACTACTTTAATTCCATGATTACCACATTCTGCCATTAAGAGATGTTTGTTAGTACCCTAACACTGCAGCAATCTTAATGAGTATGAACTCATTCTATCCATCCTTGTCAGTTAAGGTATTTGTTTCTTGACAAGTAAACCCTTTGATACTTTCAGCCTCAGAAATCAGTCTCAAAGCTATTTCCGAGTATAGTTTGTGTGAAATAAAAATGTTTAGCTTTGGGGATAATTTTTCCAAGCTGACGTCCCTTGGGCAAGATACCTTTTTAGTGCTTTTATTTGGTTAGACTACACTTTTTCTGAAATATTTTTGTAACACGTAACTTTTTTTTGTACTTTTGCCATTTGAAAATGTTGTGGTGTAGCTGGTCTGTAATCAACTTGCAAATTGAAAACTACCGTGGGCTTTGTAAGTCAAAAAATAGGTGATTTTGTCCTTGTATATTGTCATTCCATCTGCAGAAATCCTATTGATCTTATAGCTACTACTGGTTTCTTCACAGTTCACAAATGAAGAGTAAGAACTTCAGTGAATGCGACTATTAATCCTGTTGGGAGGTGAATCTCATTTCACCAGAATTAATTTCTGTTTTTGCACTAAAACGACGATGCAGGGTGAGGACACATCACTCTGAAATTGGAAGACGTCCCCACTGAAGGCTCTGAAGTGGCCTGCTCAGCTGAGTTCCAGGTTACTACTCATTATTTTGTTCACCCATTGGGGAATTCGATTATTTTATGTGTTGGGAGCCGGCCATTCTAACTACTGTTGACTACCTCTGCTTGGGGAAGATATAACAAGAAAATAAGAAAGAATGTACACGAAGGGAGAGGCTGGCTACTTCTTCCCATACATACTTCCCAGAAGTTGTGCTTTCACTCATATGACCGACAAATAGATTTTTGGATTCACTATGATTTTTCACCAACAAATATTATTATTAACAGATTTTCCTATTTCCACTAGTCCTTGCAATAGTTTGTAGTGTTTTAATCAGAACATACTGTAATAATCAAAAACTTAATTCCATTATAAAAAAATATTGAATAAAAGGATTTTCAAAAAAAAAAAGTTGAAAGCATCATAACAACTCATGATGCATTTTCTCTTTAGAAATCACATTTTTGGGCTTCCCTGGTGGTGCAGTGGTTAAGAATCCACCTACCAGTGCAGGGGACACGGGTTCAAGACCTGGTGTGGGAAGAGCCCACATGCCGCGGAGCAACTAAGCCCGCGGGCCACAACTACTAAACCCGTGCTCTAGAGCCTGTGTGCCACAACTACTGAAGCCCGCACGCCTAGAGCCCGTGCTCCACAACAAGAGAAGCCACCACAATGAGAAGCCTGCGCACCGCAATGAAGAGTAGCCCCCGCTCGCCGCAACTAGAGAAAACCTGCACACAGCAACAAAGACCCAACGCAGCGAAAAGTAGAAAAGAAAAAAAGAGAAATCACATTTTTTAGTTCTGTCCACTGAAAAGAACTAGAAAAAACAACCAATGCAATGGCAACAGCAAGTACACTTGAGCCCAGATTATGATCTCTAAGTACCATTCCTCTCCACCCACCCCCCATTAAAAGGTACCTGGGCTCCTTAAGAAAAAGCAGGTCTGGGTCAGGAAATGTACGAGACTAGCCTGAAATACTTCTTCCTACCAGAAAACAAGGAGGCTTTTAACGATTCTAGGACTCATGACAAAGGAATCATAAATCAACTTGAAGGAGCTCCCACTGGCCAAGAATGGGACAATTCAAATAGCAAAAATAATAGTCACTGCAAAGTATTAGAACATGTGAAATACTTCAATATTTGTAGTTTCATAGCGATTTTAAAAATTCATTGGTCACCTTTATAGGGTGCTAAGAATCAACTCATTCTTTAAAAAACTTAGAAACAGGAAAAGAGCCATGCATCTAGACTTTCTTCTATGACTCCTACCTCAAGGCACCAAAATAATAGATGCTAATAAATGCAGAAAGAATGGTAGAGGAGACCAGCACCATTTTGCAGTCCCTAATGAAATAATGGATCTAGGCTAAAATCATTTGTTAAAAGGCTAATGGGGAACTTCATAATGGATGGATGAGACTGGTAAAACCTGACCCTACTGATAAATCTGAACATCACAAAGAGAGGGACAAACAGACATTGTGAGTCTCCTGATGGGACGAATGCCCCGGGAAGCACACAGCATACGACTTAAGAAGTATACAGTTCTTAAGAGCGCTCTCTGCCCCCCTCCAAAGAAAACAGAAAATAATTCACTTATAGATGAATCTGATTGAGTCTCTAGATAGAACTAACTGCTTAACAGAAAATACAGGGGTTAGAGAAACACTACACCCATGCCAGCATTTGTTCTCTCTTGTCTTTTTTTTTTTTTAAACATCTTTATTGGAGTATAATTGCTTTACAGTAGTGTGTTAGTTTCTGCTTTATAACAAAGTGAATCAGCTATACTTATACATATATCTTCATATCTCCTCCCTCTTGCGTCTCCCTCCCACTCTCCCTATCCCACCCCTCTAGGTGGTCACAAAGCACCAAGCTGATCTCCCTGTGCTACACGGCTGCTTCCCGCTAGCTATTTTACATTTGGTAATGAATATATGTCCATGTCACTCTCTCACTTCGTCCCAGCTTACCCTTCCCCCTTGTCTTTTTGATGATGGCCATTCTAACAACAGTGAGGTAATATCTCATTGTGGTTTTAATTTGCATTTCCCTAACGACTAGTGAGGTTGAGCATCTTTTAATGTACCCGTTGGCTTTTCATATATCTTCTTTGGAGAAATGTCTATTCAGGTTCTTTGCCCATTTAAAAAATTTTTTTTTTTTTTTTTTTTTTTGCTATTGTGTTGGAAATACCATATTTTGCCTAGCATATTGGCATATAGTAAAACACATGGTAACACCTGGTGCCAATGAAAGTTTAAAGAAATGGATACGCTCGTGTGCTGTGGCTGTATTATAAACTACTGCATCCTTTAAAAAAATTTGGCAGTATCTATGCAAATCTAAGATGTGGATTTCCTTTGACCAAGCAAAGGTATTTCTAGGTATCTATTCTACAGAAATACATTTGTATGAAGGTGTGTGAAACATTCATTGTAGCACGGTATACTACAGTGAAAATGAGAGGAAATCTAAATATTTGTAAATAAAAGACCAAATCAATTATGGTACAACCATACCAAGCAGTCACTAAAAAGAATATGCTTGTACGGATATAGAAAACTCTCCAAGGTATATTGTGCAAGAAAGTATAGAGAAACGTGCAGAACACAATCCCACCTGTGGTTAATAAAATCAAAACTCTATAGATGTACATATGGACATTAATATGTACAATTATAGCAAAATATCTGGAATGAAATACACAGTTGAAGCTTGTTTTCTCTGGAGATGCTCTAGGATTGGAGCGTAGGTGTAAGGGAAGGTCCACTCTGTACCATTTATATACATACATGTGTGTGTATTTGAAAGGGCAATGTATTCAACTAATTGTCAATTAAAAATTAAAACCATTCAAAAATACATTAAGTGAATGGAAGTACACCAAAATGGTAATTGTGATTTGTAGATCTCTGCGTTCTTTTTATGCTTTCATTATTTTTTATTTCTACAATAAGACTTTCATCATGAGAAAAAAGTTATTTTTTAAAGTGTGGTTGCGTTTACATGAAACCATCTATTTAAGAAGAGGTTAACAAGTTTAACTTTGTTGCATTAATTTTTCTTCAAGAACAATATGGTGTGTTCTTTTTTTATTATCAATGTCTTTATTAAATATCTTTATACAATGATAACTTCCCCCCTTCTTTAAGCCTCCCTGTACTCTTTTCTTCCCAGCACAGGTTGGATTAAGCCTTGTTTTGTAGTGTCCTACGGATGCTGCAGTGACATTCACTCCACTATATGGAAATTGTTCCATGCTTTAATTATTTCTTGAACAAGTATGTGTTTAGTATTTACTCCATGCCAGAAACTTTCTAAGTGTGGTACAAAAACAAACTCTTTAAAACACATAACATCTCTAAGAGGAAGGCATAATATTTTTCCCCATTTTGGAGATGAGGAAACTGAGGAAGAGAGAAGTGTCCATCCCAAGGTCATAGTGCAGGTAAGAGGTGAAGCCAGGATTTGAATACTAAGCTGTCCCCCAAGTAGACTATGACTCTGAGTCCAAGGGATCAGGGCACGGTCTCCCCAGCATCCAGCACATTGTGCCTGGGAACGTGGCACAGTAAACGCCAACCGCAAGAATGAGAGATAGGGATGGATGTCTGAGCTTTGAGAGTGAGAGAGAAGTCCAAGAAAATGAAGGATTTATTTTTGGGCTTTGGGTTATTAGTGATGGGAAGTCATAAATTTAGGTGGCAAACCATGAATAGGAAGGAGTTCTGCAGCTCGAGACCAGACCATCCTTTTCTTTGCAGCGGCTGAATTAAACCTTACCTCAAACTCGGCGGGCGTAATCATGAATCCACAGCAGAGGGCAAGGAAAACAAATGGGGAGGCTTGAATTTAATTTTAAATTTATTTATGATTTTAAAAGAAGATTGAGGGCAGAAAGAAGAGCTTTCTTTCCTCTGTTTTTATTCAGCTCTGTCACTTTAAAATATAGTCCAAAGCTAGGGTTAAAAAAAAAAATTACATCCCCGTGGAAACGCCAAAAAACTCTCTTTGTTTGATATGCTGACAAAAAACAGGAAAACTTAATCATTTGCCTCTTGAGATTTTTGGTGTTTTTTTTTTTGGTGTTGTTTTTGTTTGTTTTAAAAATTCTTTTGTTAGAGAGGTGTGGTGAGGTTTTTCTAGATCTGGGGGGGCACGGAGGGTACTATTATACTATGAAAAGGAAAAATGAGCTGACATGTCACTGTTCTAGTGGCCCAACAATCTGAACTGTTATTGATAGAAAGCAGAGGTGTGTGTGTGTGTGTGTGCTCGTACGTAAGGGTGGGGACTACGCTTCTCAGTTGCGTGAGAGCTGATAGGAGAAGCTAGGTCTAGAGAGCTCATAGAGTTGGAATGGCAGCACCATGGACCCGTCGACATCCTCTTGATCCTATGAGACCTCTGGCAAACCACCGTCACCACAATAAAACTCACAAGAAAACATGGCGCCATTGGTGATTATGCAATAATACCTCCATCTGCCTTACCTAGCACCTCTGCCACCAGAACAGACCTTCAACATGCCTTGTGAATAACCACTCTTCCCGGGTGACTTACAGGAGGCAAGCAGTAAAGAAGAACGGCCTCATTTATTTTACGATTCCTCTGGTGGGGCAGTCCAGTCCAAAAAAGAAAACTGGGGGCTGAGAAATGCCGGCTGATTTCTGGCACCCTTGGAAATTACAATTTGCCGCCTTCCCCCTCAGAGAAAGTAAGAATTTATAACAAACCTGTAAAAATGAATGCTGACCATATTGATTTTAGTATCTGTACAACCTCTTAGGGAGAAGGAGGGCTATTCATCACCACGTGGGTAGAAAATTTCCCTTTGCTTATTTACATGCTATTTTAAAGTTAAAGCAAGTGCCATTTCTAAGGTCATTAAGTTCAAGCCTGGCAAAGGGATCAAAGACAATTGCAGAGCTAGGGATGCTATCGTATACTCAATCTCTGAAGAGACTGCCGCAGAGCTTAAATCAGAGTTTGGTTCTGCTTCTGATTCTTTGGAAGAAATAATGGCTTGGCCTCTTCAAGAAGGCAAAATGTCTCATGTTTTTAGTGAAGGGAGAAATTCTGAATGAGGGATTAGGAATAACCTTTACTTGCCTCCCCTTTATGTGAAAGCTGAGTGTCACTAAAGAAAGAGGCAAGACGTGCTGGGTGAGTGTAATCGGTCTTCGAGGGGGTGCCTTCATCTGGGGAGCAAGTGTGACTCCAGATCAGAGTCGTCGTGATATGCTTTTCCATCTCAAAGTAAATCCGACGGGGCGGTGACCCCAGCAGGCTGTGTGCGCTATGGGCACGTGAGTCCCACCCGTGGGAATCGGGAAACACTGCAGTGTATCAGGGAGTGGCATTTCCAGAGTCTGCGCTTTTTTCCTGGAAGGGTCCAGAGCCACTGTCTTCCTAAAACGGGTTAAGTCAGCCTCTCTAGAGGCCTGCCTTTGTACCTGTGAACTCTGGAATGGAACGAGCCCATGAAACCCAGGCAAGCGATTCCTCAACTGTTGGGTCTATGCGTGTTCCCGGCAAACACGCCGCATTACATTACAGCTCAGGCCAGCTTGGGAAGTTTATTTGATTTGTGTTATTTTTCCAGTTTTGCTGGGTAAGGCATTTTCAGTGTACTTAAATATCTTCAGAAGACAGACTATGATTCATGAAGCAATTCTACAAAGAAAATATCTGATATTCTTTACTTAGTGCATTTCCTCAAAGGGAGCCTGTGCCCTTGCTGGGATGCTTAATTTCTCTCTCTCTCTCTTTTTTTTGCAAAGGAAACTTGTTTGATCTTTTAGCTATCAACCTGGTTTTATTTTTTTTTATTTATTTATTTTTAATGGCAGGCTTTCCCAGGGTTCATTAGAACATCATAGAAGCATCTACCCCTTGTTTGTCTCATGACACAATACAGGGTACCCATGGTTCTGGTTCTGAAAATGAAAGAGCTTACCCTGACCAAATCAGGGTAACCAGGTTTTAGCCCCAGCTTGTTTCCTGATTTTCCTGTGTGACCTTGCAAATTTTATGTAATACCACAGGGTCTGTTTTTTACTCTTGAGATATGAGGTTAATAATCCTCTCCCTGCCTCTTGCAGTGCTGGTTATCAATTCAATCCAGCAAACATTCATGAGTATTAACTCTGGGCCTGGCACCGTGTTAGGCTGAATGAGAAAAGGATCCTGCTTTCTGAAACACAGAATGCAGGAAGATACCTGCTTTGAGCATCATTTGAAGATATGAAAAAGAAACCCGCCCACCTAAGGAATTATAAACGACATGAATCAGCAGATGAATTCTGGAACAGACTTTCCAAACCTGCTCCTTCCAGAAACAGCTTTGGACCTTGAATCTGGGGTCATCGATATGTCACTGAAAATAACGTTCACTGTGAGCTCTCTGGGCTTCCTTCTGATTGCAGTGTCACACTGAATAATGCTCACTCGGTACAAGAAGTAAGAATGAGACTCTAATGTGTTAGACACTTGCAAGAAGGATATATGCTATTTCATTAAACAGAAGGTTAGAATAAATAAAGGCTTAAAAATTTCACATAAGCTTTATTAAAACTTCATAAAAATTCAGATAACCAACTATCTGACTGCTGTTGTATGCAAGCATTATTCTAGGGGCTGGAGAGGGTACAAAGATAATCTGCTGACCCGTCTCTCCCTACTCCCCAGTGAGGCCAGTGCTCTGCTACTATTACATGTTCTTGTTGTGTCATGACTTCTTTTGCAACTGCTATAATTCATGTTTATTAGTAGCTCATTTGTGAAACCTTTGCCAGAGGCTCTTTGAGGGCAAAGACTGTCTTTCTCACTACCATATTCGAGTGCCTACTTCAGCATTGATCCTTAATATGTGTGAATGAATAAATAACATCGCTGTACTACCCATGGGTAATTATGTTGTCATGAGCGTTGGGGGAGATATACTATTAATATTTGTGGATTGATGGATGAATGGCTCTAGCCTGAGGGTGTAAATTCTGTTCTGGGCTCAAGGGTTTCCAAGAGAAAGGGGTGTTGTTCATTGTTACCCCAGGAATACCAGGCCTGGTACATTACTCCATTCTGTACTGAAGGGTCTAAAAGACCATGTATAATTACAAAGCACATAGTATAAGAACGAATGTTATAATAAAATACAAGTTGGTCATATGTTTTTACTATTAAAAGCATCCAGATATTGGAAAGTTATTGATTTCTTTACACTAAATTTAATAGATTTCTTTGTTTAAAGGAAAATGCAAAAATCACATTGAATGAAAAGTTAGAAATACCACATGCTAATTTAGTGTCAGGTGCTAAAAGAGAGAGAAATCTACACACGTACCCACAACACATGTCCCCCATGCATCATGTATGACTTTGACTTTTTCCAAGATGGTAAGTTGTGAGATTACATTCACAACTTATCTATGATGATAAGTGCAGTGAACCTAAAAAGCATTTACTTGGAATTATTAAATCAATGCAACAAACATTTATTAAACATGAAGTATGTACCAGGCACTGTGCTAGGTGCTAGGATGAAGACTGGATTTAAGGGAAAATCAGTGATGGGGAATGAGGTGGGAAACAAGTGATTAAGAAAAACCGAACCCCTTGAAAATGACTGGTGCCCTACCAAACAGAGCCATCAAATACTGACCTGAGTACTGAGCACAGGACGGGACACTGAAATCTTTCAGAACACACTCTCTGGCACTAATGCTAGACTACCAATCTGGAACAGTTTGAACTTAAATAGGGAAATACATTCAACCATTTAGAGTTCCCAAGTGGTCAGAAAAATAAGATGACTTCACAATAAACACCCAGCTCACTCCTGCTGCCTTTGTGGGTACAGTTTTCTCTCCAACACCCAGAGAAGGGCTCTTTCCTGGAACGGACCTGAAGCCCGGTGAGCACAATTAAATTAAAAAGCTAACCAATAATTCTCCGGACGTCCACCGCTGCCCTCAGTAACGTGGTACAGCTATTGATCCCCACTAATGATTGAGTGATTAAGGAGGATAAATTGCCTATGAATACAAAGCAAGCTGAAGGGCTCCCAGCAACAGAGCTGATCATTCTTTATCAATCAGTGCTGTACTTGCCTGTGTAATTTCAGCGCAGTGTCCTAAGACACCTTGGACATCACTTCCATGTCAAGAGTGTGGTGTTTTCAGCATCTTTGCTCACCTGGCTTTATTTTGACAGCTTCTGATTTCCTCTTTTGTTATCTTTTCTCCTTGGGCAATGGCCTCTCTTCTTATGTACTTTCTAGTTGCCAGATCATATCTCTAGGAGTCCATTGTTACGAATTAGCACGTGCAAGCGCGAAACTGGTTGACTGTCAGGCAACAGCGTATTTGGTTGTGTGTGGGGTTCATCATACGGATCCCCTGGTTGGATTATGCTTTGATTTCTAGGCTGGGAAAACCACAGCAGGAGAGAAATGAAGAGATGACCTCTTTCCCCCATTCCATTCACATCCCCGGGAGAGCTCAGTGAGCATTAACATAAAAATGTAAAAAGGTATTAACTTAAAGGCTGGTGCCAGAATTTTTCTGGAGGGAATAGCTTTGGAAAAGTGTGTAGAAGCACAGATGTGTAGTCGACTGTTGGAGAAGCCCAAAGAACGAAATCAAAAGGCTTGCGGACGTGTTCTGCGTGAGAGAATAAGAGAATTTGCTCCTGAGAGAGGATGAGAGAGCGGAGTTTGGAGGACAAGGAAAAACAAAAGGGGAGAGAGAGGAGGCAGTAAAAGCTGGAGAGAGCCTGGAATTAGGGTTAGGGGGGAGCCAGTGGAATTTTAAGAAGAGTGAACACAGTCTCCTGTGTTTTGTAATAATTATCTTGTGATTATTATGTAAACCAGTGGTCCTGTGAGTGTGGTCCCTGACCAGCAGCATGAGCATCCCCTGGAAACTGGTTAGAAATACAAGTTCTCAGGCCCCACCCAGACCTCATCAATATGAGAAGGCTGCACAGAAACCTGTGTTTTAACAAGCCCTCCAGGTGATTCTGATGTGGTCTGAGTTGGAGAACCACAGCACGGTTGGGGTCTGTGTACCCGCGAGTTCCTCATCTGCGGATTCAACCAACCGCAGATTGTGTACTATGTTTACCATCGCTGTTGGTTGAATCCGTGGCACACAAGGACTATGAAGGGCAAATACAGGACTTGAGCATCCGTGGATCTGGGGTATCTGTGGCTGTCCCCGAACCAATCCCCAGGGATTCCAAGAGACGACTGTAAACCTTTCTTCCTCTCACCGCCCCACACCAAGTGGCAATTAATGCCTAGACATTCATAGATGTTTTGGGTAACTGTTCATGATGTTTCTGAGACAGCACAGGTGTCAGCACTGAGAGATATAGGATTCCTACACGTAGAGATGGCCACAACAATATCCCCAAGAAATTTGCAGAAATGTTTGGACTTTCACAGGCCAAGGAATTAAGGGGTTGTGGCAGTTTTCTCTGGGTTCTGGGGACCGGGGCAGACCCACCTGCCATGTTCATGTAGTAAGCCTGCTTCCCACCTCGCAACTCTTATGTCTCCTCCAACAAGCTTCCAATACTCCCTCCTTGCCTCTTGTTCTCAACAGATGATTGTGCTTTACATTTTACTGAGAAACACAGAATCACAGGAGGGAACAACCTCGTCCTCCTTCCACTGAGTCTAGAAAACCTGCACCTTCACCCGTATCCTACTCTGCTCCTGTCACCGTGGGGGATGGATAGTCCCACCTATCAAGGGCTTTTCACCTGTTCCCTAGATCCCACCCACTCAAGGATTTCTCTAAGTCAGTGACTCTCAACCGTGTCTTCAAGAATCATCTACAGAGCTTTTTATAAGCCCTGGATCCCAAGCTGCAGAATGTTTGGGTGGGGAGACCGCGGCGTCAGTGGCCAAGCCCCCAGGTGATTCCAGGGGGCAGAGAAGGCTGTGAACCACCACCCTCCCTCTGGGCTGTAAACTCTTTCTCCTGGTTGGTCTCCAGCACCAGAAAATTATGTCCACTCTGTCCTATCTTTAAAAATTCTCCTTTGACCTTCGTATCACCATCTGTGTTTCACAGAAGGTCTTCTTGAAGGAGATGATAATACCTGTGCCTCCACTTTCTCACCTCCCATTACATTGTAGCCCGTGCCCATCTCTCTGGTTTCTGTCCCCATCACACCAGTAAAACAATCTTTCTAATTTTCCCAATGACTTCTGTATTTTCACAGTGTATGGCCACTTTCTTTTCTTATCCTACTCAACTAATAAGCAGCATTCCAAAGAGCTAAAGCCTGTCTCGTTGAATCAGTTGGTGTTCTGACTCTGTGACACCACGTTCTTCTGATTCCCTCTTACCCCACTGGCTACTCTTCGTCAATCTCCCTGTCCTTTGTTTAGACTCGAATTGTTGATTATACTAAATCCATCCTGTTCTTCCTTTAAACTTGCCGCTGGCTCCTGCTGGCGGTCATATTTATATCTCTAGCTCAGCTATATCTCCTCTGAGCTCTAGACTCACCTATTCAAGTGCCTACTAGAACTCTCTGGTTTTATTCTCACCTTCCGCTGATCAGCAATGCCCCTCTGCTCCTTTTCTGTAATGCAGCATCTAGTGGCAGCACCATGTCATCTCTAGATATGTCACTCTATCGGAGCAGAGGTACCTGGAAGCTGCTCACCATGGCTACAATGGAACACCAAGGCAATGATCAGGTAGTTGAAGGTTATTAGACCATCAACCTCCTGAATGGTCCTCCTGTAAAGTCAATAGGTCAGGCAGCATGACTAACCCTTTTCACCTCTAGAAGAGAGGCCACATAAGTGCAAATGCATGTAGACATGTGTCCCATCTTACACAGATGATGTAATCCAGAAAAGCTGTTAATAAACCAAAGTTTGGGCAGATCATAGCATTCTTTAAATACCTTAGGGTGTTGGATAGTTATATGAAGTTGTATGATTTTCTTTCTCTAATGCAAATAAAATCAGTAACAAATTCTTGGTTTACCTATTTTATAAGTATGGCTTTTTAAAATACAATTTTCTTATATTAGGCCACCACCTACGTATTCCACCATCTCAGCCCCCCTTGCTGATTCCTACTCTGTTATACCCCTAAATGTTAGGGTTCTTTAGGGCTTGATAGGACATCCTCTTTCCTTCTTTATCTTTATTTTCTCCAAAGTTGCCGATAAGTCCCAAATTCACATCTCTGATTCTCATCTTACATATCAGGATATCTCCGGTCATTTCTGGTTGAGTGTCTACAGTTATCTCCAAGTAAACATTTTCAAAACCTTAGTTTGTCTCTACCCCCTCACTCCCCTCAGTCTTCTCCATTATCCACTCATTTGCAGTTGTATCTGGTTGGCAAGGTTACTATAAACAGATCCCTGTACCTTTGAACTGCACATGGCCCAGTTAGCAGCTCCTGTCACCATCAACTTTGAACACTTGTCTCATAGATAAGGATTATTGGGTATAGGATGATGGAGGTGGTGAGTGGGGAGGATAGGATTAGCTCAGTGCCATCTATTGGAATAGACAGTTCAAAGAAAAGGTCAGTAGGATCCAGGTTTATGTTATACAGAGTAGAAAACATTGTTGTTCACTTATTATCTATATGTAAGTTCGGATCAAGCCTGATTTAAGTGCAACTCTCACGTTCAAAGTCAGCACTAATATAGACCCATTTTGGAAGATATTGGAGAGCAATGCATATGGAATAAGATGATGTGAGAAGCCTTTGGTCCCATCAGCTTTTATATGTTTCATTACCTTATTTCTTAAGATCTAAACGTGGACTCTCTTCCCTCAATTTTGCTACAACATTGCATCTGCCTCTGGAACTTAAAATCAGCCTCATGCCAAGTATGGAAGCAGGGGGCAGACAAGGAAGAGCAGAGATGCGGATAGGGAAAAGTACTGTGTGTGACTGAGTTTTTAAATTGGATTGGTAGAGAAATCCTTGGACTTGACTGAGTTTATTTGACTATAACCAGATTTAACTTCTGCAGCAGCCAGAAGGGAAGGCTCAAAATAGCAGTAGAGATTAAGTTGTATTATATTAAAATAAAGTTACATGTTTGCATCTCCAGAGTTACGGTTTATGAAGTGTGCACGCACTATGCGTATAAACAAATTTGTAGAATCTGTTAGACATTCAGGCTTTCTCTTCTTGAATTAAGGAGACAGAGAAATTAGTTCCACTACAGATGGGGTCAACTTTATTCTATTTTTCTGAAGCCAGATTACGGATCCTAAGAGTTTTTTTTTAAAAAATTGAAGTATAGTTGCTGTACGATATAAGTTACAGCTGTACATATATAATACAGTGATTCACAATTTTTAAAGGTTATACTCCATTTATAGTTATTATAAAATACTGGCTATGCTCCTCCTGTTGTACAATATATCCTTGCCGCTTATTTTATACCTCATTGTTTGTACCTCTTAATTCCCTACCGTTATATCGCCCCTCCCTCTTCCTTCTCCCCACTGGTAACCGTTAGTTTGTTCTCTGGGAGTCTGCTTCATTTTGTCATATTCACTAGTTTGCACTTTTTAGATTCCACATATAAATGGTATCATACGGTGTTTGTCTTTCTCTGTCTCATTTCGCTTAGCATAATGCCTTCCAAGTCCATCCACATTGCTGCAAGTGGCAAAATTTTGTTCTTTGTTATGGCTGAGACTAGATATATAGATATATACCCCACATCTTCTGGATCCTAATAGTTTTGAAAGTCAAGTTAAAGAAACCCTTTTCGTTTACAGAGCAATAACATACACAGAGGTGATACCATCAACATATAGCTCCACAGTTAACTAATGGTGCAGCTTTAGGCAATCTTCAATTGTCCTGCAATAAATCTATAGCAGCATTAACTTCAGGTTACGTCCTCATATACAGTGAGGACAAATTTTGTATCTTTTTCTATCTTTAAAACATGGAAAGTGTATGTAGGAAAGGGACGTCTTGTAGAATAATTCTGCCATCATCCAAAAAGAGACGCATTAGAAATATAGGAACTATTTTTGTAATAAGAAAATAAATCCCTGGCCCTTACCTTCACACCAAGGATTGAAGAGAATGTACGTGTCTGTTTCTGGGTTTCGGCTGGTGCGGATTACACCATAGGGGGTCCAGACAGCAACATACATGCGGAACTTCCCCACAATGCAGTCTGGAGAAGACTGGATGGACAGCCGGACAGACCTGTCCTCTCTCGCGATAACTTTGGCTCCCCACTTGCCACTCTGCAGCTCGGAGACCACAGAGACTGGGATGTAGGTTCCCTTGTTCTCCTGAGGGTAGCGACCTATGAGAAGAAAGAAGAAGTATAGTGTTAAGGAGATTTCACAAGCCATTTTTGTTCTCACTCTGTCACCTTTATAGCGAAAGGTGGGAAATAATTCATTAGACTTGAAATCCTGAAACTTGGGTTGGAATTTCACTTTGGCCACCAACTTGCTGCCTGATGGTGGACAATTTTTGTAACTTCTTTGAAGGTCAGAATTGTCCTGTCTAGATTTTAAAAAAAGAGTAACAGTGCTTGCAGAGTTTTTTGTTGGTTGATCAATGAATTCAAATAAGATGTGGAAATACTAACCTTGGATGCAGAAACAAAAACAGAGCTTATAGGGTAATGTGAAGTCATCAGTACCTGAAATTCTGCCGTCTAAAAACGTAGAATTGCTTTTTTAGGGGTGTAAGGCAAATGTTTTTGTTTATTCTGAATACAATTTTACTATTTGTTATACTACCTATAATAGAGCTACATTTATAAGTTGTCCATATGTCACTATTTTCGTGTTTAACTGAAACGTATTTATTGCCAACATCATTAGTAATTTAGGCTTATGTCATGGGCAAGAATTCAGGCTCCGGAGGCAGATTGTCTAGGTTTGAATCTTGGCTATGCTACTTCCTTACCTTTGTAACCTCTGGCAAATTACTTGACCTTTACAGATCTCTATTTTCCTCTCTTTTTCTCTATCAATAAATGAGAATAATAATACTACACAACTGTTATAAAGCAGAAACTAACACACCATTGTAACGCAATTATACTCCAGTAAAGATGTTAAAAAAAATAGTACACAGTGATGAAATAAAATAATACACGTAAGACGCTTTGCACATAATTTCTCATGCATAACAAATTTTTAGCTATTATTTCAACAGGAAATTAAACAGCAGGGTATTTTACCGTATGTCCAGGCTCATCATACTTTATGTATAAGCTATCTCAGGGTAAATCTTATTTCTCTTTATTGCTGCCATTTTGGGCCAAATTCTTATTTCATGAGGTTGACCCCAAAACTAAAGTTTACCACTGGGTTCCTGGAAAATCAAAGTCTTCACTGCGAAAGTCAAACCTCACAGCATTCTTTAACTCTTTGGCTTACAGTTCAATTTATAGTTTGGTTTACAGAATAGTCAAATAGATAGATATTTTAAACTGGAGCAAATCTTTCATTTACTAACGTTTCCCAAATGTATTAGACATTCAGTTCTTCTTGACTTGAAGAAAATTACAAATCAGACTAATACGTCTAAATTATTTTGATTGTAAGCAGAAGAAGCTTTAAAACTTATTCACTTCAATTGCTTAACATAAACCATGTAGAGAATTCTGCATGAAAACAAATAAAAACAATGATTCTTTCTGGCCTCTCCAGTGACTGAGGTCTTTAAAGGATTCCTTGGTAGGCATATTGTTGAAGATAGAGCATTCGAAGGAGGTCGTTCCATAAGCTGCCACTGTGCAATTCTGTGAGATACTTATTCTTAATGAAAATAAATGTATACAGCGCAAGCCAGGGAGAAAGATTAGAACCCCAGTGCTTTGCTATTGTTAGGGATGTCAGTTTATCAACACTCAGAATGAATATTATCATAAATCCAATAAAGCCTTGAAAATGTTTTTCTGCCAAGGTATGACAGTGTGTCTAGGTGGTGTTCTTGGGAATACGTGGGGCTCAGCTTCCCGGAGCCTGGACATAAATCCACCTGCAAGAATTGTTTGTTCCAAAGGCACCGCCATCCCCATACCTCCGGTATATATGCTCCTTTTTGTACACATTCAGACTGGGGCATGAGTTTACCCTTTTCTCTGGAGGCATTGTTGCTCTCCGGAGCCCCCATCAGTGCTGAAGTGTAGACATCAAAGCAATCTCGCCAGCTAAAGGGACCATAGTTCATTTATTACAGTGACTCCTGGCAGCTGTTGCCACTAAATACTGACTCTCATTTAGAATCCACAGTATTAAATACGACACAAGTTTGGTAAAAGTAAACTTTTGGAGATAAAATGTGTGATAATGACAGACTTATTAGATTTAGAGAAAAAGGATGAAAGGAATTTTAAAATGAACTACATAAGCAGGTTCCTTTAGGAATACCAAAGAATTAGGAGAGTGTATCCAAAGCTATGTGCTATGAGACTCCGCTTCACCTTTGTACTAACATCCGCTATTGTCAGGAGTATCGAAATAACCAAGACAATTGCTAGTTTCCATTATTACACTTCCTGTTATGATTTCAAAGACATATTAAATTTTATGTATCAAATTCAAGTTATACATAAAAAAGTAAAGAAAAAGGAGAACGATGTTTTTTTCATGCTGGCTTTGAACCCAGTCACAGCTTAATCTAAAGGCTAGTTTGTTTGAAACTTTTTCCTTCCTGCAACGATATTGCCTACTGTGTGCTGGGCATTATTCTAAGTGCTAAAGACACAACAGCAAACAAAACAGACTCCTGTGCTCATAGAGCTTATAGTCTATGGAAAAAGCCAAGCCCGTGCTATTTATGATACGCATGTATTATTTTACTCCTTATAACAAACTGCGAGAGGGAAATCATTATCAACATCCTAATTTGACAAATCAGGAAACTAACACACAAGATCATTAAGCAATTTGTCCAGGGTGATACAACTAGTAACCAGTGGGTTGAGATTTGAACCAGTCAGTCTGGCTTAAGAGCCTGG
This sequence comes from Grampus griseus, assembly GCF_964374135.1. Taxonomy (NCBI): domain Eukaryota; kingdom Metazoa; phylum Chordata; class Mammalia; order Artiodactyla; family Delphinidae; genus Grampus; species Grampus griseus. Next base: position 4,221,251 of record NC_139004.1, read on the forward strand.
GAGTTTCACTTCTAAGCTCTACGGCAGTTGTGTGTGCAGACAATGCTTTGGTGTTGGTGAGAATTGTGATGAAATTCTGACTCTGCAATTAACTCTTGGTGCTACCTAGGGCACGTTTCTTAATTGTCTGAAGTTCCATTTCCTTGTCTCTTTGCAGTCCTGGAAATGGGAAGAAAATAGCTTTTGTAATAGAATGAAAGCTTTATGCCTGGCATGCAGTAGAAGTTGGCTCACGAGATATTTATTGTTTGTGTTTTAAACATAACAGCTACTGGAAAGGAAAGCTAGAAGGAAGAAGGGGTGATTTCCCCCACCCCACGGCCTTCTCTGGTTCTAAACCTGAAGAAAGTGGGTGTCCCGGGGAAAGCAGGTTACTTTTCTTGAGGGAAGTATCGTGGCCAAGGAGAAAGCAATACCGCTGGCTCTGACACTTACTGTGTGATCCCGGCAAAGTATTCATCCTCTCTCAACTAAAACTTCACGTATTCTGTAAAATGGGGATAATATGGTCATAGTTTGTGATGGGGAGGACAGCTTAATAAATGGTAGTCATTGTTATTTCCCCCTTTTCTCAGGCTTTCTGATTCCCCTAATTCGTCCTTTCTCTGTTCCAGGAGCGGGAAGACAGGATGGGTTCACTAATAGCCAACCTAAAGAACCCAAATCTACTTACAAAGGCAAGTTTATTCAAGATTCAAATATACTGAGCTGACTAATATTTCCATCTAGAAAACTTGCACAGCCTCTGCTCCCCCCATCCACTCCCCCCACCAAAGTGATGGCATTCAGTATTAACCAAAAAACCTTAATAATTCCAGAATTATCACAGAATTATCTAAAACCCGCCCTTCACTAAAAAAATCTGGTTTTCTGAATCACTATGGTCACTGTCATCTCCATTCATGACTTACGTAGGAGGCAAACTTTATGGTCCATGGGCCAAATGTAGCTTGTTGCATGTTTGTGTAAATAAAGTTTTATTGGAACACACTCATTCATTTGTGTATTACTGTGCTACAATAGCAGAGTTGAGTAGCTGTGACAGAGGCGATATGGTCTGCAATGCCTACAAGAGTCACTATCTGGCCCTTACAGTAAAAGTTGGCCAACCTCTGCCTTAGAGAGTTTTATATTTTATTTCTTTAAGGGGTGATTGATTATAGACACTCAGTGTCTAAGACTTGAGCCTAAGAAGAAAATACCATCACCTAGTTTTTTCTTCAAAGAGAAATATGTTACTAAACTAATAACAAACATCTTCACTGCTATGGGGTCAACATTTAGTTTCCTTAAAACCTCCTAGTTAAATCCCTCACAGTCTCAGAGGGTATTGAAGACGTAGGAAATGGGTTGTAACTTTTTACTGATTTCACTAGACACTGCTAAAATGTTCAAGTTTATTACTGTAAAAGTTGTTTAGCGTTGCCAAGGCAGTTCACAGAGAGATGGAAATAAAGCACAACAGGAATGGAGGTTTATTTCCCCGGGTCCCTGTGAGGGAATGTTTACAGGTGGGAAACTGGGGTTCTGTGAGGTTATCACATGCAAGACATCCGTATAAGTGGGCAGAGGCAGACACAGGGCATGGACTGAAACCTCTGTGCTAGAAAGCCCGTTCTCCTTTCCCTGCATCATGCTGCCTCTGTGGGGACGGTGGGAGGATGCTGGAGGGATTACAAAGAGGAGGAAGCCAAGAGAAGACTAAAGCTGCAAGATTTGACGGGATAGGAGGCAGAAGGACAGTTAGGACCGCAGTGGTGGATACGACATGTGTGAGGCGGCAGTGTGAATCCCAGGGCTTAATCACTGGTGGTGAGCAAGAAAACCTGGCAGACAGGGCCTTCCAAAGAGGGTCTCTGGGGCTTCCCTGGTGGCGCAGTGGTTGAGAGTCCGCCTGCCGATGCAGGGGACACCGGTTCATGCCCCGGACTGGGAAGATCCCACATGCCGCGGAGCGGCTGGGCCCGTGAGCCATGGCCGCTGAGCCTGCGTGTCCGAAGCCTGTGCTCCGCAACGGAGAGGCCACAGCAGTGAGAGGCCCGCGTACTGCAAAAAAAAAAAAAAAAAAAAAGAACAAAGAGGGTCTCTGGGCTGCGAGGGACATGAGTTGGGAAGGTTTTTAAGGTGATGTCAGTGACAAAAGGGAGAAGGGAGAAGGAGAAGGACACCACTCATTCGGTCAGGCTGTGTGGCACAAGACCAGCCTATGGAGGCAAATCAGGAACATTCCAAAGGGCCAAAAAAGAACCCAGATTCTCAGGCCTTTTCATATACACCGTATGGAAAAGCTGATGATTAATGTGAGACCTGATGTGTCAATAGTACTTCAGGGTCTTGTCAGCTGCTCCGTAACACCATGTTTAATTCTGAATGTAATGATCTCAATGACAGCTCTGGGGAAGAATTTTCCAGGATCGAACTGATTTCGATGAGTGAGGAAGTTGTGACAGAGTAGTATTTCATTTCGCTAAATAGCCCTCTCCCCTCGGGAGGCAGCACGTTTAAGAGCCCTCGATCAGCCTACACTCCGGAACACCCATCCATCAACATCCAGGATGGCCCAACAGCTACCCTTGTCCGAATGTGGATGTGAACTTCGGCCTTCCAGAGGTGACCACCAGGCACGTTTGCTGAAAGGGAATAATGGCTGCACAGACGTTTGTTTTGCTTTTTTCCAAAATTGTGTAACTTTCGTGTTAAAAAAACTCTGAGCAAGAAGAATAGAAGCAGGAAATATAATATCCCAGAAAGGATTCTCATTTTGTTTTCAATAATGTAGTCTTTGAAATTGGACTACTTACTAACCGTGAAAAAATATAGTTACCAATCGCGTTCTTTCACACTTAACTAAAATGGGTGTCATTTTCCCAAGTGATCTAGAAATTAACATATGCTCTTAGTTTAAATGTTTGTTTTCATCTGTAAAGCATTTTTCAGGCCACGCTAATCCTCCTTGTAAGGGAAAATTCGCATGGACCGTACGCCTGTATTCAAACGCACCCATGCCTTCTTTTACCTGACTCTCTCTTTATATATAATATAGACGTGTGAATACAGAGAGAGGCACCTACCTTAACATCCCACTGCTTGTAACCGGGAGGAAGAGGATGAAAATATTTAATTCCTTTACAGTTTTATTCTGTACTGACCTTGGCTCCACGGGCCTGAGCTTTTTGCACGGCTTCTCCATATTCGTGTCATTTACACGGTGGGCAAGAGAAATCCACCTCCAGCTCAGACTCAGCCCTACGTGATCTTGGGGGAAACTTGCTCTCAATCATTGATTTTACAGACCTGAGAACCCACTGCATGCTGAGCCCCGCATAGGTAGCACCGCGCAGAGGAAGGTACTGCATTAAAAACATTAATGTTTTAGTAAGTGGATGGCTTGGAATGTCTTTACATTAAAAGCATAATGTCCTATGTGGTGATTAGGGTCCCAGGTAGTCCAGGAAGGCCACTAATTAGCCTACAGTGTGGTCAGCTTAGTTGAACAGGGTTTGCTAATAGAATCATTCTGACTTCACCTTGCTTATACCTGGAACCTGGGAGGACATAGGATGGAGGAGGACGTTCCTGTAATTGAAGAAGGCGTGCCTGTCAGTCACTTTTCCCTGGTGCTCTGAAATGTGGAAGCGTGAACCTCAGGACACCCCTACTTCTCATCTCTTGGGCAATCATCCACAACTCAAGTGGCCATAGTCTGTGTTCCACCTACGCTATACTTAATGATAATACTTTCGGTCATGAGGGTCTTAATTAATCACCAGGAAACCCCAGACAAAACTTTTCCTCCTTATTAACTTAGATATCTATTTTTCTTATTAACGGAACTGAAGATATTGTTCTATTGCTCTATAGCCCCATAGGATACCACAATGCCTTGTAGGTGCCAATAAATGTCAATGGACTGAACTGAGACTTTTGCAGATGCCGAGTCCTATTAAGAACATCACCCAGACCTTAGAAGCCCTGGAATGAGAGCCTGTGGTAACCAGTTGTCAATTCCAAGCACCCTTCACAAGAGACAAAAATTTCTGGTTCTAAACTTTTTCCTTCAAGGGGTACTTTTCATTCATATATAAATACATTTCAAGCTGAGCTCTGACTCCACCTAACTGCAGACTTTCTGCAATAGTGAATTCTTATAAGAGGATTGTCTCTAAGGGACTCATGAATATATCACGTCTCCAGCTGGGAAGGTAAATTTCATGATGTTAATTCATTTTTCCATTTGATTCATTTGTTTTTCCCAAGACACACCTTTCATGTTCAAAATAATCAATCTGTTTCCAGATGGGCCCTGGAAGTATTACAGTGACAGCATGATGCATGGGGCAGGACTGGAAGTGTGACTACAGCAGCCTTGTCAAGGGAAACAAACCTTGTTTTAACTGTCTTAGAATGGAATGGGGGTGCACAGGGACTGGGATGGACTCAGTCTCTGAATAACTTTTAGGAACACCAGGTTACCAACTACGAAAACAAAACAGCACCACCAAAAAAGAAACTATCAAAAAAGGCACAAAAATCTTAGATGGTAACAACTAAGAGGAAAGCAACATAAACGTTCAAAAGCGAATCATTTCATTATGGAACTCAGGAACCTACGCCTTCTATCTAATACCTTGCCAGTGGGATGTATATATAAAGTTTACTTATCTATATTTATTTATTTGGATGTTTTCTAAAGGAAGAAAACTTCCTGGAAATGTTTATTCTAGCAAACCAGAGAAGGAAGGGAAAGCTTCTTGAGGACAGGGACTGACTTTTGTTTAACCTTGTACATCTGGTGCCTTGCATCATCTTGGAACATAGTAGGCTCAATAAATATTTGGTAGCTTGATGATAGCTATATTCTTTTTTATTTTTTGCAGTACGCGGGCCTCTCACCGCTGTGGCCTCTCCTGTTAGGGAGCATAGGCTCCGGACGCGCAGGCTCAGCGGCCATGGCTCACGGGCCCAGCCGCTCCGTGGCATGTGAGATCCTCCCGGACCGGGGCACGAACCCGCGTCCCCTGCATCGGCAGGCAGACTCTCAACCACTGCACCACCAGGGAAGTCCGATAGCTATATTCTTTAAGGTGTCTTGTCTACCTTATGTCACTTTCAACACTTCCTAAGTCTCTTAAAATATTTTTGGGGGTAAGGTGTAATTCTGTGAGATATATATGAAACCAGCACCGTGCAAGGATCTTTGAATGATTCAGGAAAGATAATAAGGCCATGCCTGCAGAGGACGGTCGGCATTGTGAAGTGCATATGCCTCCGATGACCGACCACGGTAATAATCTGGACATGAGGAGACAAGGGCCTGGCCCAGGGTGTTGCCAACAGCACAGAGAGGAAGAAAAGGACATGGGATAAAATTCAGAGGACACGTCAACAACACAGAGATAAGATAATTTCTTCCTGGGCGAAATAAGACCTCACGGCTCCTTCAACAAAACGGACCACACTTTGAACATGCCTCCAGCATGCCGAAACACAAGTCATCACAGCTGGTTGGTGCAGTGAAAACCCAGAGAAGGAAGCAACTAAAGGTGCTACAAAGTGAGAGAGGATCCCTCTGAGAAGGTGGCTTTGGGATATAATCTTAAAAGTGGACAAGGCAGGAAGGAACCTTCCTAGCGGAGGGAAGAAGGAAAGCACGCATCGTGAGGGAACCACGAGATGCCTGTGGTAGGAGAAGCAGCTGATCTGGGCAGGGTGAGGACCAAAGGGACCTTTGACACCGTGCCAAGGCATCTAGGCTGTGTCCTAGGAAGGACGGGAGAGGGGACAGGAGAAGCTTTACTTGGCCTGATGAGATTTGTTCTTCAGGAAGATCGCTCCGGCTGCAGGAAGGAGAATGGTTTGCTAGGGGACAGGGGTGGAGGTTCGAGGGTTGCCCGAGTACTCGGGTGTGGCATGACGTCATCCCTAGAGTGATACTGGCTGGCTCTGGAGGGAAGATGAGTGCCGGGACGCAGAAGAAATACAGGCTTGGTCAGGGATGAGATGCTCGTTCTCAGTGAGGAGGGTAGAGTCAAAGGTGACCCCAGGTTTTTTTCATTCTTCACCAAAGAGTTTTTGAGTGCCTACTAGGTGCTAGACACTGTAGATTTTGGGCCACAGCCACAAGAAAAATAGTCATCTCCTCGAACCCTGCGACTCACCACCAGGCTGCAAGCCTAGTGGGCATCTGCTCCAAAAGCAGGGCCTGGTGTGATTAACTGCTACACAGATTTACTCAAGGAAGCTAGTTTTCTGGGAATTCCCTTAACCCCATGTGTGTGTGTTGACGCTGGAGAGAAGACAGAATATTTTTAGTCTTTAAGAAAAAATAATCAACATAAAATCTCTATGATTTAGATGAAGTTGGTTATAGAACGTGACATTGCACTGAAGATTGGTTCATACGGTTGATCCAATTCCTAAGGAACAGGAGAAATAGAAGTCAGAGAAGGTGGGGTTGAGGTCCAGGCTGTCCACTGGGGAGTAATAACTACTGTTTGTGCTTATTTACTGAGCCTGTCGACGGCCTGGCCGCTCTCAGACCCAAGGCCCACACCTCCCAAGACCCTCTTCTGGGTTCCCAAGAAGCCCCCTTCCCAGGATGCATTGCCTTCTGGGTTGCCCTCTGAGTAGGTTTGGCCAGTGAGGGGCTCTGGAGGCAGATGGGGAGATGCTGCATTGTGTGTCCCCGTCTCTCTCTGCTTCTTGGGGGGCTGAGTCTCCTCCATGGCTCCCAGCTCTCAGCAGTGGCTGCTGGGTCTGGTAAGACCTCCCCCTCCTCCACGTGCCCCAGGTCCACAGTTTTCTGCTGATACTAACTCCTGAGTTGCCTCACTGTGCCACCCGTTTGGCTTCTTAGCTGTTCTCTCACCAGTGTAATCAATTCCTTTGATTAAATTTCTGCTGCTTATAAAACCTAGGGAAGTGTCTACTTTATGCTCTGGGCCCTGACCCTGCAATGTGTCAGACCTTGTCCTAATACTTTATATTGGCTTTAGGAGTTACGTCCATTTAGTATCTGGGGAAACTGGGGCTCGGAGAACTTAAGTAACTAGCTCTGGGTTACACAGCTATCAAGTTGCAGAACAATGATTTGAACTTCCAGGTCTGTTTGTTCAGTCCAGCACTCATGTCTGGGGAAGGTAATCAACCTCTCTTAGTCTATTTTCCATCTGTAAACCAGACATTTAAAAAGGTGAGCACTGAAATAATAATGTGTGAAGCACATGTCATGAACTGAACAAATTATTATTTTTATGGCGTCTAACGGTTACAACAGCAAATAAAACTCCTTAGACCTATTTTATTTTTATTTCTGAGCATGAATTAAAATGGGGCTGCTGATGTGGCGTGGTGCAGGGATTTACTCAGCATTTACTGAGCACCATTTAAGTGCCAGGCACTGTTCTAAGTACTGAAAATATAGCGATGTCCACACGGGTTCATGGAGCATACCGTCTAGTGGGGGTAAACAGACAATAGACAAATAAATACATACGACATCAAACGAAGATAAATGCTATAAAAACATAAACAAAGCAGCTAAAGGGGACAGAGAGTGATAGGGTGGGGTGCTGATTTGGAGAGAGTGGCCAGAGCAGGACACTCTGGTAAGGTGACATTGAGCAGAGGTGGAAGAGCAGGGAGGAAATGAGCTGTGCAGACACCGAGAGGGGAGCATGAAAGTGCGTGCAAAGGTCCTGAGGACGGTGTTCTCGGCAGGCGCCAGGAGTCTGATGTGCCTGGAGCAGAGAGAACACTGGAGAGAGCCGTGGGAGATGGGGTGAGAGAGCCAGAGGATCCAGCAGGGCCTTGTAGGCTGTTGTCAGGATTTGGGAATTTATTCTTCTTGAGAAAAGAAATCAGTAGAAAACAGATATGGTCTACCTTAAGTCCTTCTAAAAAATCACTCTGGTTGCCACGTAGACTGTGGGAGAGTAATCGAGATTGCTATGAAGATCTCCTGACTCCCCAGGATATGCCCACATTGCTTTTTTGATCATGAAAATCCTTCCAATAGAGGACAAACTAGAGATACGGCTAGAATATTTCTATCCCTGGAGAGAAATACATTTGCTTAAATGTGTTACTCTGTGATGTGAAACCTGATTACCATACCTTTCCTAAAAGCTGGTTTTCACAGCTGGGAGAGACCTGGACATTGAGGTAGGGAGGTGGTGTGAAACATGTGGCCACTTGAAGTACAAAGTTTACCTACACCACAGTTTTTTTCTAGGGGAATCTGTAGCCCTTCCCTGGCATGAGTCTGAATGAGGTTCTGTTGTTCTAACAGCCCATCGAGGTTTATATCCTCTAGGATCTAGTGATATTGGGGCGAGAGGATGCTGGTTTCACAAGTCTAGTTTATTGTACTTTGATGGAGTCCATGATTATGAACCAAATTGCATACTGGCCTTTCGTCCCTCCTCACTCCAACTGTTATGAAACAATTTCAAATGACGAAGGATGTTTACACATTTCTCGGGATTCTGCCATCCACAAGCTGGGCCCTGGAAGCCCAAGGAAGGTTTGGAGTGGGTGGGAAACACACTTTGGACTGAAAGTAGGGATCACTGACCAGATGCATGGCAGCTAGCAGCTTTGGTGCCTATCTGTTTCTCAATCAGCTTCAGGAAGCGTGCCATAAGGAATTCTCTTATAGGAACTGAATCTCCTCAACAAATGGCAATTCTGTGGAGTTAAATTCCATTTGTTTGTATTGTATCCATCATGTAAGCAGCCCGAGGCTAGCAGGTCTTATGAGATTTAAGACGTGTCATTAGCTAACAAAGATAAGATCAAAAGTTTAGCTGAATGTTTTCCAAGCAAAACAGACCTCTGATGAAATTTTCACTAAGACAGTCAATGCTTGTTAATAATTTAACGGCAACAATAATGGGGAAAAGAACAAATCATTGGTAATTATAATAAAATATTTCTCTGTCTTTGGAATGCAAATATATGAGTGCAATACTGTTAAATGAGTTCACATCACCAGAGATGAGGCCACATCACATCACTGAGGCCACTTGGAAAAGTTTCCAACGGGCAAAATTTATGACAATTTGAACATCAAATGAATTAAAGATAGTAACAGATTTAAGTAACCTATTTAATTAAAAGAGGAAATCATGAATTCATATTGATAGCAATCATTCAATCAGTAAAAGTTTGATGATAAATAGAATAATTTCATAGTCTGAAGGTACTTGCTTGTAAAGCACTGAGTAATTACAATGGGAACAAAGAGTAACTTGCAGCGGAGAATCCCGACAGACACCACTGTGTTGGATTCTGTGATGTGCTGCCCAGAGACTCCTTCAGGAAGGACAGATTTATCCATAGCTGCTGGGATTGATGGCATAAAGTGGTCCTTGGTGGGTCAGCCCTCTTTGGGAGTTACCAAAGCTGAAGAAAACTGCCTCGTCCAAGGTTGTACCTCATTTAGGAGCAGTTCACACCCAATGGGTGATCAACATGGGTGTACAAAGGTCGAGTTCAGGTGCCCCCATAACAAGAGAGCTCTGAAGAGCCGTCCCATCTCCATAGTTCCTCGTGGGGTCAGCTGTGGCCTTTGCAGGTACTACTTGAAGCTCAACTTCTCTTTCTGCCCAATTCTGCTTCCACAGAGGTTAATCCCAAGAGCATTCCGTAATCAACTTCTTGTATGCTCATTTCAAAGTCTACTTCCTAGAGAACCCAACTCCTATAGACTGAATATGTGTATTACCCCCAAAATTCATGTCATAGATGCAAAGGCTTCACTTAAACATATACTAGAACATTTGCTAAATAAGGCTTCAGAGTAGCTTATAGAAACACTAGTATTACAGCCCTTTAAACAGTTTGCTAAAAGCTCCACATAACTGACAGTGGGGCCTTTGAGAGGTGTCTAGGCCGTGGGGTGGAGCCCTCATGAATGGGAATTGTGTCTCTATAAAGGAGACTCCAGAGAGATCCCTCACCGTTTCTGCCATGTGAGTACACAGTGAGAAGACAGCCATCTGTGGACCCGTAAGTAGGTCCTCACCACACACTAAATCTGTCAGCACCTTGATTTTGGACTCCCCAGCCTCCAGAACTGTGAGAAATACATGTTTATTTATAAGCACCCAGTCTACGTTATTTGTTAGCAGCCAGAACAGATTAAGACATTGACCTATAACTCTGCCTTAATCAAGTAATCAAAATTAATTAAGGGGATCTAAAAAAAGTTACGTGCAACCGGGTAGGATTCACCGAGAAGAACTCAGCACCACTTCTGTGATATTACTGCCAAAGATACATAACCTGATTGTAATCACGAGGAAGCATCAGACAGAAAAACCCAAATTGGGAGGTATTGTACAAAATCACTGCCTTATAATCTGCAAACGTGTCCAGTAACGAAAGTCAAAGAAAGACGACAAAAGTGTTCCAAATTGAAGAAAACTAGAGACGAGACATGACAACAAAATGCAACATGTGATTTTGGACTGGATCCCCTTGCTATAAAGGATATTATTGGGACAACTGGTGCCACTCAAATGGGGTCTGAAGATTAGATGATCATAATGTATCAATTATAATTTCCTGATTTTGGTGGTTATACAGGAGAATGTCTTTGCTCACAGGAAATACACACTAAAGTATTTAAAGTATTCAGTGATGACGGGACATAGGGTTGGCAGCTCTCTAGTGGTTCAGGAAGAAAAACAGAAGTTCTTTGTACCACTCGTAAATTTTCTGTAAAGTGGAGTTTGTTTCAAAATTTTTTTTTAAGTTTTAAACAACAGAACAACATGGGTAACCATTGTTTGTACAATTATCTTGTATATCCACGTTCTCCTTTTTTAAATGTTTTTATTTTTTGGCTTTAAAAATTTTTTTTATTTTATATTGGAGCATAGTTTTCTCCTTTTTCTTTTTTTTTTTTTTTTAAAAATCCATCAGTGATGTAGGTCTTTAAGTTTCTTAAGATGAGCAGTACTTTTTGAGCTTCTTCTCTTTGGAACACCTATATCGACTCTTCAAGAATACGTGGTGAAGGGAGCCTCCGAGTTGCCCCACACTAGGCAACATCCTATCTCTCTAGGCTCATCCTTCAAGAAGCATCAGCTCTAAGAGAATATGGGACTGATGAGGAGGAAAATGTCAAGGAGGAGCTCAACTCCTTGCATAGTAATGGAAACGGGATCCAAGGCTGAAGAAATCAATATGGGGGCCGCTACTTAGTAGAGCATTGAAGCAGGGATGGCTGAGCTCCCACAAGGTCAGGTTCACTGTGCCATGCGAATCTAGGGGAAATGAGGCAGAAAGCAAAAGGAGAGTGCGTTCTAACTTCTGAAGATGATTACCTTGTACTTGTGCCCTAAATCATCTGTGAGTTTTTCCTTGAAATTTTATCATGATGGTTATAAACACAAGTACTGTCTTTGTGAATCATCTTTATTTTTAAAATCTGGCTAACAATCCACTCAAGTGTCTTTGACATGTTTAAAGCAATTTGTTTCCCAAATATGCAAGTTAGAAAAGATGGAGACGATGGAAAGGAAGTAATGGAGACAGTGTGTCATTTTCTATCACTTGGAAAATATGTTGCACAAATAAAAAAAAGTTGTTTGATGGAAAATGTCACCCTAGCTGTCTCCACTGCTTCATTTCCATCATGTTAGTCAGAAAAACACTGTCTTTGTCTAGTTAATTGCTTCAGAATACCAAGGGCTCTTGTCTACCCTGTGCACTAATTTTCCAGTGAAAATAACATATACGTCAACCTAACTTTGAGATGTTGGACCTCTAACGTGGCTTGTCCCTGTGGGAGCCAGTTATGGGGCTGAGAGGGAAAGCTATTTTGTCTTTTTATTTTCCCAGTCAAGGAAACAGGACTTGAAATAGCATTAGTTCTTGCAAGTCCAAATGGAAAGCATGACACCTTCATTGGAAGAGGTGATAACATTGTGCTGACGACTGCTTTCCAAAAAAATCCAGCACGTGTGTTTCTCCCCAGGTCACACCATAGTGAGAAGTGCTGCACACACTTCATTTAGCTGCTGGACTCCTGGACATCTCAGGCCCCAAAGATACTCATTCTATGATGTCTGTTTTAGTCTGCGGGGGCTGTTATGTAAAATACCACTCACTGGGTGGTTTAAATAACAGACGTTCATTTCTCACAGTTCTGGAGGCTGGGAAATCCAAGATCAAGTTTTCTTGCTGTGTTCTCACGTGGTGGGGGAGAGAGAGAGCTCTGGTCTCTCTTCCTCCTCTTAAAAGTATACAAATTCCATCATGGGGCCATACCCTCATGACCTCGTCTAAACCTAATGATTCCCCAAAGGTGCCACGTCCAAACACCGACACTTGTGAATTTGGGGACCAAAACATTCAATCCATAGCAACGTCTCATCCCTCTTCTCCATCCCCTCTCCCTTACTAAAGGCCTTTCAGTTGTCCTGCCCAGACTATACCTTAACCCATCCCCTCGTACCTGGTCTCTTCCCTCAAGGAGGAATCAGTGGAATTCAGATCCTGATTACTGGCTGGTCCTAATATTCCTGACCTGGTGCTGGACCTGGGATCTTAAAAAGTCTTGGAAGGATACAGGGTCCACTGAATGGGAAATGAAGACAGGAACCCATCCCCCTCTCCAAGCTGATGCAACGAATGGAATTCAGCTATGGTAATTTATTCATTTGAGATGTTAGGGAATTATTTTCATAGGGAGTAAATATAGAGGTGAGAGGAAGTACAATATCTTACCAGATATTAAAATTTAAGCAAGAGTGGATTTGTTAGACACTTGCCATTAGCTGTTAGCTAAGCCCAGTTCCCTGGATGAGTTGTCAAAGGCTTTTTTATGGGGTGCAGTGTGGAGATGTTTGGTGCCATAAGCCCAGAGGAAGTCCCAGCATAAGTGTTTCTGAGCCACTCAGTGGGTGATGCAAAATTCTTGATATATTTGGCAGACGCTGCCTCAGTTCCCCCATATGCATAAGGTAGATTATAATTGTGACTACCTTCTATGTCTAAACTGCTCACACTGAGAATGATCACACACCTGGTTTCCATGCTGGTCAAGCCACCCTGATGGGACTCTGGCCTATTTATTCCCCTATTTGTTCCAAGTTGCTTTCAGTGCCCACCCTGTCGAGTCGTAGTCTTCTCCCAGGTGATCTGATTGAACATCCAGCTAATTCAAGGCTGCCACCCCTACCCAGAACCCTGAAGGGTTAGAGTACTGTAGCAATACCCTGCACAGCCCCCAAACCAGAGATCAGGAGAGAGGCTTAGTTCTAGTCTGCTGGAGGGCAAAGGTGGTCACCTTCTTACTCAGTCCCCTCGGGTAGCTTGCATCTCTTTGCTCCTGCAGCGAGGAGATGCAGAGGTGCCCATACTGTGCCCCTGATGGCTCGCTGGGGCCCGCTTCCAGCTCTGTGCCGGCTTCTTCTTCCCTTGCCTTGCCTCATCTTGGATGGCTGTTTCTGCTTGACCTCACCTATGCTGGATGAGCTCACTGTCCCCAGTCTGCACTTCCAAAGCTAGATCAACAGTACACCCCACTCAGTCCAATGATCTTGGTTACTCTTCTTCTCTTGAAATGGATTTTCTGTGCCCTGTTTGGACACTGATCCCAACTGTTAGCATCACGAGATTGCTCCCTGTTCCCCTGTATGTTCCTCTAGCTGTCTAGTAGCTTCCTCTCACCTCAGCTCTGATTTGACAATTCTATCCAAGGTTGCCCAGCTTATGTTTCTTTTCCTAGCATCCCATCTAGTTAGTCACCTTCCCTCTCAAAAGTGTCCTGGTTTGGAGGACAAACTATAGGCTTAGCCATGGATCTCCATCAGACCCTGGTCTGGCCTTGGGCGAAAGTAGATTTGATCCCTCTGTTGGGCATGGGTAGTTCCCAGATCTATAAAGTGAGTGGGCAGGGTGATGGCTAAGATTCCTTCCAGCACCCTAACATTTCTGTTCTGTGACTCTGTGAAACATACCAAGCTTTGGATTGTTTCACCTTTAACAACGAGCAGATGCACATTGTTAAATGCACAAACGTTTAGAGAGGCGTGCTTTTCAGAGCAGCCAGTCCTAACTGGATGCTGGGCAGTTTACTCCCGGGCACTTCTCCTCTCTGGCTCTCAGTTTTTGCCTTGAATATAAACACAACCCTCGGCATCTTCATTCAACTCATGGTACCCTCCTCTCCTGCATCTCTCTATGTCTGACTCCCCAGGGTTTTCGTCTTTTCTCTCAAAACTTGTTCTTGGACTATGCATCTCACCTCTTTAGGATACCGCCCTCTGCAGAGTGTCGGAGAGTTATTCTTCAAAGCCAAGCTGTGCAAACTTACAAACGGGGGTCAGTTGGGTAGTATTATCTACCCTCATGGAGCATTTTCATTCTGTTAGGGGAGCTTCAGATGTTTCGTGTTAATTCAGAGAAGTGACTACAATGGAGGAATTCAACACGCTGTTGCTGGAATACCTCTCACGTCTCATCATAGAGACACCTGCCTCTCTACCTGGCTACAGGCTTGGCAGGCGGCAATCTGATGTTCATCAACTTATGGCTGGTGAACATAATGTGTGAATGAACGAATGAGATTAAAAATTTGTTTTTATTACAACCCATCTTATTATCAGTCTACACATCACTGCCCTGAAGCCTTTGCTTTTTAAGTATATTTGGTTTCACAAAGTGTGAGAATCTGTTCATCTCCAGGTTAGCAGGAAAGCAGAGATAATAGATCTCTTCTCTCCACTCTCCCCACAGGCATTTCTGATGAATAGATAAAGGGGGTGGATATCATCCAAGTCTCTCTTGATCTGTCACGAGCACAGAGACCTACACCATTTATCGAGCCCCCTTTAAACTGTTCTTGAAAACTAATGGTGACTTAATTGCATTTGATCATGTTAATGAGATTCTGATCTTTGACAAAAGATAGTTTTTCAGGGCTCGTGTTTTAATCTGACATGACGAAATGGATTGTTTAGGAAGCGTGACGATTTTGCTGCGTGGAGAATCCAGATGTTACCCCGACACACGCAGAGAACCTGAGCTCTGAATCCTAGTTAGTGAAGACTCGTTCTATAAAAGGTGGGCGCATCCTTTATGGGATGGCCAGAGTAGGTCTCCCACACCACTGCAATTTCCATGAAACTCCAGGAGCCTCAAGAATGAGTGGTGCCCAAACCCCAAACGTAGCTGTGAGATTTGATTCAGTTAAGGATTCCTTTGTCATTAGAAATATGCGTACATCGGCAGAACAATAAGCTCTTGGACTTCCAAGAAGGCCTTCCTCCCAGCCTGGAGGGTGCACACTTCCTATCCCTGTTGTGAAATTCCCAGTTCCTCGGGATCCATCTCAAGGGCCACTTGCCTTGTCCCGAGACCTTAGCTTTCAACTCTAACCTCGGTCCCTGCTGACTGCCCAGCATAGTGACTGCCTGCCTCTAGTACGCATTTCTAGTAGGTAATTGTATCAGTTCAGCCCTTGATTATATACTGTATAGTGATATTCGGATACTGTTTGTGGACTTCTTCTCACTCCAACTATAGTAAGCTCTTTAAAGACATGAATGATGTCTTAAATCCCCCATCTCACATAGTGCCAGACACAGCAGAGGTTTCTGCGTCAGAAATTCACTGGACCAGAGATGAGATGAGATGTTATAAAGGCACCGTAACAGAAGTGGAAAGGAGGTAGATAGGAACCTGAAGAAGCCACAGCAAGACTCCCCGAAGCACATCCAACAGTACAGCAAAGGAACCTCTAAATGCCTAAGCTGGGCTTCAGCCAGAGATGCGACAAAGCATTTACAGCATCCAGCCCAGCTCCCTGAAGCCTGAGGAAACACCTACAGGCAGATACAAAAATGGCTGTACCTACCTCCTGACGGTAATTTGCATTATTCTCCTAACTAAATGAGAAATATCAAAATGTTCATCCATGGGACTGTGTGTATGTATGTATGAGAGAGAGAACAAGAGCAGGAGAGAAACAGACAGAAACGGAAGTAAGAGAAATTATAAGAAAGGGTAGAAAAGATCAGAAGGGCTGAGATAATGAGAAGAAAGAAAAGGGGGAAAGGATAGTAAAAGAGAGGTACAGCGGTTTATAGCCTGTCTTATGGTTGTCTAATACCTGTCTGGTTCCAGCTGCTGTTATAGTAATGTTTTATGAAAGTTATACTTCCTTAAGGAACACTATAAACATTTAGCTTTCCTATACAGTTGCAATATTCCAAATAAGCCTGGTAATGGGGTGATCTTATTAGCAAGCAGCTATCACTAAGGAGTTCCAAGAGCTTTCCAGTTGTTCCCTCGTCGGTTCTTACAACGTGCTCGCGGAGTAACGAGAGGGCACAGATTATGAATAATTTGTCCACTTTCATCCTTTCTTCAGTGGGTTTTAATTTCAATCAGTTGCTCTCTCTTTTCACGGCCTGGAGACTTAAGACCAAGGGATAACAGTGGACACATTCATTTTCATTAAATGTTCTTTTCACCCACCTCTGTCACCCCCAACTTCACAAACGGCAAGAACTTCTTAGAATTTATGTGGAAAAGCCAGAGGATGCCCACACGCTATAATCCCTGAGTTCAGATCACGAGTTCTGGGAGAGTACAGTTTCAGTTATGCGATGCTAGTTAGCCAAGGTTATGAATTCTAATAAGTGAAAGAGGTTAATGTGAGACACACGTATGGAGATAGAACAGAGAGAGGAGCTAGGGTGAAGGCAAACTCGGGGAATAAAAAAGAGGGAGAAAGGAGGGCGGAAGTCAGGAATCTGTGAGCTTTCTCATTCCAACCTCCATTGTCCTTTATATGTGCTCCCCAGAGCACACTACGTGTGATGAGGCACACTGACAATTCTGGTACCCTCAGGATACTGAGCTTTGCTGAGAAACTCAAGCTCTGTAGGATGGGATTGGGTCACAAGGCAGGGAAAGGGGGCTCCTTGTAGGTCTCTGGCACTAGAATGTGCCTGGCAATCCCTCCTACTTTGAGACTAAACAGCCTCTGTCACTTCAGCTAGAACTGCGGGCAAGTAATTCTGGGCAGAACTTGGTCTGTGGTTTGCCAGGGTTCCTATTTGACTAATTAAGCTGTCAGCATGGATACTGCAGACACGGGAGAGTTTTGTTTGGAGGTTCAGTGGTTGTTATCTTTTCTTGCTGCCAGGAGAGAAAAGACAGAGAGCAGTGGTCTCCTCTTGGCCTTTTTGACAGCCTTTTCTTATTTAGTAATAGTCCTTCCCTGGAGAGCCTCCCCCAAGCCCGCTGGTGCTAAGGTCCTTAGGGGCTATAACCCTAAAGGGGAGAGAGGGCAGTCTTCTTCCATTGCCCTCCCTTCAGACCCAGGATGGGGTGGGGCGTTACAGAGGGCATATTAGTCATGGAGAGCTTGATCCCACAGAAAGCTGCTCGAAGAGTCTGGCTAGGCTGGGACCTCAGCAAATGTCTCCATTTACGGGGGGAACAGTCAGGAAGATCAGAGCAGAACAAATGAATTAATCCACCAAACAATGTAACTGGGATTCATTCTATGCTTTTACTTGACAATGCATTTGTTCTCTTTTAAAGGGCCAAGGTGGACAGGCCACTGGGCTAAGATTCTGATGGTCTGTGGGGAGGCAAGGACAGGCGACCTCCCCTTCACTGCACCATCCTGGGTGAATCATTCACTCCCTGTGAATTTTGTTTTCCAGATTTTCAATGAGGTTTATTCCAACCTCCCACTTCCCAGTTTTGTTGTGAGAATGAAAATGTTCTTTCATGTATGTTATCTCCTATAATCCATGAATAGCTGTTGGAAGTATTATAATCCCTTTTTTGTTCAGGTGAGAAAACAGTCACTGAGGGGGTTAAGTGAGACCACCACTGTTCTAAGTGGTGGAACTAGGATGCTGACTGGGGTCTTCCTGACTCCAAATCATCCCCCCTCCACTGCACTACCCCCCAGCCCTTTTATCAAATGAGCTGTCATCCCTGAAATGACTCCAAAGAGCCAGCCACTACAGCATACTGTGCTTCCTCAGACCAAAGTGCATTACTTTACTATAGGTGAGTCTTATTGGACTATGCAAAGAAAAACACCACCAATTTTACTACAGGAAAAATCATTCATAATGATGCTTACACAATTACCTTGTCATCTATCAGTAAGATTTCAAGTCTCTTACTTATGTCCCCAACAATAATCTCAGACCTCCAGTTTATCTTCCTTACCCTGCCACAGTAATCTAAAAATTAAAAACTTAGATCTTTTAAATCTCTGCTTAAAACTCTCCCATAGAGGCTCCTGGCTACTTATAGAATAACATCTAAACTCCTTATCTAGGTGTACAAGATTGTCAATATGCTTCCAAGTTTTCTTTCTCCACTGACATTTCCCATTTTTTTCCCGTTCCACTGGGTCAACCTCTACTCATCCTTTGATACCCAGCTCAAATAGCATTTGCCGGGGGTCTCTACCAGCTAGCCGCATGGTCAATCTCTCTCTCCAACGTGCTTTCCAGGTGTTTTGTCCAAGAGGCTGGCATTGAACTCAACCTCCAGTGTTCGGACTATCCTCTCCAGACTCTTCGAGGGCAAAGGATAAACATATCTTACTACTTTAATACCAATGCAGTGCTTTGCACATGCAAGGTTATCAATAAAAGCTCAGTAAACACATTCAAAAGGAAAGTAAACTGGCTTCATGGCAAAAGAAGCCAAATAAAAATCTGGAAAATAAATATATAAATATAAAAAAGGAAAGTAATCATTTTTGAAAAGTTATTGAATATAAATGCCAAATTGATAGAGTTATTTTAATGTTGGCACAAAAAGTGTCAAAAAGAAAAAAACAGATATTATGCTAAGTTACCATAGCACGTTGACTACAAATGCTTGCAAATTCCATCATCCACTCTTCTCAGTGTTCTGCAGAATAAAGGTAATTTGCAACTGTAGTTTGGCATTTCCTAGAGTGAGTTCTGCCTTTTACTAAAGGGTATCATAACAATAAAATAGGGTGGAGTAGTGTTTGCAGTCAAACCATTTTGGGACAGTTAGGCTAAAGAAGATTCTTTTTTTGACTTTGTACCCCCTCAGAGCCTTTAATATACTAATGTGTGTTGGAGCTCTCCAAGGAGAGGCAGGAAACACAGCATGACCCAAATACATTTGACCACAGAACTTTTTTTTTTTCAAGGAACATCACACATGACGGGTGTTCATAGAGAGCACACTCTGGGTAACAGTGTCCTAGATTCTTAGATGCCATTATCAGTCACTTCATAGAAGCACTTAAGAATGAACACACTGATCGTCGCTGCACAAACACACAGCAGCAAAAATCTGAAATGACATCCTGTATCGGTGTTGCTTCAGAATCATGAAACAGGTAGCCCATTTTCATCAAAATCCTGCATAAAATAGTGGAAAGAGCATAGGCTAGGAAATTTCTCTACATCTTTCGAGCTGTATGACTTGGGGCAAGACATTTGTCAGCAGAGACACTGTGCTGTGTCTGTGACAGCCAGGGATGGTGATTTTGCCTGGACTTTCTGAAACATAAGTCCACAGGGGTGCTTAGTTTTTAAGGATTTGGGTGATGCTCTCAGATATGAGAGATGGTCCTTTTCCTCCCTAAGCTCCTGTAGCACCTGCTCACCTCCTAGGTCTTTGATAAAGTTGAGCTCATCAGGCATGATAATCAGTTTCCGACCTCTCCACCTGATGTACTAACACGCACCCTACCTCTTTTCCAACACCCTCAGAAGATAAAGTCTTCTTCTGCTGTGTCTTCCCCTCATCCAAGCCACTTGATGCTATGCTTCTATTTTTTCCAGCATTCTCCTGAGTCTTCAGGATTCTTCCTCCACTGGCTTCTTCCCTTCTGCCTACATACAAGTTCAAGTACCTCCAGTCCTAAAACAGACACCCAAGACAAAATACCCCTCTTCTTACTCACATTCTTCTCCAGATATCATCTAAATTTTCTTCTCTTCCAAAAAGATTAAACAATTTCCTCTTTAAACACCTAATTCTCTTGGATTTAGTGGTACTGCCCTTCCCTGATGGCCCCTCTACTCATCTGATCACGTGGTCTTTGTCTCCTCCAGGGGTGTCAGCTCCTGGATTGACTCCCTAAAAGTTGATTTTCCCCAAGATTTAAAGCCTCCGTCCACTTCTCACTTGATTTATGTTTTCTGAATGATCTTGCCCATCTATGAATGTATGATACCCAAATTTCCATATATCCAACCCAAACCTCTTCCCTAAGCTTCAGACTGATATATGGGACCATCTATTGGACATATTTACCTGGAAGTCCCTCAAGTACTTCAAACACAGAGGATCAAATAGAACCTCATTTATATCACTACTGTTTCATTGGCAGAGGTCCTACGTGTTGTGATTAGGAGAGAATGCCTGGGCTCGAATTACAGCCCTAGCACTTTCCAGACGTGACCTTGGGTAAGTTCCTTAATCACTGCAAAGATGGAGATAACTACAGTCCAATGCCCAGAGCAGTGCGTGAAGAGTTAAATGGGCAGCATGTGGCACCTCTGCTCAGTACCCTGTGCCAGTAGGTGAGTTGTCAATGGGAACCACTAGCGTCATTATCACTTCCCACACTCAGTCTTTCTCTCCTGAATTCCCTCCATTCCTTATCTCATCTGGGAGTGCTGGCAGCACACAAGCCAGCAACCTGGGAGCTGTGGCTGACTCTCCTCCCAGTAACTCCATGAAGACTACCAGTCACAAGTCCAGTAGAGTTTTCTCTCCTAAACGTTTCTCAAATTCCACCTCTCCTCTCCATCTCTACAACCACTGCCTGAATCCAGGCTCTCACCCTCTCTCCTTCGAGCACCTTCTCTCCAGTCTCAAACCCTCTAAATAAGAATCGTTCATGTCACTCCCATCCTGAATACACAGCAGTCTGACACCCCAGCTGGCTCTAGATAGACACTACTCAAGAAATAGGTGAAATAGAAATATTGAAGTGTTGAGGCCATTTCAGTGTCTTAATGGGGTTAATAATGCAGAATATATGCAGTTGCTGTGGTCCTATTAATGCTTGGGCATGTGATGACTGTACCCATGAATGACCTCCATCATTGTGCTCAGAAAAGCCTGCACTTTTGGACTCCCAGGTTTGCACAGCTGGAAGGGACTTCCAGCACACACCACTGGGTGTCTACCAGCATCCATGCTTAGCTCCCCTTGTCCCTCTCTGAGGAGACTGGAAAAACGAACTACTTTCACAGCTCCTCTTACAGGTAAGGGTAACAAGTGAGACATCAATAGTTTGCTGGGGCTTCTGGGAAAACTTTGCTCTTCTGATGAGAGGGGCAGGCTTTGCTGATACCATCCTTCCCCTCTTCTTTCTGAGGTACCCAGAAATATGAACCTGGCACCGTGGGAGCCATTGAGGGACTGAGGAAAAAGATCAAGAGAATGTCTGAGGTGCTGGCCTCGACATCCCTGTGCTCCCGTAATGGGACTCCAGGGAGAAAGGAACTTGCCCAAGAACCCTGCAGCCACTCTGGAGAGCTCACTGGGTAGGGGAAGTCTGTTGTTTTGAGCAGGGAGAGCTGGTAAGGAAGATAGCTGCAAATTCTTTCCTTGGAATGACTGCCTCAAAGAAGTATCACACAAGTAGGGAGCCCATGCTAAAGTAACAGCAAATTAACACCACAAGCTGTTCTAGGTTTTCACAGCCCCAGCTATGGGTTAAGGAAACCTGTAATTAACGCTCTGCCCCATGCCTTCCATGATTTGTCACGGCTGCAGGCTCAGGGGTGGAAAGAGAGAAAAGGCCCCACAGATGACCAGGCACATTTTCTAGTCACACCCACCTCCTCAAGTTCATTAACACCTCCCACATAACTCACAGAGATAGCGGTGCACGGCCAGCAACTAATGAACGCGGTTATCAAAGCGCTGAGAGCGTCTGCAGCACAAGCTAGTGAGGCCCTGGCAGAGGAAAGCCAGCAGCTCCCTGTTCACACTCTCTGCTCCGAGAACCCAGGGTACGATGGTTAAATCTGGGACCACCCGAGAGGCTATTTACTTGAATATTTAAAAAGAAAGAAGCTGGATTTGAAGGCAGAATCACATGTAAATAAGTCCCATGACCCTAGGTTCTGAGGACAGCCACAGAAGAAAACTCCAGGGTATTAAGACATCCCAGCTCATCTTATATAAAGTCACAGGGAAAGACAAAAGAACAATAACAAAGAAATGCAGACTGGAAGCAAATAAGCGTGGTTATTTTCTCCATATTTTTAATACGACGATAGGTCTCTCTATTCAATAGTTATTCTTTAAAAGTAGTGCGTAAATTGGTCTTTGTTGATAAACCTAACCGTGTTATAAACACCCTAAAATAAATATTTGAAGAGACTTTTATGTGTCCTTTATTTTTTTACAAAGTATTCTCTTTTCTGTTTTTTAAATCACTTTTTCACATTCTAGGTTTCCTGAAACTGAGGTACACCCACATATCCAAACATTTGCACTGAATTTCATTTCCAGTTCACATTCGACAGTTACCTCTTCTCATTAGAGCAATTACGTTTTTTAAAGATTGAAGTAGAGTCGATCTACAATATTGTGTTAGTTTCAGGTGTACAGCATAGTGATTCAGTATTTTTGCAGATTATACTCCATTAAATGTTATTACATGATAATGGGTATAATTCCCTCTGCTATACAGTAGAACCTTGTTTGCTCATCTATTTTATATATAGTAATTTGTATCTGTTAATCCCATACCCCTGGTTTGTCTCTTCCCCCTTCTTTCTCCCCTTTGGTAACCACAAGTTTTTTTCTATGTCCGTGAGTCTGTTTCTGTTTTGTATATACATTCATTTGTATTATTTTTTAGATTCTGCATATAAAATGATATCATATAGTATTTGTCTTTCTCTGTCTGATTTATTTCATTAGCATAATATTCTCTAGGTCCACCCATGTAGCTGCAAATGGTAGTATTTCATTGTTTTATGGCTAATATTCCATTGTTTGTATATACCACATCTTCTTAATCCAATCATCTGTTGATGGGCATTTGGGTTGCTTCCATGTCTCAGCTATTGTAAACAGTCCTGCTATGAGCACTAGGGTGTGTTTATCTTTTCTAATTAGTGCTTTGGGGTTCTTTAAAGATATATACTCAGGAGTGGAATTGCTGGATCACATGGTAGTTCTATTTTTAGGTTTTTGTTTTTTTTTTTAAGGAAACTCCATACTATTTTCCATAGTGGCTATACCAATTTACACTCACACCAACAGTGTAGGAGGGTCCCCTTTTCTCCACATCCTCTTCAACATTTGTTATTTGTAGATGTTTGCTGTTAGCCATTCTGACAGGTGTGAGATAATGCCTCATTTGGGGTTTGATCTGCATATCTCTAATAACTAGGGATGTTGAGCACCTTTTCATGTACCTGTTGGCAGTCTGTATATCTTCTTTGGAAAAATGGCTATTCAAGTCTTCTGCCATTTTTGATTGGATTGTGGGGGGGTGGGTGACATTGAGTTTTATGAGATATGCTGTTTTTTAAAATACATAGATTTTTTTATCTCAAAGGCAAATTTGCTATGCTTTCCCTCCCCCACCTTTCTGCTGAAGGAACAAAAGACATTTTATAAAAATGTCTTTTTATAAAAAGAGAAGACTTTAAATGCTTACTGTAGTGGATTCCGTGGTCTGCCACCCAGACCTTTTGTGTTTAGGACAGAGGCATCCTTGCCCCGATGCTGGGAATGCTGGGGGCTCACAGCTCTCATTGAACTGGTCTCATGGGTTTGCCCTCAGCCATGGAGACCCAACTACACCAATTTTTCCCTCCCTGGGGGTAGCTTGTAGCCAATGACCATCAATGCTAGAGCATAAATGACCCATGCCCTTGCCCCAAGACTGGACAACTCTAAAGATACAATCCAGCTCTAGAGCTCAACCATGGGATCCACTGAAACATTTGTTAATTGGAGTTCAACCCCACTCTCTGCCCAACACTGATCCCTTCACTCCCACACTGATGTTGACCCTGAGAGTGCTCCCCAGTAAACTCATTCCACACAAATCTCCTTCTCAGAGTTTGTTTCCTGGAAACCCAATCTAAGACATTCATCTTATTCTTCCTAAGACTTTCATTATTCTAGTTATTTTATGAATGGGTGTGGGAGAAGATCTGAGACCTCAGCCAAGTCCAGTTCAGGGACGAAGCTTCCCTGTCCTCTTCTCACTGCCCGAAATATTTGGCTATAAAGGTGAAGGTAAAAATTCCCATTAAGTTGGAACAAAACTACGGGTATTTACTGAAACGCATGGAGTGATCCTTTTACTAAAAATGTGTCAAGGACATTTTAATCATATCTAGTCCAAACAAGCATGTACATGCACACACATATATACAAAAGAAAGATAAATGAACTTAGGGAAAGAAATAAAAATAAATTTCCATCATATTTTAAAATATTGTTTAAAAAATTATCTGTGGATTCTTCTCTCACCTGAAGTACCCATTATTAAAAAATATTAACAATAAGAGTCTGCTCCCTAAATTAAATAGGAGTTATTTCGCTTTGCCTAACACACAGGAACAGTAATTTCGTTTTCCCTTTTCTTTTCGCACAACTGGGATAACAAACAATTCTGTGTAGAACCCAAGCACTGCACTGATGTTGTTTATTCTGACTCTCAGGGATCTCTTTTCTCCTCTCCCCCTTCTATTCTGTCTTCAACTAATTTTCCCACATTTATATACAAATTTGCATTGTAAATTCAAGTAAGCACAAACCATGTTCCTCAAGTGATCGGTGGCCATAGATTTTTTTTCCCAAGGAGGTATTTTTAGTTTTAATTTTATTACATTTAATTTCTTTATATTTATTCCCACAGGTCAATGATTTTACATAGATGCCTCCATATAATCATACCATGGTCACTTTTTTTCCTCCCTTTCTTGCTTGGTTCCCTTTCCCTTTGCCTCTCTTGCCTTTATTTTGGCGGTATTTCCAACACGGAACCCGTATCAACACCAGTGTGTGTGCTTCCTATTCTTTTCTGAACTCACAGTATTGATCTACGCACATGTACATTTACACACACATGTATAGAAGGTCTTATGTACACCCTTCTATGTTTTGTTTTCTCACTCACTACCTCTCTTAAAGTCATCTGGCATGGGTCAAATTCACAACCCATTATGTGACTATATCACAGTATTTTCAACCATTCCACTATTGAGAGGTGTTTACTTTTAGGGTTTTATTTGTCACCATACACAATGCTGCAGTAAATAATACCCACTTTTTAAAAGTGGATTTTAGATATCATTGGTATAGATTTTTAAGACTGGAATTGCTAGGTCAAAGCTCATATGTATTTCTAATATAACAGATATACCAAATTGCTTTCTAAAAACCTTATTAAATTACACATATATCAGCCCTGTATGCGTTTCTCTACGTACACATTAACATTTTATGCCAATTGTATTCATTTTTATTTATACCAGATTTTTCCTGATTAGGCAAATAATATGTTGATGTTCGACATTATATCAGACCCATCTTAGAGCATAGAGTGGTCCAGGGGTTGGATGTAATCCCAGCTCCAGCCAACTGTTAAAGCATGATTCCAGGAAATAACGCAACTATACCTTACCCTTCCTCCATTATGACCCATGGTATCATGACTGTCACGAATAGGGCTTGCACATGGCACTCACCAATGACATATTCCACCCTGAAGAGGTCCCTTCTAGGGTTATAGGGACGATTGAAGTCGATCTGGATGTAGAAAGACTGTCCTCTACGTACAATCAGCTTGTTGTTGCTGTATTTGTCGGTGTGGTGATCCACTTTGTTGCTGTCCCATCTCTCCTTGAACAGGTGAACACCCGTAACATTAAGGTAGTCTATACACAAAGAAAACAATCAAGAGAAACCATTGAGTAACTTTGGTTTAAACACAAACTCAAAAAACAAGACTATTTTTCCTGAAGACACAAGGTAGTAAGGTTTATTAGATGAAACGCTATACAGGGGGCTGGTAGATTTGGGAACCAGTCTCTTGTGACAGCCTTGTTTTCAAAGAAGATCTTTTTAAAAGCATTTTCCCCTTCTGATCTCATCTCAGACCACACGGCACTCACTTTGGGATAATAAAGCTGTGTTGATAATGCCTATCAATAGGTCTAGATACAGAGGAACGAGCACCTGAGTTCAAGGCTTCACTTCCGAGTCTCACGTTGGTTTACGTTATGTCAGGTGCTTCCCACGATGACTACAGCCTCCACACGTTGGGATAGGCAGGGGATGCCACTTCAATTTTCTCAGCTTTAAAAAGGGAGGAATCAAATCTGACAAAGCCTGCAAGGGATGTTCTAAGGACAAAGTTGATCATCAGTCCAAAATTCTCCTCTTACTTCAGGAAAGGTCAACCCACAGCCCCCTTCTTTAATTCTAAAAGTAGATCTTGTCCTTCAAAGGCAGGACACAGAGGGAACAGGCATGGAGGAAGGATACCAGCATTCCTATGAGGTAGGTAGGATTGTTTCCACTTTGCACAGGCTGAAACAAGACTCAATTTCTCTGGCTACTAAACAACCAATCTGGAAGCAAACCCTAGTGTGACGCCAAAATTTACAGGCTTTTCCTCTGATTTTTGGAATCGGGAGTGTAAGTGTCAGTTATATATTTACCTGAGACACGATAGCACTGATAAAAGTTAGATCTCCTCTTGCTTTTTTCCCATTCCCTCTGCAAATGATCACTGAATGTGAAGGTAACTCTAACTACCCGTCTACAGTTTAGAAGATCTAGTCTAAAGACAGATTTCTGTGTATGCATTTGGAGTTCTAAAGGGGCACTGGAGAGAGAATGCTGGGCGAGGTGGCGGGTGTGCACTGGCCTCTTGCCTTCCCTCCCTTTTCCTGACCTTGACTGCTGCATGGTTTGTCCTCATGGCTGTGAACTCAGTGTACATAGAGAGCTGGGGCTTCACCCTGAAAGGGCTCAGGGATTTCCTCTGCTTTTACACAGGAATCCTGTGCAGGACCCCTGGTGCTCTCTGGCCTCATTTTTTCTCATAGGCAAAATGGAGAAATTGCGTTCATTAAGGTACTCTATAGGTCTAAAGTCTAGGAATCCCTGCAACACCCTTGATGAATTCAAAGTCCAGGTAATCCTGAGTTTGAATCTCAGGTCTCATAATTACTTAGGTAAGGGATGTTGCCTCTCAGAAGCTGAGTTTTCTCACCTTTAAAATGAAGATACTAATATTTTGAGAATTTCTACGAAGATTCAATGACCTAACAGCGCAATGGGTCTGACTCTATTCCTGGTGCACAGTGGGACCAGAGGCTTCCTTTGAGCTTGCTGACTATGAACTGCCATGGTGCCACTTCTTACATGGTGCTCAATGGACTATCCTGACGGCAACATTGTAGCAAACAGAAAGTGCAAGATGCAATTTTATTTTTGCTTCATCTCAGAACCCTGTAGTACATGGTCCCCTGAAGGGCAATTTCCTTCCATTATGCTGTGATGTGAAGAGGTTTATTTCTATAGCTCTCTCTTCCAAGCTGCCTTCCTCCTAAGTTCTCTGGTCTTATTAAGGTCACACTCCCCAGTGCTAAACCAGCTTCAGAAAGAGCTGGAGAATCATAAACGTCCCAACTGAGAAGAGCCTTAGTAATCAACTCATCTGGCCCTCTTTCTTAGCACCATGACTTTTAATAATGTTTTGTTTTATTTTTTAAAAATGTCTAAAAACCTAACTCCTCAGAAAAGGGTTTAATCAGCTCTCCATTCATCAGCACCAATGGAAGGAATATACTGATACTGCACTGTCACAGAATCTCAGAGGGCAAAGGTACTTTCTGGACCATCTGGTAGACCTGCTATGTATTGCACGAAACATCTCCATGAAAATCCTAATACTTAGGCTTTTAGCCTCCATCTGAACTGGGAACCCACTATCTTATAAAGCAAACAGGCCATTTTTAAACCACCCAATTATTTGAAAAATCCTTGTAAGATGAACTGGCATCTTTTTCCCTGTAATTTTTCTAACCATAGATCCTGGTTCCAACTTCTGCGTAAATATAGAATAAGTGCTATTCATTTCATCTGGCACTCTTTTGGTATATGAAGACTATTGTTAGGGTTCCTCTGAGTAAAACATTCTCCACATCTTCAACTGTTCTTTAAGAAATTATTTCCAGACCTTCTACCCATCACTGTGTTCTGAAATACACATATTCCATTTTACGTATTTCTCTCTTACAGCGTTTTTCCTAGAATTAAGTACATTACTCTGGTTATGGTTTTTCCAATGAAAACCAATGAGACCACTGAATCTTTCAAAATAAATAGTATATTTCTATGATTTCAATCCAAGATACCATTAGTGTTTTGAATACTCTTTTTTTTTTTTTTTTCCGGTACGTGGGCCTCTCACTGTTGTGGCCTCTCCCGCTGCGGAGCACAGGCTCCGGACGCGCAGGCCCAGCGGCCATGGCTCACGGGCCCAGCCGCTCCGCGGCATGTGGGATCTTCCCGGACCGGGGCACGAACCCGTGTCCCCTGCATCGGCAGGCGGACTCTCAACCACTGCACCACCAGGGAAGCCCTGGATACTCTTATTGTTGATCTACATTAAGCATCTGATGAAGCAAAATGCTTAAAAATACATTCTGACGTCACTTCTACCAGTAGTGGACTAAAACTCAGTCCAGACCCCTATAAGTCATTTTCTCATGTTGTTATTCAGCCATTTCTATCAATGCAACTGTTTTTTTCTTTTTAGCTCAGTTTAGCCTTACATGTATTCACATTAAATTTCGTCCTGTTGTATTTGGTTAATTGCTCTGAATTCTTAAGATAACTTTAGACCCTAAGTATATATTCACTATATTAACATCCTCCCTAATTTCCTGTCCTCCAGCAATTTCGTAAGTGTGCTATTTTATGTTGCCATTCAAGGCATGGATGTAGATGTTGATTAGGGCACCACCAAATAAATGCAACTTAAGTAAACGCACAGTGGTGGATACCGAAGAGTGAACAGGTAGTTATGATATAGTGTCATGAACACCCTGACAAAGGAAGTATAGGAGTCTGAGTAGGGGAGGGTTTCTGGCTAGGAGCCCCTAACCCAGACTGGGGGGGGTGATTAAGGAAGCTTTCTGGAGGAAGTGAGGTATAAGCAGGGGTCAGGAAGCTGAGCAAGTTTTCCAGGTAAAAAGAGAGGTGGGGAAGAGGGGAGGATGAGTGAAGACTGAGGAGAGAGAGTGCGTGGTTTACTTTAAAAGCTGAAAGGTGATTGGCTGGCCAGAGCGTAGCAGTGGGACCACAGTGGAAGGGAAGGCAGGAGCTGCTCCTGCAGGCCTTGCAGACCGTGTTAGGGAACGTGGACTCTAATTGCATTAGGGATCCAGTGAAGAATCTGAAAGAGCAAACGGACATGGTTAGATTTGTGCCTGTGCAAACGTAAACTGCTTCTTCCAGTGACAGAGGGGAAAACGGATTGGGCGGGGGCAGTGCTGGAATTCCAGGTGAGGGGTGGGGAGCGTCCAGTCTGCCTGTAGGGAGTGAATGCCCTGGTCCTGGCGCACTGCCTTAACAAGACGTAGTTTAGGTTGAAAGAGCCTTCTCATCACCTAGGCTCCATTCGCCACAAACAGGAAAGGAATTTGCTTCTCCCTGTCCAAGCCCAGTTCCTCACAGAACAGAACAGAACAGAGCAGCTCATTGCTAAGCTACTTTTTTTTTTTGGTTTTGAGAGAGATATTGTAGATGGAAACTTGGCAGCCTGCTCTTTCAAAGTGACAGCTTTCAAAAGTCTACCTAACGCAATTTAGCTTAATTCCAAAACATCAGAAAATAGACTGCTAAAGAAAAAATCTCTCCTCATGAGCCAGCTGCCTCCCTGTCTTCCTACCCTTCCCCTAATATGAAAAAAGTGGATTAAAAGTGGATTATTTTCACCTTAGCTGGTAAAGATATTCTTCAGAGAATGATTATACCTGTCACAGATGGAACCTTTAAATAAGCTAAATGTTTAGGTTCATATCCTAGGAATTCCCTAGTGAACTGAGATCTCTATGCAATCTTTGGTAATATTATTACCAAACTATAGGTGTAAATACTGTCCATGAGGAGGTAGCTCTGTTTATTGTGAAAACAACAGGGTGAAGTTTCCTTTCTCATATTCCTTTTGGACACCCAGAATTTTAAACTTTCATTAATTTGAATCATTAAAAACATTTTCTTAAACAGCTTATTGTTTTCAACTGTTGCTATTAAAATATCCTGTACTCTGTATAAGAAATGCTCAGCGGAAGCTAGAAAGAGAGAAATGAGTCTAACACCTTCTCCAGGGACTAAAATCCCTCTATATTTCTATTTCTCTATTGGTCTATTTCTCCTCTAGCCGGAAGTATCTCAACAGCCTCCAAACGTGTCTCCTTCTCTCCATTTTCTCCTCACTATTATTTTTATAAACATAATTCTGATTCTGTCATTTGCCATTTAGAATCCTTTGCAAGTCCCCCGTATCTGCAGGAGGAAAGGTAAGGTCTTCAAGGCCTGTTAGGATGTGATCCCTGCTTACTTTTCTCAGGCTCATCTCCCCTCTCTTGTCCTCACTACTTGACACACACTGTGCTCTCTGCTAGAAATGCCCTTCCAGGCACTTGTCTGCCTGGGGCACGCCTACCTATCGTCTAAGACCTAACTCAGGTGTCCTGTGTTTACGAAACCTTCCTCGTCTTCTTTCCCACTCCACCGACACCACTGGTCATTCCTTTTCTTTGTTTGTTTCATCTACTAGGTGGACAGTTGCTTGAGGCCAGGTATTGACTTGTTCATTTTTGTGTCCCCAGAGAAAGATTGGTATCGTTCCCGACACAATCATTAAACATTTTCCCACAAATCAAGTGGAAAGTGTGAACTGGTTCTATACAACATCGTTTCTTAATCATACATTGAAGGCCTGTTTTATTCTTTCAATAACCTCGAATCCAGAGAGGTTTACTCTGCACAAAGGCGAGATGGATGACTAACTAGTCAGTTAGTTGATTTTGTTCTGACGCGGAGTCATGGGAGGGAGGAGACGATCAGAAAGGCACAGACCCCATTACCCTGAAAAATACTAGATCCCACTTGCATTTGATTTTTTTTATAGATCTAGCTTGCTTTCCAGTTTGAATTCAAATTGCATTAGACCTGCCAAGTGAGTATTATAATTACTACTGCAAATTGATCACCTACTGTTAATAACACAGAGTCAAACCAGCCCAAGAATATAAGGTTATCTTCCGGAACATCTCCTGCTAAAATAACCTTCCAGACCTGGAAGGCTCTAGAGAGATTTTCAGAAACACCAAATGAGCATGCAAAACATTAGAGATGGATGCAAATCCAAACAATCTGAGGGGATTTTCAGATATTTTTCTCGGCTACAATTGAGTTCAAAGGGGGCATTAAGGATCCCTAAAAACACAGGAGGACATCAAACACCTCCATGGACTGGCTGGTCCCATCTCCGGGGTTCCACCGTCACCTCAAATATCTCAATGTTTCTTAAATCTCATGCTGCCACATGGGAGGGACCTTATGTACGTTTGTACATTTTGAAATACAGGCAAAAATAATTCTTAACCAAATAGTCACTGAAGTTGTGAATTAAAGGTATTACACACGCTCAATATATATTATATACATCGATTGCCACAAGACTGTTCAAAGCGAAAAATCTGGCATTTTCCCTCTCTTGCCTCTCTGCCCTTCTCAGTCAATTTCACAAGAGTCGCATGCTAACGGGACACTTTGGAAAGCTTCCATGTAACAAATGTGGAGTTTGTCTTAGGGCTTTGTTATCCTGGAGGCAGTCATCCTCAGGCAAGATCATGAGGTACAAGCCCTCCACTAGTGGCCACTGAGGAAACTGCAAGAAGACGGCACTTAAACCCACGTGATTAGGTCTTAGCAGGGACTTGGGGACAACTTGAAAGACTTAGTCCCAGGACACCCACTTTTAGTACAATTAAACAGAGATTTGAAATGCAAAGGATAACTGGGAAACGGACCTCCTTGATCAAGACAGTGCTCTTTTTCTTCTGTTCTAGTCATCGGGGCCTTACTGCTATACTTCCTGGGTTCAGAGGTCCTATCTTCAGAGCATGTAGCACTTAGCTCATCTGTATGAGAACTACGAAAAGGATGCGTGTTTAAGAAACCTGGAACCTGTTAATAATAATAAGGTTACAATGACTCTAGGGCTGATGAGTCATTAATTTCTCAAGGGATTGATTTTTCACTGGACACACATTCCTATGCCAGGGCCTGTATTAAGTACCCCAGAATGTCACTTGGATTGTGGACACATATGACTGCCAAATAATGACTGATCTTTCAAAATAATTCAGTTCAAACTGACTCCCCACCTCTGCCTCTGAAAAATAAGTAACCAAGAAACCAGTACCCGGGTTTAGAAAGTGTCCTGCCTGCTCAAGTTCTTTGGCAGTTTTCTTACTGGCAACATTCTGGTTCATTTTAATTCCATGAGGGCTGCAGGCTTGCACATATCCCCCTTAGAATCAAGGTTCCCTCGGGTGGGTTCCTGACCTTGCAGAGGTATGATAAGCTGCACATTCTGAATCAATGAGCATGCATTGATTGGGTGTTCTCACAGCCACTGGTCATTCGATCCTCACGGCAACTGTGGAGTAGGTATTGCTCCCATTTTGCTGATGGGGAAACTGAGGCTCAGAACACTTACATGACTTTCTGGGGGTCCCAGGGTGAGCAAATGGCAGATGTGGGACAGGACCCCGGGTCTCTTGAGTCCTGGACCAGGGGACACTTTGCTACACCTCACTGCCTCAGTGGTGCCTCCCATTTCCCCTGTGCCCCTTTCTCTTTCTGCTCCCCCCCCACTTCTTCCAGCACTTTGCCCCCCTCTCCTGGGTCCCAGAGTCTTCTCTGCTAGAGGGGAATTTTGCTAGAAAACTGAATACACCAAGATAACTTGCTTGGTAATTTGACATCTGTACACTTTCCAATTTTATTTGCATTGAAAAAGAAAGAAGGAAGGAAGGAAGGAAGGAAGGAAGGAAGGGAGGGAGGGAGGGAGGAAGGGAGGGAGGGAGGAAGGAAGGGAGGGAGGAAGGAAGGGAGGGAGGAAGGAAGGGAGGGAGGAAGGAAGGGAGGGAGGAAGACTCCTAGACTGAGAAGTGAAGGAGTGAACACCAAGTGCTTACATTGGTTTCCATTTCCCAGCCTATAACATGGGGATTTAGATGAGTTGACTAGCAAGTCCTTTAAAACTCATTTCTGTGGTTCTAATGGTGGCGTTTTAGAGAGTGCAGCAGCTAGTAGGGACAGAGCTCGGAACTCCAAGTTCACACCTCGTCTTGGTCCCTCGACTCAACCGAAGATGCCCTTAAGTTCCGTGAGCCCCCTGCTCCCAGTTTGGATGGTACCCCACGGGTGGTACTGGATATCTCTCTGTCTTCACAATTGGATGTCACACCGTCCAGACATGATACTAACACAATCAAACTTGCCCACCAGACCCAGGCTGTTCTCTGACTTTCTGGGTTTGTTCGTAATCCACATTGTCCTTTCCCTTTGCTTTCAACCTCTGGTCTCTTTCGGACAAGGCAGATTAACCACACACACAGGGTGATCGTGGGCACCTACCCCTACAAGTGGGTGTTTACCCCCCAGTGAAAGCACACAGAGCCCCTCAGGAGCAAAAGTGGGTTTGGGTGCATGTGTGCAACTGACAAAATGTGCTCCCGCTGGATGCCGTTCAGGGCCGTGAGTCTGAATGTCCCTGCCATGGCCCAAGGGAGCGGTGTCTGTGTCACCAAGCCACTGCTGGTAACTGGGTCCCGTCACAGCTGACAGGGCTGAGTGGAGGTCAGCGGCTGGCGGCTGCTCCCAGAGCAGGTCCCTCCGGATGGGCGGAGACAAGAGCAGGGGAAGCAGCTCGCCTCACCTGCCCCCCAGCCTGCTCTGGAGAGAAGCAGAGGGCTTCCATCTCCATTACCGTCAGGGTCCAACATCTCTCACCAGCTCTGAGACTCACAGCGATGGATGCGGGGATGGGGCAGGAAGGAGGTGTGAGCTAGACGATCACAAAAGCCACAGTGTTTTGGAAGTGGAAACTTCCAGCTAGAGAACATTCTTAAAAATAAAACAGTGGGGCTGGAAGAGGACTCCGCTAATGCCCTTGTTTTGCAGAGGTGACTTCCTTGAGATTACAAAGCCATTAAGTGGCAGAACTGGGACAAGGATCCTGGCCTTTTACCACTCAAAAGAGGGTTTGGGAGGCCCTTTCTTTAAAGCCAGAGACTGGTCGTGGACCAGTGTTTGTGGGAGCTCGGTGGAGACAGAGGGTGCCGAGCCAGCACCCGCAGGGAAGGCCGGCCGTGGCGGCCCAGGAGGTGACTGTACCTTGCAGGTTGAAGCCCCGGGGCACCAGCCCATGAAGCTCCATGGTGGGGGGATCATTCTCTGATGCGTTGGAGGTGTTGGGGGGGATGGCTCTCCTGCCTCCAAAGGTGGCCCCCGAGGACTCCGACATTCTCAGCCTCACAGGCTCCTTGGGGGGAGAAAAGGAGGCGCGGAAAGGAAGGTGAAGCCAGTTGCATTTGTGACAAGGACTCAGAAACAGGGAGACACGTCTGTCTGTGGCGACTCTAGAGCAGCACATTTTGAGTTTCGCATAAATGAACCCTGAGACGTGGCAGGAAGGATGAGTCTAATGATGGAGTACGGTTCCCCAAGGATCTCGGGGAGATTTCGTGTTTGTCAAAACATATGGAAAGCAGAAGAAAGAGGGCTTATTTGAAGAAATGAAAAACGTAAAAGATTTTGGAAAGCAGGGTCTTTTTCTCATTTCCCCTAAAGGCAATCTCTTGAAAGAAACGTTTGCTACCCTATGCAGGTACCTCTGCCCATTTTATATAGACTTATGAGGCTTACGTCACTCTAAGAATAAACTCATACACCCATGTCCAGATCAGTGACATCCTCTCAAGCATTCACGTCTGCAAGTTAATTCAGCCAATATTTATCGAGCCCCCCCATGCGTTCTGGGCACTTGGGGTACATCGGAAAACAAAACAGGAGGATGCTTGAATTGAAAGCTTCCAGTCTAGGTGGGGTACGGATGAGCCCACCAAGATTCTTAAGTGAACTCGCTCGGTAGGGTGTGAGAAGATGGTCGCTGCCTTGGAGTCAGGACCACAGGAGGCAGGACAAGGGAGGGGAGATTTTGGGTAGGTGAGGCAGAGGCCACTGCAATATTAAATAGGGCTGTAAATAGCCCGCTCGCTAAACTTACTGGGTCAGCTAACACTGCCCTTGCTCCATGCCTGCTTCCCCTTCCTTTGGAGTTTGTGTGGACAAACAACCCGTTTAATCACCACACCTCCCCGTCGGGGTCTTGTTGACCAACAGACCCCATGAAGGGAGACCTCGTTTCTGGCTCCAATGAAGCTTTCCCCTTGATCACCTGGATTACCCAGTCACGACTCTGTTTCTTCGGCTGTTTTCCGCACCCTCAGAAGATGAGAAGTAGCCCTTACAGAGGCGAGGGGATTAGACTGTCCCAGAAATGTGTGGAGCAAAAATGGAGCACAGCTGGAGCCCCTTCCTAAGGCACTGGGGCTTGGAAGCAGACAGTAGCGTTTGGAAGTGTAAAGTCTGGGTGGGTATCCAGAAATACCTGCGGTCAGATTTACAGGCTCTGGCGGGTTAAGGGGTGGGGGGAGGGGAGAGAGAAGGGTTACGGATAGAGAGAAGGCAGGAAAAAGCCTTCCTCTGGTGGGGAGTGGCTGGGGTGGGCTGCAGGGCTGCTAGCGGAGGGGAATGTTTGGACAGAGCAGTGCGGTGGCCCGCTGGGAGAGAGAACCATTAAAGCAGAGACTGGGGCGCCCCAGGTGCTGCCCGGGTGCAGGCCAGGCTGGGTGAG
Organism: Grampus griseus; assembly: GCF_964374135.1. Taxonomy (NCBI): domain Eukaryota; kingdom Metazoa; phylum Chordata; class Mammalia; order Artiodactyla; family Delphinidae; genus Grampus; species Grampus griseus. The sequence goes on from NC_139004.1 coordinate 4,257,228, forward strand.
CGCAGGTGGGCAGAAGCGCCCCCTTCTTGTCAGGTCTGGGCTGGGGCAGGTGCTCCAGTTCGGCTGCCTGCGGCTGGGGGGATGGGGTGCCAGCGATGGAGAGCGGAGCTGGACCACTCGCAGTGCCAGCCAAGCAGGTGTTCTTACCTGGCCCTGCCTGCCCCCCTCTGCAACCTTCTGCATTCTCTCTCCATAGTCCGCTCCCCTGAAGAAAGGGGTGGGGCTGTCCTTTGGGGGAGCACCCCAGGTGCCCCTTTTCAGGCAGCAGCGCCTTTAGGGAAGCTTCGTGGGATGCCTGAGAGAAGGCCTGCTCGGAAGTGGGGCTGGGTAGATGCGGAGTAAGGGGGCGAAATGGAACTGGACCGCTGGGGCTGCTTCCGATACCCGCTCCCCCGCACTCCGGGCACCAACTGACGGATCGGCCCGGGAAACCCAGGGGCAGGAGGTGGACGCAGGGCTGCGAGATGCCCCGGCAGAAGGGGCGGCTGCTTACCTGCGGTCCCCTCCCGAGGTGTCCCAGCGCAGGCTGGCTCTGGGCGTCTCTGGAGTACTCCCTCCAAAGGACACAGGCTAAACGACAGGAAACTTAGCTCTTAAATAACTTCCTAAGGACCCCCCCCCCGCTTCCTCCCCCCATCCCGCAGCGTTTTCTCCTCCCCCTTCTCGAAGGCTGGCGAAGCAGCAGCGTCTCTGGGACTTGCTGGTCACCCAGCCATGCTGCTGTTATTCCGGCATGACCCCCGCCCCCCGGCCCCCCTTTCTCCCAGTTTCCAACCTGGTGGCTGGGAGCCCCGGGCAGAGTTCCCTGCAGTGCCCGGCAGACTCCGCCCCCTTCCCCTCTCCCACTTTGGTCAGAAGGCTGGGAAGGAGGGGTCTTCCTGCACAAGGGAATGTTTTCGCCCTCCAGGATTCCGAGGGCGGCTGGTGCGGCTTGGCAGGAGGGAGGGTCTGCCCTCCTACAGACAAGTTACAGACAGCTGTGACCATGCACAGCAAGGAACCTGTCCTTGTTGGGTAAATAAAGCTGAGGGGCTTGGGCTACATTCCTGAACCATCCACAGAGCCTCGCCACCATCTAACCACAAGATTTCCTGCCCGGGGTGGGGGTGGGGGGATGCCCAGCTGGAGGCAAGATGAGTAAATACCTTTAAGAGTGTTACAAAAATTAGAAAATGACTTTTTCTTTTCTGAAAACCATTTTGGTTTCTTTTCAAATAATAGAAGAAAAAGAAAAGAAAAATTTCCTTCTAAAATTTTCCATACTTTCTTTTCCTCTGAGTCTTTATATCTCTATAGACTCCTATTTCCAGTCGTGGCTATCTCTAACCTTCTTTACTGTCTCCGTATTTCTGACCCTGTCACTTGATCTAATTTACTAGGGAAAAAAACGATGCCACTGTTTAAGAATTCTCTCAGTTTTTTGCTACCAAATCTATGCACTCGCCTGCAAACTTACACATCTTTTCCCTGTTTCTTCTTATTACTACAGTAGAAAGGTTCCCACCTTGTCCATGGCCAAGTGTGCTGTGTCCCCCCTTTGCCTGTGTTCCCTGTCACCTTCTTCAGGGCCTTGCTGTGCGGCTTCTCCACTCTCCCTCCTGTACCTTCAGGCTCGCTGTCTCTAGCAGTTCCCTCCCATCAGCATGTATTCAACTTCAAGTCTCTGTAGTATTTTAAGAAACCCTTGCTCAACCCACATCCCCCAGCTATCGTTCCTTCTCTCCCCTCTTCGTTGCAAGCTTCTGCCCCCATCATTCTACGGAAACTGTAGTTCAGGGTCATCCATGGCCGTTGCTAGATCCAAAGGACAGGATCCAGTTCCCATCTACTTAACCTTTGGAGGCGCTGAACTCTGTTGCCCACCCTCGCCTTGAAGGTCTTTCCCCTGGGCCTCTGAGAGATGCGCTCTCTGGAGTTCCTCCATAGGCTACACAGCCTCCCTTGATGATTTCAGCAACCGCCATGATTTCAGTTTCCATCCTGACTTCTCCCACATCTAGGTCTTTAGTCATAATCTTTCCAGAGCTTCAGAGTCCCCTCTCTAACTGCCTACCAGCCATCGTCACTTGGCATGTCCCAATGATAACTTGCTCATCATGTCTAAGATGAGATATACAATCTTCCCTAAAATCCTGGACCAGGAGTGTCCTGGATTCCTAGCTACCCTTGCCCACGTGGTCAGCCCTACACCCTCCAGATCAGGTTACACAGTTGCCAGGTCCCCCTGGGATTCCTGGCTGTGTTGTGCCTTTGGGACAGGCTTGCTACCCTCAAAACCACTACCACAGTGACCCTTTTGGCCTGAGACTCACTGATTATTGTGCGAACATGCATACGTGCTGGTTAACTTTCTAACTCTACCAAACCACCAGCCGAGGAGAGTCAAGCACACGATGGCTTTCTCTTGCCCAACAAATAGTGTCAGTAAGAGAGTGTCCGAGGGCACCACGCCGTAGCATGGGTGGTTGAAGCCCACCCACATTACAGACCCTTTGCCCACAGTCCTGGGTCTTAGAAATCAGCACAGAGTTTTCTGACCATACGGTGAGCCTTTGCTGGGCGAGAAAATGTGACCTCTGCAGGGGCAGCTGGGTGCATAGACTCAGATCTAAGGTGTCTTGTCTCTGAACATCATTTGCTTGGCATGGAGGTGGCACAGGGTATGTATTTAAGGAATGTAGCAGCTGGTGTTCAGCTAGGAAAACAAAGATGACTTGAGGTATTTTTAAAAGAGGGAATTTAACGCAGAAGATTGGTTACACAGGTGATGGAAAAGACAAGGTGACAAGTAGGGGCAGATGAGGCAGCAAGAGCAGGGAGGACGTGGCATCAACACGGCATGCGGGCTGGGGTTGTGTGGCCGAGACTGGAACCGCCAGAGCTCCACCCTTTCCCAGAAACACTGTCTGGGCTCCCGTAGGAGGAAGGACCCCTCTAGCTCGTTTCTTTCTTCTCCGTCCTCACTCCCTCCACAGTCTCCCATTTGCTACAGTCAGTTACAGTCAGTCAACGAAGGGGTCAGGGAAACACAACCTGCAGAGATGGCGTCACCACGCCTGTGATGGGGGGAAGGGCCCCAAGACCACCCGAGGTTCAATGAATCACAAGGTGGACCCGCCAGCCTGTCATCCTCACCGCTATGATTTAGGACAGCAAGAAGGTACAAAGCAAAATCAGCAAAGGGAAAAAGCACATGGGGCAGAGGCCAAAGGAAGCCGGGTACAAAGTCACAACGGTCCTCACCCGCGGGAGTCGCACAGCCCACGCTTGGCTCCCAGCTACACACTGTGACGACACGTGTGAAATGGCATCACCAGGGAGACCATCAGAGACCCAGAGCCCACGAGTTTTATTGGAGCTGCTCACAGAGGCCCCCTCTGCCTGGCACGGACGAGTCTGCAGGCTCCCAGGAGGAAGCAGGCGCCCGACATAAACCACCCCGACTGTACAACGTAGGCACCTCGAGCCATGCCTCTAGGTCAAGGAGTGGTGGGACGTCTCCTGCAATCGGAGGCCCCCTCGCGAGCAGGCCTCTCTAAGGAGGATGGGCAGGGCTCCGGGGGGGACACCTTTCTTCACAGCCTCCCCACGCCCACCCAGGCAGATCGGAGCAGAGACAAGGTGGCCTCAGAGCAGACAGTTCCAGGATTGGCACATCAAGCCGTGGACCTTTCATCACGGTACGGCCAGTGCCTCTCGCTCCCTTCCCAGCATTGCTGTAGGGCCACAACCATGGCCTGGAGAGAGGAAACTCCAGTGGGAAAGTCACGGGGAAAATGGAGCTCTTCCCGCCACGTCCCCTGGCCTCACGGGCTCGAGATGGGACCTCTGGGGAGACGTGCATCCTCTCGGTGCATAAGCCCTGACACCTCTTTCCATTTCTCTGCAACCAAAGGGGTCACGATCCCAACATCCTGTTGATAGAACCTTGAAGAAAGCTCCTCGTTGTCTCCTCCAGGGGCAGGGCAAGAAGGCCTGAACACATCACCTAGGGATCCTGGCTCCTGTCAGAAACATGCAGCAGCCTTTGGGAGTTGTAGGTAAACAGGAGGTGCGGGGTGGAGGGATTCCAAGTTCCCTTAATTTGACTCTTTGATTCTGAGTTTTCACTTATATGATATGGACACTCTTCTCTCCAAATAAACTACCATCTTTCTCCTACTTGGCAATACCCGGGACGCGGACTATTTGCTCAGGGGATGACTTTTCCAGCAGACTCTATTTGATTTACATGCAAAACTTCACATCCCAAACAAACAAACAAAAATCTCAGTCACGTCTGGACCCTACTGGTTTTTTCCAGCTGCAACAGGATCTGGATTTTGATGGTTATAGATGCAGTGGCAGAGGGAGGTGAGTGGATATAAATAACAATGAGCCTTCAAAGATGCCAAACCTCTCAACGTCTCCCTGTCTTGGGGGAGACTTTTTCCTCCAGTGCCCTTGAGCCTTAGGAGTTGGGGGAAAACTTTCCACTCCGGAAGGAGGTGGGGCTGGGGGGAGGATGAGATTCAGGCTGAGCGAAAAGTTTACAATCACAGCTGTGAACAGTTGGAGAGGGAGTGGCCCTCTGTCTCCCTTCACACCTTTCTCAGAGCCTCAGGGGAGCCTTCACAACGTCTGACCACGGTATTTGAAGCCCCAAGAAGGAATTTACAAAGCACCATCCCAGCCGCTGCCACAACAGAGCTTGGCTTCTGAGAAAGGACCCTTCCTCTGACAGAGCTCCTTTCCGTCTTTTAGGAGAGATGGAATCCGCGCCAGTGCGCCAGTGACAGCTCTAGAGGGCAGAAGCTTCTCCTGCGTCAGCTTTCCTGGGCATGGTTCCCTCCGGCCAGCGCTTTGCGTCACCCTTAATCTACCATCCCGGGGAGCAGTGGATTGCAGGGCTGTCTCCCCGTGGCTGCGCCCTCCAGGAGGACACACGGAGGAAAGCTGTCTCCTCCTTAGGCGTGAGAGTGAACTAATGCACTTGTGTGCTTATCACTCGCGTGAACATTTCTGTCTTTATTACTATTGTTATTTGTAATTGTGGCAAAATACACGTAACGTAAAATTTACCATCTTAATTATTTTTCAGCGTACAATTCAGTGCTGGCAAGTATATCACATTGTTGTGCAACCAATCTACAGAATTTCTTCATCTTGTAAAACTGAAACTCTACACCCGGCGAACAACTGATCTGAGTGTGTGTGTGTGTGTGTGTGTGTAAGGGTATTTGTGAAAATGTGCCTGTATGTGTGTGCCTGTCTGTGTGAGTGTGTGATGTGAGTGTGTGTCCAGGGGCAACGGGAGGACTGCAGAACCACCCAGAAGATGCTTCAGCCCTGCACTGGCTTCCTAGCGCCTCCAGAGTTCTGACTGGACTGGTTTAAAGACACTCCAAGACTTCTTAAATTTAAAAGACTATATAAAATATGAGAAAAGTCAACTAGAACTGGATCTCTTACAGATGAAGTCTTCCAGGTTTGAAGGCAGGAGATCTTCTAGTGAAATGTTGATGACTTAGAGATATCAAGAGTGGAGAGGGCTTCGGAAGCTATAAGCAGCTCCACCAGCACAGACACAGGGCAAAGCCTGCTCGGTTTGTTCAATTCCATTCCTTACTCTGGTGGTGCACAGGCTCCATGACCACAGAAGCAAATAAGAGATCCCACATCTACCTTTCCCACTTATCTTGCTTTTTGGGCTAAAAAGCATTCCGTGATAATAAAGCATTGTGAAAACACAGCAAATAAAATGGTAACATAGCAATGCACACGAACATAATGATCAACAGAAGTTAAACTTAACAGTAATTCCACAAATTTATAACAAAGGTGTTCATTGAAAGGACAGCAGCGGTTGAAAACCACATCTAGCACCAGATAACGGGGGCGCACTGCAAACAAGGCTTGCTTCATTAGAATTGCCAGAATGCCAGCTACCTGTGTGTGTGCATGTGTGCACGTTCGTGTGCACACATGTGTGTGCAGGTGTGGGCTCCAGTCCAATAGGAACTCTGCAGGTCCCAAGGGTAATATGACAACTGACGTTAGAATCTAGGCTTCCTCACCTGCTACCTGTGTGACCTTGGGACAATTACTTGACGTCTCTGCACCTCAGTTCCCTCACCTGTAGAGCAGCAATTGTGAGCGTGTCTACCTCACAGGTTCTGAAGATCAAAGAAGAAAATACATCCAAAACACCGTGTGCAACCCCAGCACAGCGCTAACATTGAATATTGCCGGTAACAGCAGGTGTGAACTGAACAACCTCACGCATTTTAACTTTTTCTAAAAGTTGATATTACCTTTACTTCCTCATTATCAGGGAAGAGAACAGTTAACTTGCTAATAATTTAGGATGCTTTGGTGTGTGGGGGAATCAGTGGCAGTGCTTTTACTATTCAGTCCAGTAGGTCTTCAGGAGTTACGTCTGCAATTCACTCTTGTCAACGGGGGATTCCATTTATAACTGGCCGGTTGCAGTTGTGTATGTGAGAATACTTACGGGTGTCTTTCTAACGAAGCAAATGAAAACCCTGGCAACACAAGGAAGCTGCCAGGGGAGTGGGTCAGAGAAGGATTTTAGATGAAGTATGACAAGCGAATGGACCAGCTTTTGTGTGGTTGCCTGCTGCCTTTGGAAGCCCGCATCCGAGCAGGTCAAAGGGCAGACCTGCCTGGGCATCTCACCAAACTCCTCTAATGAGGCCTGAGGATGCCAGCTCCAACGCGGTGCCCCAGTTTACGGCACTCACTTGTCCAAGGGCCCTGCTGCTGCCTGTTGTAGATGTCGACGATGTCACACAACATCTTCTTGCTGGCCAGCCGAAGCGCTAGAACCAGGCCTGCAGGACTCTTCTAAAGCGGAGCAGAGCAGAGACAAACTAAACTTGGAAACAGGAGGAAGAGCTTCCAGTGAGGTCAGGCCGGAAATGGAGAGGACTTGTTGTTCTGCAGGGTCATCGCAGCAGCAGAACTTCTGGATAAGCTCTATGAATTTCTAAAGCGAGCCAAAGACCGTTGCATAACCGCACGTGTGGGCACCAAGATACAACTGAGGAATGGAACAAGTTCTCGTTTCTTTGATGCTCACTCAGCAGTTTCTGCAGTGAGGTTTGCAGACGACTGTGCCAAGTCCTTCCTGTGAATGTGTTTCTTTTTGGTGCATTTTTCCTATCACAAAGGTAACTAGGAATTGTTCAAGTAGCCTCTGAAATACTAGCTGTACCACATGGGCGTGATCCACCAGAAACACTTGGTGTCCATGAACGTTGGTGAATCTATTCAGCGCCTGAGTCACTGCTACCAACCTCTTCTCTCCGCACTTTCACTGATTTCAACCATATACACTTGGAAACTTCAGGCAAGATCTCATTGTGAGAGGGAGATAGTGCTACAGGAAAAGAAAACTTAAGTATGTCATAGATGAACACAACCAAGTTAATTAAATCATCTTGAGACTAACACGGCATGGCTTCTTTTAGTCTCTAGTCCCATGAGAGTACCAATTTAATTTCTCATAGTACTAAGTTCCCTCTCTCTCTCTTTCTCTGTCTCTCTATACATAATAAATTATATAAATAATTTATTAGCACTACATTTATTTTAATTTTCATACGGATACAATTATTTTACTATGCAGGAATTCTGTGTTATATATGTATGTATATTTACAAATATATAAAATGTATACTCTATGTATACATAAAGCATATATATGTATTTATGTATGTGTATAATGGGTGTCATAGGGCTGAACAGCCTAGAAAGATACAGAAATCAGAAGCTTTTGATTTTTAATATTTGGCTTCAAAATACTTTCATTGAAAAAGGCAGTTGTATCTTCTATTACTCCTTAAATTGGGATTGATTATAGAAAACCCAGCTGTGATCTATCGTGCCTATTAATACCTTGTGGCTGCCTGGTAACTTATACCATGTGAAGCTCTTTCATGATGGCCATTTAATTCTCTAAACAGCCCTCTGCAGCATCTCTGTTCACAAATAAGGAAACTGAGGCCTGAAGACACAAAGGGACTTGTTCATACAGCCAGTCAGTTACACATCTGGGACTTGAACTGAGGTTCACACAGTGGCCGCATCAATTTACATTCCCACCAAGAGTGCAAGAGGGTGCCTTCTTCTCCACACCCTCTCCAGCATTTTTGTTTGTAGACTTGAACTGAAGTTTGTTGCAGAAATCAAATTCAATGTCTCAGCTAAAATACACTCTCACCAAGCCATCATCTCTCCCTGACTCAAAATTTCCCTTCAACCCTACATGTTCTAAGGTCCCTCTAGAGTGGGGCTCCTGGAAGATGCCAGTTGCCTCCATCCATCCTCTGAGTGGTGACAGGCAAACAGGCACCTGCTCAGGGCTTTTTAAGCATACTGAGTAGGAGACGGTGAGGGATGTGGCCAAACCGTACCTGGTGGAGGCCATCCGCACAGGCTCCGGACGTGCAGGCTCAGCGGCCATGGCTCACAGGCCCAGCCGCTCTGCGGCATGTGGGATCTTCTGGGACCGGGACACGAACCCGCGTCCCCTGCATCGGCAGGCGGACTCTCAACCACTGCGCCACCAGGGAAGCCCGCCGGTGTTTTTCTTATTGGACCTCCATATGGGTGAGGGATTCTGCTAGGTGCTGCAGGGGATTCCTTGGGGAGAAAGAGAGACATTGTCTTTTCCCTCAAGGGCTCACAGTCAGCCCCTAAGCTCACCAGTGAAGGGAAAGAGCAACGTTTATCCCGAGTCCTGGACCCTTCAGCCCTGATCCTCCCACCCCCGAGAGCTCCTTCCCATGGCTCGGCCTCATGGAATTTTGTTATTCCTGCTCATCTCCTGCACCCCCCTGGTTACCCAGAGCAAGTTAGAGCAACCGGTTATTCTGAGTGCGACGGCCAACCTCCTATCCTCATTCCAACCTCACTTCCCATCTCTTCGTGTCTAACCTGAAAATGCCTTTCAGCACAGGCAGGAAGTATGACAGAAGAATGTTCCGGTCTAACAAATGATAGTGGAAAATGCTCTTTGCTGCGGGGCCTTGGCGATCCAAGCGCACCGCACGTGTTCGCCAGCTGCAGTTTCGATGGTTTCTGTTTTACCCGGCATTAATTTTTTATGAAATCTCTCCAGGGCCCAGGGGACCCATCACTGGCTTTTAGCTCTTTATTCTGCACTGGCGTGGCTAATTGCTGAGATGGTTCCAGGATAAGACTCACATTTCGGGCAGCTCTGATGTATTTACCAGCCTTCTCGTCTGCAGGCCGCCTTACATCTTTGTGCGGAATTTTAATGTTTTTCCTTCAGAGGGGAGCTGAAGGAATTATTGGGCTATTAATATAGTCGCCTTGTTTAGATCAGTTTTTCACATCGGTGGCATAACGTACAGAACATTGCCAATAACAAACGTCAGATTCTGTTCAATGACTTCAGTGTGATTCTTAAGAAGAGCACGAAAGCTGTGCAGCAGAGGCATGGCGTGTTTCACATGACGTCTGCTCTGGGAAGGAAGCAAGCTTGTGTGGGCAGGTGTGACCTGAAGTCTGTTGGACCCAAGGGACCTCTTCCATCAGCGCAGCTCTGATTTTGCATCAGATGGTGTCTGGGTCCTTTCATGCAGCTAGTGGCTCTCACAGCCTGTCCCTGGACCCTCTTTGCTGTCCCCATTACCAAAGCACCCCACGGACCATTCAGAAAACACCGTAATGTAAAAAAGAAAGGGTTTGAAGAGTCGCTGAGTTCCAAGGGTCTACACGCAAGGCCAGTGCTACGATCTCTTTCTCTAATTTCGGATGTCCTTTTCCTTACCAACTTCATATGCTTTCTGAAAAATAAGAAAAAAAAAACAAAAAAAAACCCTTGGTCATCTGGCCTTCTTTCCTTAAAGTGAAGCCAATAGAGGCATAACAAGGATCTGCCTGTGCAGCTAATTTTCTTCTAACGGTGACTGTAGCTGCATACTCTTTGCAGCCCTCCTGCAAGGTTGTCCTGAAAGAGAATTTCACAGCCTTGACTTCTCCAATGGTTTCAACTGCTTACAGAGTCCGGATTTTGCGTAAGCGGCTGTGTTTGGCAAGAAAGACTTCATTTTTGGCAGTTTTGCCTTTATGGCACTAATGCCAGTTTCCTGACAGCATCCCGGGGAGACTGGACCTTGGGTTTGTCTGGGAGATATCCCCCCTCTCTGGTGGTGACAGCTCGAAGGTTATGAGTCTTCATTCCCTTGAGTGTCTGGCTTTTGACCCAGCCTCTGGTGAGGACCCGCCCCCTCCACGGTCATTAGCCTCCTTTCTTCTGCAAGCACCTCCCATCTGCTGGGCAGCCTGGGCACTACTGTTAAGTCCGAATTTGCTAGTATTTAACTCACTCATCACAGACCATAAAAGCCTCTGCTTCTTGAAGTCTCTCAAGTGTGTGAAGGCAGGATGTGTGGGGAGGAGATGCCGCTGAATGTGTGTTTTACGGCGTGTTCTCAGGGCAAGGGGGTATTGTTCAGCCGCATTTGTTCCGTCCTTGAAGACAAAAGGCAGTGCTTCTAGCTGAAGCTTTGGCTCATTCAGAAGGAAGCAATCAATTCAGTTCTGCAAGTATTCATTGAACACTTCCGATGACCTAAGAACAGCGCCAGAAGGTGCAGGGCAGTGCCTCTCAAACTGCAGTGTGCGGGAGTTGCCCAGAGAGCCTCTGATTAGACAGGTGTGGGGCAGGGTCCAATCAGTTTGCATTTCTCAAAAGTTCCAAGTGGCTTCTGCTGCTATCTGTGGACCTACTTTGAGCAGCGTTGCTGTAAAAGACCCTTTAATGAATGTGTAAGAAGGACATTCAAAGACATTCAAATCAGAGAGTAAGACAACTAATAGTATAGAACCAAATAATCCAAGTCCCCAGGTGCACTCCGGAGATGGGGAATGCCCAGGGCTTTCAGAAGCTGATGAGTGTAAAGTGGGACCAAAGTCGCCTCTAGTCTGGGGTAGCGTCTTGGAGGCGGCAGGGTTTTGAGAAAAGGGCATGTTATGGATGGGTGGACAAGAGACGGGAAGGCTTTCCAGGAGAGGAGGCTAACGGTGCTAATGAACGATAAGAAAGGTGATGATGTATGGGGAGTTTGCTTGGAGAGCGGATGAGGTTAGTTTTGCAGGGTTCATAGTTTCTGTGGAAATAAATGAAGACCGACCAAACGAGAACAGGAAAAGGCCATTTACTCTGAGCTTGCCATAGCGAAGGGGTCAGCCACCATCACTTGCGTTCCAGCAGAGACTCAAAGGCAGACAGCGGAGACAGCTGTAGAGCAGAATAAAGGGAGGCTCCCGGTGCGCCCTGATGGGGGCTGCTGGCATGGGGGGCTGCGGACAGTCAGCCAGAGGCACAGCATCCTAGGTGATGTGTTAGGAATGCGTGCTTGTTTTCTCTGTTTAGTCCTAAGCTGGAAGAGGGGCAAAAATGAGAGAAGCTGCCTTAGAGTCTTGAGCATTTGGAGCTGATCGCCACAGAAGTCCTTGCTTGGCTTTCCGGATTGCTACCCAAGATAGCAGTCAGGCTCCCTGAGCGTCTGACTCCCAGCCACTGGCTTCCTGGGCTGGTTACTGTAGATAAGGGTTGGTTTCCTTATTGCTTGCTGCTGGCTGTGGGTCAGGGCTCTATTTTTATGCATGGTCTGGCCATGGTCTGTATATTCCGCCTCTCATTTCTGTTTTAGAGACTATATGGTTTTGTCCTGATGTCATCCTTCCCTTCATTCTGTTTTCTGTTCCTATTTGGCGAATGTGGGCCTATATCCTCAATCCGCTTGGCTGGTGGGTTTCCAGTGCCCCTTTCCTTTTGCTCTGAGTTCTCAGGAGCCCCTTCTATGTTCTGTTTACTCTATACTCCCTCAGTTTGATTGCCCCTGAGTAAAGCCCAATTCTTGGGCTGCATTGCTACTCATAGGGCGAAAGCTATGGCTTGTCTCACTGCAGAGATGCCAGGGCTGCTCGGGTGGCGTCAAGGACTAAGGGTCACGGTTCTCCCCTTGGCCTCATGGGAAAGGACAGTCGAATGCTCTCCGCAGAAGCTCCCACGTCTCCAGACAGAGAGGAGTAGTGCGGATTCCTGTTGGATGGTTGCAGCCACAGGCCCCGATACCTCTGCTGGGGGCAAAGGGGAAGCCTGCAGGTGGGGTCCTCTGTTGCCCAAGCCAACATCCGACAGTCCTGCGGGTCCCAAGCAAGAGCGAGGTCACCTGTTTTCCCAGCACCCACAGCAGTGCTCCCCAGGCATCACACTGCGCGAATGCCCCTCTGCTCTCACCATCTGTCAGTAGATGCTTTGGGCTGCCAGTTTGTATCTTGCAGCAGAAATGTCCTTCCTTCAGGTTTCTTGACTAGCTCTTTCACGACGGTACATAACATTGTAGCCACCTCCCTGCTTCCGCAGGCAGCTCCACCGTTTTTATTTGTCCCATTTCCCTTTGCTTTCAGAAACGCCCCTTGACGTGGCTCAGGGCTGTGTCCAGTGGGCTGCGAGCTCCTAATTAAATTCTGTAAGTGAAGCTCGTGTGTCGGTGCACCTTTCTTTTTTTTTTCCCTCTCAATGGCTTATTTGCGCACTTAAACTCATTTTCATGGAAAATTTCAACAGGTAAATCCGTCGGATATTAGATTAATCCAGTAAAGAAAAATGGCCCTAGGCACTCAATATAAAATACCTTAGCATTTAGAAAATGCATAGCAAAGATTTATTATTTACTATAAACATAGATATTATCAAAGTAAATAATACATCTGGAAAATAGGACTTTTCAGCTTTGACTGCAGATGTGTTGAGTATGTTTGGACATACGTATTTTTTCCTGGGAAAAAATATTTTTGCGTTTGTTGCACAAGAGGTGAAAAGTGAAGGTATAGAAATAATGATTCTGTTATATATATTGAAATAGAGATTCCTATCTATCTCTCAATGCCCATTTTCCCTTTCTTCTGCAGTGATTGAACCTCCAATTTTTATCTGAAGAATCCTATTTCCCAACTTATCTAGTAGCTGGTTACAGCCAGGAGACTGAACCCTGGACCACGAGAAATAAATGGAGATGTGTGTGAAATTTTTTGTGTGAGTCCTTAAAGGTGGAATGTGCCCTTTCTTGCTCTAGTTTCCTTCTTGCTGGATGGAATGTGAACGTGATGGCTGGAGTGAAAGCAGCCTCGTGAATCACAATGTGGAAGCCTTAAAGATGGTGAAAGAAGCAGCAAATTAGAAAGAGCCTGAGCTCCTGTGGCTCCTATTCCAGACCTGGACCGCCTAATTAGACACTTAAGGTGAGAGCAAAATAAACAGGTGTCCGGTTTAAAACACGGTTGTTTTTGTTATTTTAATCCCTTGCAACCAAACCTAATCCTAGCTAATACACACACCAAAATAATCAAAGAGCCAGGAACGAATTTGCATCACTCTTCGAAGGATGGGAGGAGCACATATGCTATGTAGGACTGCTCTCCCCTGTGTCACTCTAAATCAAGGCAGAAACGTATTCACTGGACGTGCAAAAAGCAAGTCATCATCGTCACAGGCTTTAGAGCGTTAGAGCTGCTCACACCCACAGGACAATACAGGCATTTGCCTTTGTGTTGTCACCAAGAATAAAGTAATGTCATATTAAATATGTAAGCAGTGATGATCTCATAGCACCAGGAAAGCCTCCCGTTAGAGATGATGGAAGGATGGGTTCTCTTTAAAACAGACAAGCGATCAAGCAACAACAACAGCAACAAAACCAGAAGAGGGTTAACCAAATACTCGGATGGTAAAAGCCAGGCTTCACGATCTCAGTCTCAAATCCCTTCAGGGACACGGAGGCAATGTAAACGTGGTGTGATTTAAGACTGCTGGAGTGGCAGGAACTCGTACTCAAAGCCTGGGAATCGTGCTCTGCCTGAAGACACTCAAGTGTCTCTAAAATATGCTTCTGGACGCATAAAACACGTCTGTGAGCTGGTCCTACGCCTGAGCCACGTGTGTGCCCTGGTAGATTTCGACCAGCATTTGCATCGGGTTAGGGTAGATTCCATTCTCGGGGCAAGAGAGAACCTCAGGCTTTGAGGAGTTAGTAATTGAGGGGAAGAAAGCGAGACGGATACAATTTGCGTCTGTATGAAGATTTTTAGAGCCTGAAGCGCCTCACTAGGATCCGGAGTTATAATTTGGGAAGGTTACCTTGGAGCTTGGCCTTAGATATGGAGGCTGAGGGAGTGGCCAGAGCAAAAACCCAAACCCCAAGCACTAGACAAACAGAAGAAACACATGCACAGTCAGGCTGGAACCAAGAGATGCCTAATTTATGTAACTAAGGTTTCAAATCCAAACAATAAGCCATCAGGGATTTTTTTTTCCCTTTCCAGCTTTACTGAGATATAACTGCCATATAACATTGCATAAGTTGAAGGTGTGCAAGATGAGAAGCCATCAGTCTTTGCAGCATAGGCTAAGAAGTAACCTGAATGAGAAACAGAATTTATTTTTTTTTAATGAAACAAGATAAAATTGATGTCTTGTGTGTTATATACTCAAATCAGGGTTAAGTTCAGGAAGGATAATAGGTAGACAATATGAACAGACAGGCTGATCATCATTCCTCCCGTCTACCTCCTCAAAAATACAAGGCTCAAAATAATTACATAAAATCAGGATTTATAACAAAACCTCATGTTGATGACCTACTTGGTCCAAGTCCCCTTTAATTTAAATCGGTGATGTGATCTTGGAAATTATTAGTAATACATCTGTTCCCTTCAACCTCTAATTTAACTTTTGACCAGTATACAACAGCAGAGACTGTTGTTAAGACAGGCCATACGGACCCAGCTCCCTACGTGACAAAACTGACAACAATTCAGAAAATTAAAACACATTTTCCTATAACATTATTCTTTTTCCCAGTCACAGTACTGTACCTGAATTAACATTACCTAGCTAGAAAAAAAAAAAACAGTTTCATTTGGGATAGTAACGGGATAGAGTATTAGAAGACACTATGAGAAACCATATACTAAAAAGAGGAAAGAACCACAAATTCTAGGCTCTATCCTTACACGTACTCTTCACCTGTGATCTATCTTCACCCAGGTGAAGGGATAGAGCCTGTATGAAAAATCGCCAAAGAAGCTCAATATATAGGAATCAGCATATTGACACCTAAAAGGAGGAAAGCATGGCTCCGTGGCATCAGTCTGGTGTCTCACATCTACATGGTGAGACAGATGGAGAAACAAGCTGACTTCCAAAAGGTCACTGATTTTGATATTCCTAGGACAGAAATGCTTCCAGCCGGGAGTAAATCCACAAGTCACTGAAGTGTGGAGGACTAATCCACTTTATAGCCTTCATCAAATATTTAGAGATGGTACAGTACCCACTGGAAAAAACTGAGAGGACAAGAAAGGAATATTTAGGGTCTACGGTTTAAATATGCACAAGCCAGACCCTTTATTAAAACATCAGAATTATTTTTCTCTGAAAACAAGAACCTTTTAGTGGGATTTGAGAAACAGTTGATGAGACTATGTATCCCAAAGGTATTACCAGTTTTACATGCATCTTTATGTAGTAACACTAAAATCCCAGTTAAACGTATTACAGAATGGAAGAGGCTGAGGGGTCACAGGCCAGATAAATATGCTTGGTCTGCCGGACCAGTGACTGATTTTTTTTTTACATTAAGGATTTGACATTTAAGATTTACATCAAGGTTTGGTTGCTGGACTGAAACAGAATACCAGTGAGAATCTCCTCACGAATCTCTTCCTCCCAAAAAACTGTTTCAGAGACAGGGGAAAAAATTCACTAAACTGTATGTGGCTATATTTAGAGAAATTAATTATAAGGCTTCAATATGTGAAGCTGGTCACTAGAATGACAGTTATCCTGGGATCCACTCCAAATAAAATAATACATTAAGCATAAGATCCAAGTAAGAAACTTCTTTCTAAATAATTTTAAAATTCTGCACAACTAAACAATGAAACCCAAAGAATGAAGCCACAATAAAACTCGGTTTAGTAAGATACAGAAGGTTATGATAAAAACAATAGTCATTGAAAATTAATAGTTTTTCTCCCCAAGTACTACAGTTCTTTTTCAGAACATTGGATGCCATTTTAAAATTTTATTGATAAGGGACAAAATAACTACACAAGACCAGAGTACTGAAAGGTAATCTATATCTTCAAAAGAAACTAAACGGTATCGTAGACAATTATATCACATAAACTGCACTTACCTTTCTCCTCAGTTTGAGCTCAGTTACCCGCCAGCTGTTGGAATCCCTAAGCAAAGGAAAAACAATCAGAATCATGTGTCTTGTTTTTGTTTTTATTAGTTAAGATGAAAAAAACAGGCTAATGTTGAAAGCACAATAGGTCTGAAATAATAATGCTTAAGTTAAAGTCGCACCTGTGCCACCTTTGGTGGTGCAACCTTGAGCAATTATGGGGAGAGGGAAGGGTGAGCTGTGACAGGGCGAGAGAGAGGCATGGACATATATACACTAACAAACGTAGTAAGGTAGATAGCTAGTGGGAAGCAGCCGCATGGCACAGGGATATCGACTCGGTACTTTGTGACCGCCTGGAGGGGTGGGATAGGGAGGGTGGGAGGGAGGGAGATGCAAGAAGGAAGAGATATGGGAACATATGTATATGTATAACTGATTCACTTTGTTATAAAGCAGAAACTAACACACCATTGTAAAGCAATTATACCCCAATAAAGATGTTAAAAAAAATTCACTTAGTTTATTTTTTGTCTTGAGTTTCTTTACTATAGACTGGGGAATTTGAATAGATTATCTCTAAAAGCTTTTCAAGACCCGAGGCTTAGAAAGTTCTATGCAGCTTTTCTCTCCTTTAGGAGTTCCTGGGAGGTTTTGCTGTCATTATCCCATAACACCCATTGGGAACACTATGCATGGTTTTCTCCTTCAGTGTCCCTCCTACGCGACCCCCAGGCTTGAGAGTAAAGTCTTCTTTGCTGGTGATTAGTTCAGAAATGGGCATGTGACTCAAGTCAGGGGCACTGAAATCAAGGGTTCTGGGCAAGTTCATTCTTGTTTTTCTGGGAAAACTTCTGCTCTCTTTCTCTGGACCTGGTTGGATGCAGAATACGAAATCTGAAAAGTTATCACTCTCTCCACCACTCTAGAGGTGAAGCCAATGGTTTGAGAAAGTCTGAGTCAAAGGACTACCAGGAAAAATGGATCCAGACCCTCAGGATTAAGTCAGCATTGAAACTGACCCCACTCTGGACTTCTAGTTACGTGAGCCAACACATTTCCTGTTGCTTCAGCCAGTGGCGCTGGTGCTTCCTGGTTCTTGCAGACGAAGACGCTGAAATCTGCATTTTGTTGTGTGTGAAGTATTCGTTCATGCGAATCTTCCCTCTTCACTCACTCGGCGCAGAGGAAGCACTAAGACTGATCCATCCGCAGTGTGCCTGCTTGGTCTAGAATCTCAGAAGTGTGAAGACCCTAAGCTATGAGGTTGTTACGTAGAGAAGCTGCATTTCATTCATCTTTGTTTCCCTAGTACTTGGCACAGGGTCTGCTAGAGGGTAGCTGCTTTAAATAAGAAACAATAGGGCTTCCCTGGTGGCGCAGCGGTTGGGAGTCCGCCTGCCGATGCAGGGGACGCGGGTTCGTGCCCCGGTCCGGGAAGATCCCGCGTGCCGCGGAGCGGCTGGGCCCGTGAGCCATGGCCGCTGAGCCTGCGTGTCTGGAGCCTGTGCTCCGCAACGGGAGAGGCCACAACAGTGAGAGGCCAGCGTACTGCCAAAAAAAATAATAATAACAAACTAAATAAATAAATAAGAAAAATAATATCTGTGTCTCACATTTATTGAGTGATTACTACTCGCCAAGGCACACTATAGGTGTTATTCCTTTCAGAAGTTCACAACCCACTGAGATCAGATACCAACATGATGATTCCCACTGATCAGATAAAGTGAGAAATTAGGTAACTTTTCCAGGAGTACTCACAGGTGTTCCATCGAGCCTTGCCCAATTTCAGAGCCCAAGTTCTCTATTTTAAAGTTCCAAATAAATAAATAAGTAAATAAATAAATATTTAAAGTGCAACTATTTTAGAGGTTTTCTAGTTCAGTAATACTCAAAATGTAGTCCAGGAACTGGCCGCAAGTCCGCAAACTGTTTGCACTATTCATTTCAGTTGCCATTTTTTTTTCATAGCAAGACTTTCCCAATGAAGGAAGCATACGTTCTATCACCTTAAAGGCGAGTCTTCCTCAAGAAAGTTGCCAGTTTTTCACCAACAATGCAATGTTTGCAATGATGTGCTAGTTCAGTTCATTACCTGAAAGCAAAGTCTCTCACTATATGATAATTCCATATAGAGAGAGTTCATGTAACGGTGCAAAACGTTTTTCTTGCTATTCCTTTCAAGTTACTATTCAGCCCATAAAGACTTCCTCTTCTCTCTGATATCACTTCCTCTTCACTCCTCTCCCCATCTCCCCACATGCCCCTCCGTGTTTCCCCTCCTCGGTTCACTCACTCCCAGGGTCCCAGCTCCATCCTAGGTGAGCCCACCAGGGTCCCAAGTTCTGAGCGTTGGTCCTGACTCTGGCTAGGACACGTGAAGGCAGGTCCTTGCTGTGCTTTGAGGGAAAAGGCCTGAGGTCCTTCAGATTCCTCAGAGTGCAGCATCTGTAGAACAAGTAACCAGAGAAAACACATCAAAACCATCCCTATTTTCTAACATTGGCCACTTATGGAATAACCTCGATGTCATCTTGTTAATAAAGCACTGTTCTTTCCCCTAAGGAAAAAGAAGGAAAGAAAGGAATGTGAGGGAATAAAAATCCTACCCTAGCACACATACACCTGATGGTGCTCATCTTTCCTCAACACGTTGAAGAGTATGAAAATGACATCCCCCTTGCGTGGCATTTGGGGTCCAGCGGTCTTGGACGAGCACCCACCTGCCAGACGCTAATGCAAAATCGAAGAGAACATAAAATGGCCCTTTAAGAAAATTAAGTGAAGATATCACCTTCTTCATTCTTTTTTTTAAAGAATTTTTATTGGAGTATAGTTGATTTACAATGTTGTATTGCTTCCTGCTGTACAGCAAAGTGAATCAGTTATACATATACATATACCAACACTTTTTTAGATTCTTTTCCCATATAGGTCATTACAGAGTACTGAGTAGAGTTCCCTGTGCTACACAGCAGGTCCTTATTAGTTACCTATTTTATATATAGTAGCGTGGGAGATAAACTGGGAGGTGGGGATGGACATATACACACCTTCCTCATTCTTTAGGGTTTCTTACTCTGAGGTCAACTGCCATCTGGTAGATCCATAAATGGAATAAAAAATGTTATATATTTGTGCAATTTTCCAGAGAGTCTGTGACTCCAAATGGGCTGATGACACGTCCTGATCTGCATATGCTCAGTGCAGAGAGAGCAGTCAACTATGTGGTTTGTATATTGTTCTCCTTCCACCCATGGGTTTATGAAGGCATACATATTTAATGACATTTTATGAAAATAAGACAAGTTAATAAACAAACTGGTATAGCATAACCACGAGATTCTATGCCATGGCTTCAGACTGCACCTGTGCCTTTTCCAGCCATCTCACAAATACAGGGAGGACTGAGCATAAGATTCAGGAACTTTATAGTAAACCTTTCACCCCTAATGGGAGAAAAAAGTAAAGGTATGTCTTAATTTATGTGGGTCAGTAAAGGAAGATGGAAGATTTGAGTTTCATTTGGAGATGGCTAAAGGAAGAGAGCATATGACTTAAAACAAAATAAAGCTTGGGAGATACTAAATGTCAATTTGGAATTTAGCGAATTTAGCTCCTTCTGTTATGAGCCACTTTGGGGTTCTGCACAAGAAAAGTTTTTTTTTTTTTACAAAGTGAAAGAAATCTCTTTTAATTTTTCAGTGATGATGGAAACCATGTCATCTCTGTTCTTCCTTCAACCTTTATTTTGCTTCTCCTTTGGAAACTAGATCACTTGTGAAAGTACAGTAGTACAGACCCTCATCTTTACTTTGTGAACAAATAAGGAAATTAGCTTGTTCTACATTCAATCACACTTTTCATGAGAGAAAGAGGACAATATATAACAAATCTTAACTGAATTAAAAAACACATATTATTTTTGTAGAGGTAAGTTTAGATATTTATCAGTTAAGGATTTTTATATTCATTTGTAAAGTCTTGTATCTTAAGAGAGACTTTTGCAAATAAGTACACAGGGTTAAACATTAATTGTTTAATAAGTTAAGCACGAAACAGTTAAAACCATCTTCCTTCTTCACTGTGAGTCTTAGTTACCAAGAGCTTTACTAGGTCACTGAATGTCTCTCCATGGTCACCCCTGACATTTTCTGATATGCTTCCCAGAACTCAGGACCAAGGAACATCTGGTGCCACATTTATGATTTATCATTACATAAACCCAAGATGCTGAGAGTGCCCACATGAAAGAAGCACATTGCAAACACATTTAGTTCCAATAGTGATCACTATTTCATTTCTGCTGTTAACTTTTCAAAGAACTTCCACAAATGAATAACATGAAATCACATTTAACTAGCACTCTTTCATCTACAGAACCCCTTTTACATGCATTATTTCATTTTTCTTTGACAAGAATTCTGTAAGATAGATAGGACAGGTATTCATACCCACATTTTTTCAGATGAGAAAATCTAGGCTAAGAAAAGTAAAGGGTTCTGACTGGGTAACACAGAGAGTAAGGGGTGACACTAGAAGTTTTTTAGTTCTCTTTTCACCATACCTCAATGTAACTTCTATTTAATCTCTCCTGTTGATCTTAGAACCATCTTTTCAGATAATTACATGAGATATGATGAATAACATTATTAGATCAATATTGTAATTAGAATGTAGTCTCCGGTTGGGTAGTAATTTCTTCAAGAAGCCACTTCTGCATTCTAAAAAATAGAAATGGTGTCTGAGTTGAGTTCTCTGGATACAGTATTTTTCCAGACCCCAAGGCCAAAGAAATAAAGGAAGCTTTTAAGAGTGGGGAATGTGGAGAGGAAGAACACTGAATGGTAGAGTCCAAGACCAGGTGGGAGTGGACCCACACCTAAATGGCTATGTGGCCCTTGTCAAATCACTAGGAATAGGTGCTAACTTTGTAGACTATTGGGCCAAATACTGTGGTAGTTGCCATAATTTCTCCTACAGTGCTCTTGAAAACCTGTTTTCTAAATAAGAGGAGATTAACCAACTTGCCCAAGGCTATGTAACTTGGAAGTAGAATTGGGGTCTTTGGCTCCAAAACCCTCACTGGCGTCAACATCCTCATTGGCTTTCTGACTGCAATGACCTTTGGAAGCCCCTTTCTTCTCTTGAGTTCTGAATCTACTTTGGTATTATAGAACCAGACTGTCTCCATTGACCTCATTCCCTCGTAGTGTGGTTTTCTGAGGACCATTTGAAATTTAAGCTAGTAAGTTGTGATGTAGCCTAAAGAGCATTTGATTCAATAGTACTAGTTTCTTGTGATTGTTGTTACTGCTTTGGGTTTTAGGTTTTTCTAATTGTTTACTAACGTCTGGTTTAAATTTTATTTGTTGCTCCAAATCACATATTTTGAAAGCCTACTCATACCTTGCTTTTTTTTTTCTGCTACACAAATAAAACATCATCTGGCAATAAGAATAACTACCTCTTTTTCAAAGAGCCTAGCTTGACACACACAGTTCTCCTTGTTCTTTTCTTTTAAAATTATTGTAACTATTCTTGCCCATTTACCCTCCCAGATGATTTTCAAATCAGCTCACCACTTTCCATGAAATATCCTAGTATTATATTAATTGAAATTGCATTGTTTATACATTGATTTTAAAACAATAGCTGTCTTTAAACACTGAGCCTTCCCTTAAATAAATAGGATCAATTTTTTGATTTACTCAGATTTTCTTTTTATGTACTTCATTAAAATTTATACTTTTTTATCTGAATATTTATTATTAAGTTTATTTAGGGTTTTATAATTTTTATTCTCACCATAAATTATTCTTTCTCTTTATATGGTCAGTTGATTATTATTTATAAACAAAATACTGATTTTTGGACGTTGTTCTTGTAAGTGCTGACTTAGCTAATTCTTTCAGTAGTTCAAATCATTTTTCAGTTGATTTTCTTATATTTTGAAAACATACTGCCTTACCATCTGCAAAAAACCCTCAAAGTTCTCTTTTTTCCAAAATTTAAAACCCATATTACTTCTTGTTTTATTGCATTTTTCAGAACCTACAGAATAATGTTGAATAGTAGCCATAAATGTTGAAAATTTGTTAATTTTATTCTAGTCTTTTCTTATTAGACTAGAGTTCAAGTAGCAGAAACAGCATCAACAGATATGAAAATTATAGAGACTATTGTTTCATATTACTAACCTGTCATTTAAAGGCGTTTGTAGCAAATCTTGCTTTGACCAGCAGCGTATGAGAGGATCTGTCTAGTTAATCTTTAGGCTGCATTTTGTGTCCAGTAATTATAAGAAATGAAAGTTTTAAATGGTTCTGATGTTGAAAAGACTGTAAAGAGATGAACTACACAATGGGCAACTTAGCATATCTTTTCATATTTACTGATCAAAATCTATATTGATTTTGCAAGATTATTCCAGGGAAATACATTTTGGATGGTGGTAGATAAATACATTCTCAAAATGGCTCAAAATTTACCTCATTCTAACACAAAGTGTACTTAAACAATCACTGCTCTTGTCTGGTTATTGCTGTACTTGGAATACACAATTCTATGTTTCTGACAATGTATTCTTTGCATTTGCATCAGTTAGGTTTATGAAATTTGTGAATTTCATATTTACTGAACTTTTAACTTCTCATCTTCAAATGACTGGCTTGGCTAAAAATTGCTGCAGACTACTAAACGTTCTGTGCAGTGCAATGCTGCGGAGGTCTGCTAAATAGACTTTCCAGATACATTTCATCATTTCACCTCCTGCTCTACCACAGTATTATAAATGGAGTAATAATATTTCTCACTTGCTTCTATGTCTACCCTGACTTACATGAAGACTGTAAAAACAAAAATACCTTCTGGGCATTGCTTTCGGTATGAG
This sequence comes from Grampus griseus, assembly GCF_964374135.1. Taxonomy (NCBI): domain Eukaryota; kingdom Metazoa; phylum Chordata; class Mammalia; order Artiodactyla; family Delphinidae; genus Grampus; species Grampus griseus. The sequence continues at coordinate 4,280,352 of NC_139004.1, forward strand.
CTCTGCCAATCGTAATCACAACAGTTACCCATTTTTTAGGAATCTAGAGCTGGATTAATATGGGTTCTTTCACTCTCACAAGGTTTGCATCTTTAAAGGATCAGAGGTGACGGGCAGAATTTAAAAAGCATAATTTATTACTGGACATAGTATTAATCCTTAAGTGTCTCTACACCCACTTGCACTCCAGACAAACTCCCATCTAGTACCTCCTTGATGGTTGAAAGATGGTTAAAAAGCTAAGGAAGTGAGTACAATCCATATTAGCAATTTGACCTTTGGAATTATTGGAGCATCTGCTCATAATTGTTTCTCTTCTATTTCTGCATATGTATGTGATACAGAACAGGACCATGTGAGGCTCCTAGGCACAAAAGCCTTTCTGTGTCCCCCATTTCTTGATTACAGGAAATGGGCTTCATTCAGCCTCCAGGACCTTCCCTGAGTTCCAAGGAGAAGGTTCAAACAGATACTAATTAGGGAAGGGAGGGGATGTGGAAACAAGGGAGGCGCAGTCAAAAGAAAAAGTAGTGCAGCCTTGGGGCAGGGTCCTGGTTCCGCCTCAAGGGATACACATCACAATATCTTTGAGCTGTTTTGCAGATACTGAAATCCCCACCAGGGGGGAGAAGTTAACTGTGTGCTGCCCACAAGCATGTAGACCCCAGACTGGTTGGAACCAGAAGGTTGATGATGCTGACTCCCACTTACCTCCCCACCAACCAATCAGAAGAATGTCCATGAGCTGATCACGCCCCCTTTGCACCATTACTATAAAACTCCTCACTACCTGCTCCAGGTTGGGACACACAGTTCTGAGGGCATTCGCCCGCTGTGGCACCCTTTGCCTGGCAAAGCAATAAAGCTATTCTTTTCTACTTCACCCAAAACTCTGTCTCTGAGAATTAATTTGGTGTTAGGGTACAGAGGCCAGATTCAACTTCAAATGCTGCATTCACTAAATATACAGTTAGCCGAGAGTAGTTTTTGGGGGGGTTTTTTGAATTTTTTTTTATTTTGAGAGTAGTTTTTGTAAAAGTAAAGAGCTGCTTAGTGAGGGGTCTCTTGGCCCTTTGCTTGTTTCGTTACTGCCAGCACAGCATTAAAATGGACTATTTTATAAAGCAGTCAGGACTTAAATGATTTAAGGATTTAAATAATTGCTCAACCAGCTAATTGAAATGATCTAACAGAGCCTCACAGAGCAAACTATCCTTGCATGATCCTTTCTTTATTACCTGTTGGTCCTCTAACAAGGAACAGCTGCACAGACAAGCCCCCGGTAGCAGCAGCTCTAAAAGGATAAAAGTGGAGAAATAGTAACTTTCCAGTGGAGAATCTGGTGGGCACCCCCTTCATCAAGGGATCAAAGTAAGTGCAGCAATGGAACAAATCAACATCCTATGCCCCCTAATATGATGCACTGAGAACACATCACTTTTGAGGTCTTACTGCCAAAAATGCACAACCTGCATCTCATTGTGAGGCAATAGCAAACAAACTCAAATTGAAGGACATTCTACAGAATATCTGGCCCTCTCTTCAAAACTGTCAAGGTCATGTTTCCCATACCTACTGGCCCCACATATGATTCCAAATGGCATTCCCAATCCCCAAGACCATATTCTATGGCAGATCCAGCTTTTACCTTCCACTGCCCTTTCACATCTCAGTTCACACCTGACTGGTCCCACTGTAACAGGGAAGAAAATAATCTGACTCTATGTTGGATCTGTTTCTTTCACTTTGACCTTTGCTTTCCATTGCTTTTGTTCTGTCTATAGCTATAGGCATACATAATGGTCTGCCTCTGGGAACCCTGCCCCTCTGCCTGAATATTAAACTAAAGTGCCTTTGTTCAGCTCACAGGGGAACACCCTGACCCTGCCCACATGTGAATGGCTGCAGAAAAGAAGAAATTAACACATTCCCTCCCCAAGGCTGGCCAAAACCAGGAGATATTTTGCAAGACTTATGACCTTTGACTTTACTTCCTCACCTCCTCCCCAGCTCTGTTCTATAAAAGAAACTAGCGTCCAGACCCGGTAAGATGGTACTCTAGGACACCAGCCCACCATCTCCTCGGATGCCCAACTCTCCTAATAATGTCGCTATTCCTTGCCTCAACACTTGTCTCCCAATTTATTGTCCTGTTGTGTGGCAAGCAGAGTGAGCTTGGACTCGGTAACACCACTAACACTTTTGTGAAAGGACTTAAGTTGACCACGACATGCACAGCAGTGCTTGAGAGGGAAGAGGCGATCACCTGGTCTCCCGGACCCTCAAATAGGGTCACATCCTGAGATTCTCCTGGAATAATAAATACGATTAGCAAGGACCATCGTCTCTAATATAGTACTTCAGACAGGCTGCAAACTGGACAATACTTCAGAATACTTTTCACTTGGAAGAAAATGCCAAAATGGAGAAGTGGCCCGTTCATTTCCAGGAAGTTAAAAAACTGCTAGGATTCATCTTGGAAACAGCAAACCAAGTAGCCAAAGTGGAAGTGTGCAGTAAAGATGATGAAATAAAATTACTCCCTATAAAAAGCCATTACTGTCCTCTTTGCAAAGCCCTTTCCCCAAGAGCATATGTATAGAAGTGGGTGGGGCATAGGAGGGACAACAGGCTGCTAGTCCAGGCAATTTCCAGGGAAATTAAAAGAGAACTGAAACCTGTGAGGTTCCCCCTCCCTAGCAAGCTTTCTGCCTTTCTTTGACTCTTTTTTCTAGACTCAGAAGGTCTTGGTAAATCTGGCAGCTGTCACAAAATACCATCTGTCCTAAGAAAATGGGGGCAGAGGTGGCTGTAACCCAGGGGATTTTTCCAAGTGCTGTCAGCATGCATTTCCACTGGTAAAGGAGCACGATCAAGTCCCTGACAGGAAAGTGAAAACCTTACACAGCAAATCTCTGAAGTTGCACCTACATGGGAACGGGTGAAGTTTCGGGTGTACGACTGGGGTGGTGGCTACCTGCCTGTGAGAGAAGGGAGGGTCTACAAAGTCCACACATGCAAGAGAGAGAAGGAGGGAGAGGGTTATATAAAGTGGGCAAAGAGTTGGCCATGTGAGAATCCACCTGTATCTGGTTACCTGTGAGGACTGGTCAGTATTGGTTAACTGGTCTACCAGCTGAGAGCAGCTCCCGACCTGGACTGTGTGGACATTTAAATGCTGTAAGCACTCAGTCTAGTTCAGTGACGGATTCAAAACTGTCCTTATAAGCCCCTTTAAAGAAGTCAGTCAAGAATTTGAGAGGAAATCCTTTTAGCCTCGTTCTGCCATCATCAATAAGATGTTTTTCTCCAAGTTGCAAAGAAAGCCATCTACCTAACCTTTAGGATAAACTCGGGCTGCTGATTCTTCTGGGTGTGTAAGCAGGACTTGGTTTTGGAGCAAGAGTTTTTTGAGAGAGTTTTTATAGAGTTTTCTTGCAAAAGACTCGATTTTGCAAGAGTCAGAGCACTGATCGCTTATATTCCTCCTGCAAAACTGTGTCTATGAGGCATGTTTGCTTGAGATCACCCCTACGGTTTCTTTAGCCAAGGCCCTGGCCATTGTTCAGAGCCAGTATTAGGACGACAGCAGACTTGCTGATGAATAATTCAAAGCCTGATACCCATGCAGTTGAGGTGTCCCAAAGTGCAGCAAGAGCTCCCCTGCCCCCGATTCCAGCAGATGTTTCAGAGGAACTGGGGAGATGCCTCTGAAAACTAAAACCTCAGCTAGGCAAGGCCAACTGTCCACAGATGAGAAAAGCACAGAAATAAGTGGAAAGGAAACACAAACACACACACACACACCACGCATCCACCACACACACACACCACACACCCCAGACCACAGTCACATACATCCCACACAACACTTCACATATATCCACACACACCACACACATACACACACCACACACATACACACACACACTCCAGACACCCACACGGCACACACACTTTTCAATTCCGCAGGATACTCATGAGTACTTCTTTCTCACACGTAAGAGACGGCATGAATTACACGCCTGGAAAGGTGTCTGAGCCACGGCTGATGAAAGCTCTTGCAGGCCCATAGGTGTCAGAGTCACAGGGCTTCTCAGCACCGAAGGGGCTGCTGTGACCTCTGGGTTTGGGAGCAGATCCCTTTTCAGAAGCTGCAGAACCTGTTCATCTGTCTGGAAAGAGCTTCAGCCCGACGCTCACTTTGAGGTGTACGCTGAGACTGACCAGGCACGTGCTGAGTTGTGGGGGGGATGGCAGTGCCCTGCTTGTGGGAAATGCATACGTTCTACCAGAGTCTGAAGCATTTAGGCTACATGTCTAGGCAGGCGCTTTGCCCTTCTGGTTATTTTCTCTTAGCTCTGGCTATGTCTACCAGGTGGCTGGTGGTGCTTCTTTGTAAGATGATCAACGAGCCAAAATGCCATGGGGATGCAGGAATCTCCCTTGTTACACTGGGCTTCATTTAGAAATAAAGTTTATATATATATATATATATATATATATATATATATATATATATATATATATATATAAGTATATATATATGGGCTTCCCTGGTGGCGCAGTGGTTGAGAGTCCGCCTGCCGATGCAGGGGAAACGGGTTCCTGCCCTGGTCCGGGAAGATCCCACGTGCCGCCGAGCGGCTGGGCCCGTGAGCCATGGCCACTGAGCCTGCATATATATATATATATATATATAAATGTATATATAAAAGTGTATATATAAATATATATAAAAGTGTATATATATATACATATATATAGACACACACATATGTACTGTATATATGTATATATATAAACTTATACATATAAATTTATACGTATATAAACATACTATACATACATATACACATACTATATATTATATATACATAAATCTATGTATACATACTATATACACATACTATATATTATATACACATAATCTATGTATACATAATATATATACACACTGTATATTATATACACATACATCTATGTATACATAGTATATATACACACTATATATTATTTTGTTTTTGTTTTTTTGTTTGTTTTTTTTTTTTTGCAGTACGCAGGCCTCTCACTGTTGTGGCCTCTCCCGTTGCGGAGCACAGGCTCCGGACGCACAGGCTCAGCGGCCATGGCTCACGGGCCCAGCCGCTCCGCGGCATGTGGGATCTTCCCGGACCGGGGCACGAACCCGCGTCCCCTGCATCGGCAGGCGGACTCTCAACCACTGCGCCACCAGGGAAGCCCCCACACTATATATACATACATCTATGTATATATCTTTTATTTAATTAACAAACAATTAAATACCAGTTCCTATGTACACATACATACCAGCTACTATTTGTAAGACACTCTTTTAAGTCCATCACAAAAGATAATTTGTTTAATCTTCAAAACAACCCCAATGCTACAACTGCTTCTCTTCTCCGACTTTACAGATGGGGAAACTGAAGCTTGGGCAGGTGAGGCAACACACTCAAGGTTGCAGAAGCAGTATGTGATGAAACCTGGATCCAAACAGAGCCTCAGACTCCATAATCTTGGCATTTGTGGTATATTCCCACAACCTGCTTGCTTTTCTGCTGAGTAGGGACCTGGGAGCGAGAATTCACCCACATTTAGTTTGGTAGTATTAGGATAGTTACATGGGCATTTTTCCTACAAACTCTCTAAGATGGTTTGGGGGTACATGCATCTATACCTTCTGACCATTCACATTCAGCTTGGCAAAGCCTTAGGCTTTGTGTAAAGAGAGTTACAGAAGATGAATTTGTTAACACTGCAAACAAATGTTACTTGTGATGCAATTCATAGTAAAGAGTGTGAAAAGCCAGAGGGAATCTACTTTCACCAGATTTCATGTAAGCTATTCATTTATTTACCTCAGGTAAAAATAGAAATGTTCTAAATCATTTTTTTTTAATGCTACCAAATGGTGCCAAAGACAAAAAAATATAAGTGTAAATGTCTTCTTATTACCTATGGAAAATTCTAGGCCTTCATCTTGTTTACTGGCTATTACTGATGGTCACTGACATTTTCTGCTATTTTTATCTGCTTTTATTTTATTCTCATTCTTAGGGAATTTTACTCAGGTGTTAAGTTATACATTGAAACTACTTCTTATGTAACATTGTTTGAATGTAGTCATTGTGTGAATGTAGGGTGTAACCAAAGATATTCAGGGGTTAAGGTCTTTTTTCACAGCAATAGCTGTTGCTGTGGACTGTGGAGTGTCTGAAGGACATTCTGAGATAAGAACAAGATTTGAAACTGGAGATGGGAGTTCAGACCCAGGGCCCTCATCACCTTCCTTCCCCGAGGAGGGAGTCTCAGGAAGCAAAAATGCCAATGTGGGAAGCAGGTGGCCCACAGAGCTGAGAAAGCTTTTAAAGATTGTAATTCCCCTCGTCCACACAGGGCCTGTGATAGACGCCAGGAGAGACCGTGTCCTCTGATGCTCCCCATTTCCCTGAGAGCTGTGATGAGAACAGACACATCCAAAGTAGCCTAGGGGCAGGCAGGGCCCAGACCCCCGCAGAAGAGAGTCGCCCAGTTTAGGAAAGAAAAACATAGAAAGGCCAGTTAAATTCAAATTTCAGGTAAACAGCAAACAATTGTTTAGCGTAAGTATATCATGGAACATGATATGCTTAGCACGGAGCATATTTATACTTTATCTATATTCCGTTTGGTAACCCTGCTGGGAGGCAGTGAAGGAACAGATGCATGGAAGCCACTCGACCCTGCTGACAGACAAGTCCAATAGTCTCTGCATCTGCTTTGCCCAGATGAGAACTGAAACCGAGTCCCCCTACAACTGAGTTCCCCCGCTGAGTTTATGATTAATCTCTCTATCCAAAACTTTATTCCCTTTCTTATCCTGCCCCTGTCCCCCTCAGGATCGAGGAGCATCAAAGAAAAGGGAGAAATTGAAACCAAGCAGGACCCTGCGGGACCTTTCTGGGTACAAGAGCCCCACAATGTCCCCCATGTCTTGTTTGTAGGAAAAAGTACTTTCCAAGGCCTCCCCTGAGGTCCAAAGAGCAGGCTCAAGCAACTAATGCTTAGAAAAAGAGAGTCGCAGGACTCCTAGTTCCTTCTGAAGGAATATACGTAACAGTGACACATATCTTTGAGCTGTTCTTCAGAAACTAAGAGTTCCTAAATCTTTATTAATCATGTATGGTTGGGCTTCCCTGGTGGCGCAGTGGTTGAGAGTCCGCTTGCCGATGCAGGGCACACGGGTTCGTGCCCCGGTCCGGGAGGATCCCACATGCCGCGGAGTAGCTGGACCCGTGAGCCATGGCCGCTGAGCCTGCGCGTCCGGAGCCTGTGCTCCGCAACGGGAGAGGCCACAGCAGTGAGAGGCCCGCGTACCGCAAAAACAAACAAACAAAAAAAACAAAAAACTTCAGCTTTCTAGAGAAGCACAGTCCTCCTGAGTAGCTTCATCTTTGCATCATGAGCCTTGTTTTAAAAGAAAATCAAAGTGGTACAATTTGTTTACACTAGGATACTTTCTAAATAAACTCTTTAAAAAAAAAAACAAAAGTCTGGTCTTTCCTTAAATGTTACAGCAAAACAGGTATAAAATAGAGAATAAATTATAGTTTATATTTACAAAAGAGCTATAAGTGCAGTATAGATCATAAATGTATTATTTAATCAGTTTAGTACAAAATTGGTTTCCTAGTACATGATCGTGTAAAAGACATTTTAAAAATATTCTCGGGCTTCCCTGGTGGCGCAGTGGTTGAGAGTCCGCCTGCCGGTGCAGGGGACATGGGTTCGTGCCCCGGTCCGGGAGGATCCCACATGCCACAGAGCGGCTGGGCCCGTGAGCCATGGCCGCTGAGCCTGCGCGTCCAGAGCCTGTGCTCCGCGACAGGAGAGGCCACAGCAGTGAGAGGCCCGTGTACTGCAGAAAAAAAAAAAAATTCTCAGATTTAATCTGAGTCTTACTTTCTAAAAGAGGAAACCGTGATGCTGACCACAAGCACCTAGACTCCAGACTGGTTGGAACCAGAAGGCTGACGATGTTAACTCCTGATTACCTCACCACCAGCCAATCAGAAGAAGGTCCACAAGCTGATCAGGCAACCTATGACTCTCTCCCCTAACACTGTCTTTAAAAGACTTTGCCTAAAAGCCATTGGGGAGTTTGTGTCTTCTGAGCATGAGTTGCCCATTCTCCTTGATTTGCGCCCTGCAATAAATGCTGCACTTTCCTTCATCACAACCCAGTGTCAGTAGATTGGCTTTGCTGCATGTTGGGAGAGCTGACCCAAGTTCTGTTTGGTAATAGCATTATAAATGAATGTTTTTATGCTATCGGGGTATGAGTATATGTTGGGAAGTCTCTGCTCGGCTGTGAATGAGAAGAGAGTGTTAGTACAAAATGGTGAGACTGGAACTCAGAATCCAAGCCACTCCTGACACTGTGTGTGCTCTTGGACAGGTCAGGTAACATGTAAGGAAGGAAGAAGGGACTAAGATTTTTGTCACGTGCAAACCATGGTTCAGCTTAATCCTTAAATTGGGATAATATCTACCTACTGATTATGGGATTTGTGAGGCTTAAATATCACCAACCATAAAAGCCCTTTTTGCACACAAAAACTACACAAAAATATCACACAAATACAAGATATCATGATCACATTCACCAACTAACTATACAATTTGGGGAGGGGAAAGGGAGGAGGGGGAGCAGGGGGCTCTTCCTCTGGTCTATGTCTCCTTGATATTCAGCATCTGAAGTGTCTTTCATATATTAAGGAAAGTAATATCACTATGACCATCTCAACTATTATTAATTAATTCAATTCAAGCTATGGGTAAGTGAATGACTCAGCAAAATTTGATGGTTTGCTAACAAACTTTTCAACTTAGAGCAGCTGGGCTACTTCACAACTAACCAAATATATGTCAAAGAAAGTTAAGCCTTTACATATAGGACAGGGTTCTTTACAAAATAAAGTTGTAGGGTCAATATTCACTGAAGCAAAAGGCTGAAATACATAAATGGCCTTCCAGTATGAAGCATGATTACCATGGTGAATGTTCTTGTCTTCAGAAGACCTGGATGTGAGGACAAGTTCTGCTACATACTGTGTGGTCTGGAGTCTATCTTTCAACCTCTCTGAGCCTCAGTTTTGTTATTTATACAATAAACTAATAAGCTTCTACCTGTTGTGAGGATTAAATGAGGTTTACAGACATACATAGCACTTTGGGGAATATAATATACAATGTAAATAAAGTTGCATTTGTGATATCCTAACTGAAATAAAAACACCCAAAGTGTCAAAATCATGGCATTTTTTTTTTGTCATCTAGTTCCTAAAGAGATTTTTTTGACTGTATAACCTCTCTGAAATAAAATTACCCCTGCTTTCTTTCAGCTAAAATTCAAAGTATTGGGGAGACTTTTATGCAATTTAGTTTAGCAGTTTGGAAGGATGTTGACTATTTAAAATGTGTCTTTTTTTCTGAGGCTGTGAGAGCCTCAAGATGATTTTGGTGTGTGCAAATTCACCCTCTGACAATTCCACATCAGCTTTGTGAAGCTCTCCATCTTTCACATGCAGACAAATTTGTTAATAGTGCCGACAAATGAGAATTACAGTGCAGTTCAGACCAAGAGGTGTCATAAGTCAGAGAAAATCTGCTTTGGCAAGAATCATCTAGTGGATGCGATCAAGACAGCTCTGAGCTGCAAGTGTCACTCCCTACCCTGTGGAGGTCTCCGCTGAGCAGGTAGGGGTCCTCCTTACCTTGAACCGCTGAGCAATTGGGAGCCTGACTAATATTTATAATTCATGAGAAATGGAGTCAGTGCACCTCAGACATTTGCAGAGCATTGCAGTCATTAATGAAGTGGGGGAAGTGATCTGTTCCCTGGTGCCCCCCACCGTGTTTATTTGAATGTGTGATCATTAGACAACACCAGACTCTCTGGGGCTCTGTGCCCAGAGTGCATTATACCCCGGAGAACGTGAAAACACTTTAATAACAACAGGAGTGGGCAGGCCTGCTGGGTGCCTTCTGTTACCATCTTCAGGGCCTGGAAAGTCAGCACTCAGCTATGACCCTCACCATTTTTATTACCAACGTACAAGAAAATACTAGGAAACAATTTCATTTACAATTGATTTGGAAAGACCACTAAATATAAGGTATTTCTTCCCATTTCTTCCTCTGGCACAACTCTATTAGTAATCAACATCACAGCAACACATACACAGATCCACTAGCGTGCTTACACACACACACACACACATACATGAGACATAAACTTGACATTCCTCTATATTCCACATGCTCTGCAAACAGTACAGTACTCTGGGGTGTATAGATGGGTAACACGCCAAACTGGCTTGGAATATGCATTCATTTGAATGTGCAAATTTATATTAGTCAATTAGTCAGATAAATGATTTGGTTCATTCATTCAAATAAAATGCTGGCAAATTCCTAGTATACCATCCAGCTGAGAGATGACGCGCTTTTGCTACTTGTTTGCTGGTTTTTAAATGAATGAGTGATTTCTGCCTGAACTGGGTATATTTAAGATGATGTCATACTCAACCAAATTTTGCTGCCGTATCCTCTGTTAAAAGACAAGCTTGTTGAATTGTTGAATCTTCCACTTCTGTATCCAGAACTGATCTGCTGCCCTGTGTGAACGTGAATGTGAGCAGAGTTGGCTGCGTGCACGTGTGCAGGCTGACCCTGGGTGTTGCCCCCATGACTCGGTCTCTAGGGCAGCTTCTTGGAAAACAGTTATTCTATAAGAGGAACTCTGGTATGACCAGAATTCACTTAATGAAGACTAAATGATCATATCGCTCCATCAATTAGTAAGCATTTATTGAGCATCCGCTGGTGTCCCACGGGCATCCACATGGGCTCCCAAAACAGTGAGCAACCCAGACAGAGAGAGAAGACAAGTATCTGAGACACAACTGGAGAAAATCAAATGCTGATGTGTGGGGCTGGGATTTTAACCTTCTTGAAAGCATACTGTTCTTCCAGGCATCTTGGGGAAGTTTTATTTTTGCTTTTAAGCGTAGCTAGTAGGAGTGAAATGGATGGCAATCTAAGGAGCCTTTAAAAAAATAATAAACTTAATATTTTAGATTTACAGAAAAAGTGTGAAAGTACAGAGAATTCCCGTATACCTCATATCTAGTTTAGTCTATTATCAACATCTTACATTAGTATAGTACACGTGTTACAATTAATGAATCCATATTGATACATTATTGTTAATTAAAATCTACACTTTATGTGAATTTCCTTAGTTTTTGCCTCCGGTCCTTTTTCTGTGCCAGGATTCACATTACATTTAGTCCTTAGGCCTCCTTAGGCTCCTCTGGGCTGTGACAATTTCTCAGACTTTGCTTCTTTTTGATGACCTTGACAGTTTGAGGAATACTGTCAGGTATTTGGTACAATTAAATTGGGGTTTGTCTGATGACTTTCTCGTGATTAGACAGGGGTTATGGGTTTTGGGGAGGAAGACTACAGAGGTCATGTCACTTTCACTATATGATGTCAACAGTGCATACCATCAACAAGACTTGTCACATAGACACTGTTTTCCTCCCCAGTAGAATATTGCCTAAAAATACTTGAGACTCTGCCGGCAAAAGTAAATCTACAAGGGATCTATCACTTCTACAGGCTCCCCTATCCACCTCCTGGACCATGACTGGCCTCTTCTTTCACTTCAGTGGTTTATGATACTAATATTTATCTTGAAGCATGGTCTTTCCCTAGTAAACATCATTTTCATTATAAATGTTAAATATTTAAGATGCACAGAGGTCATTAACTATCATATAGAGAATACAGTTTCAACCCCTTTCTAGAAAATCAAATAAATCTTCATATACTTGATACCTAGCAGGACTCTGCGGGGCTCCTGGGCACAAGAGGCTTTCTGTGTCCCCCATTTCTTGATGACAGGAAATGGGCTTCATTCAGCCTCCAGGACCTTCCCTGAGTTCCAAGGAGCAGGTTCAAACAGATACTAATTAGGGAAGGGAGGGGATGCAGAGACAAGGGAGGAGCAGTCAGGAGACAATAGTGCAGCCTTGGGGCAGAGTCCTGGTTCTCCCTCAAGGGATACACACAACATCATCTTTGAGCTGTTTTGCAGATACTGAAACCCCCACCAGGTGGGAGAGGTTAACTGCATGCTGCCCACAAGCAGGTAGACCCCAAACCAGGTGGAACCAGAAGGTTGACGATGCCGACTCCCACTTACCTCCCCACCAACCAATCAGAAGAATGTCCACGAGCTGATCACGCCCCCTTTGCACCATTACTATAAAACTCCTCACTACCTGCTCCAGTTTGGGACACACAGTTCTGAGGGCATTAGCTCGCTGTGAACCCCTTTGCCTGGCAAAGCAATAAAGCTATTCTTTTCTACTTCACCCAAAGCTCTGTCTCTGAGAATTAATTTGGTGTCGTGGTCCAAGAGGCCAGTTTCGGCTTCATACTTGTGTGTGAGGAGTCTCGGCATTTGAGTGTTTTAAGAAAAAGCTGAACATTTACATTTGACTTGTTCATGATCTTACACTTCAAATGTTTCTGTCACAGCTTAGTAGTTACAGGTACATTTTTTTTTAAACAAAACTCCTGGGACTGGGTGGAAACACAAATATTACTGAGCATCTCCTCTGCACATTGTACTTAATTTAATCATCACAGTAGCCCTATAAGTCAGGTACCATTATGTGCATTTTACAGATGAGGGAGTGGTTCTGGGACACCAGGTGACAAGACTGATTAATGATGAGCCAGAATGTGTGAATGACCCCCATTATTTCTGTGATATGACCCACTCCTGCTGGAGTTGAGAAGGGAGTGTAATTGGCGGAAATGCTCCCCTTAGAGGTGCAAGACTTTTGGCCTAAGAGAATTTCCAGGCTTCAAGAATCTTCTAGAAGAATTTAAGTTTTTATTCTCGCAGACATTGTCACAACCTTTGCATGCTTGATAAAAAAAAAAAAATTTACACTTCTTCACTTAATCTATATTTAGACAATGGTTCTTGCTCCCTTTTTGATAATAATGTTAAAATAAATGTCTTTATTATAATTTCTCACAAAAATTTACAGGACTTTCCCAGAAAGCCAAGTGAGGGTGCCTTTGATAATAAAGTGGAATAGAAAAATACTTCACGGTAACCAATAATTGATCAATATGAAAATAGTTACAGCGATGTGACAAAGTAGAGTTTATAACACATAAAGAGCTCAAAAAGTTAATGAGAAAAAGAGCAATCCAATGGAATCATGAGCAAAGCTCACGAGTAGGCAGTTTTCAAATGGAGAAGTAAAAATATATTTTTACTAGTAAATATATGAAAAGATATTCAGCCTCTTTCCTAATCAAATAAATGCAAATTTAAACAACAGTATGGTTTTGACACATCAAATTGGCAAAGATTTAATATGCAAATACCCAGAGTTGGCAAGAAGGTGGAAAGGAATGACTTTTTAGCAATACCTATTATAGCTTTAATGTATGTTTCCTTTGAGCCAAAAATTCCACTTATAGGAATTTATCCTATAGAAATATTTGTCTAAGTATGCAAAGATATATTTCCCAGGATGTTAAATGTCATTGTTTACAAGTTACAAAAAAGAGGAAACAACTGAAATGTCAATTAATAGGGGCTTGTTGAAATAAATTACAGCACACACATACAGTGGAGAGCTATGCAATCATTAAAAAATATAAAGTGGAGTTCTGTACGTCCACATTATGTTTGGAGTGAAAAAAAATCAGGTTGCTGAAGAGTTTGTATTTTTTTTATCCGATTTACGTCAACATATATGGCTTAACCTAGATATTTTCACACCTCTTTTGAATGTAGCAGTGATGGGGCTTCGTAAGAAAGAGAATCCCAAACTCAGGATGCTGTCAACTGAAAAAAAGAAAAAAAACCCTCACAATCTAAAAGTTGAGAGTTCTATTTTATTAGGCAGAAGTGTTTAGGACTTCAAGCTGAGGAGTCAGCATCTCAAGCAACCCTGAGAATACTACCCTGAGGAGGGGAAGGGGGAGACAGGATATACAGGAGTTTTGTAACAAAGGGCAGGTAGTCTGAACGTCAAAAGATTATTGTTAATTAAAGAAAACTAGGAATCTCAAGTTAAGGAATTTAGTGCTTTTCCAAGTATGGGAAAATGCAAGAATGTGGCTCACTGAAATCATTCCTTTGATATGCACCTCAGCTATCTCAGGCCAGGATCCTGTTTTCACATTCTGAGTTTCCTCTGGGCTCACCTTAGGGACTGGCTGCAGTCTGATGGCTGCTAGATAGCAGGTATTCTTTGTTCCCTTCCTGAGTTCCCTCAGGGCTCACCAGCTCACCTTTGGAGGTGGCTGCAATCACTGATGGCTGGGACATCCTTCGTTTACTGATACGGCAGGCAACATTCCATTTCTCAACGCTCTTAGTTCTTTGGATAGGATTGTGTATTCATCCGCAAACAGATCAGAGATTTAAGAAAATATTTGTAAGCAGAGTGAGGATGTTACAAGCAGAAAGTTCAGAAATTCATTGAAAACACATTGGATTGAAGTCATTTTGTATTAACTGTCTGTGGCGACTCCAGGAAAGCAGAGAAGTTACATAAAATGATTCTCTAAACACATAGATTGCATTCATTGAATGGTTTCTAATTTCTTTAATATTTTCTCTGATTTCTTTATCACATACTGAATATTATAGTATAGAAAAACACACAAATATTATATAAAAGCTTCCTATACTATTCAACTTTAAATAATTGCTCTTCAACTCTAATTAACCCATTTGAAAAAAATGTTAGTCTGAAATGTCTCCTGAAGCTTTGTCCCTGCTTAGTCAAGGCTCATTTAAAGAGGGGCTTATCACAGCCATCCTCAAATAATTTGATCCTCTAGAAATATTTTAGTTACATCACACCAATGAAGGTAAAGAGCTGAAGGCAAAGAGCTGAATGTGGGCTTCCCTGGTGGCGCAGTGGTTGGGAGTCTGCCTGCCGATGCAGGGGACGTGGGTTCATGCCCCAGTCCGGGAGGATCCCACATGCCGCGGAGCGGCTGGGCCCGTGAGCCATGGCCACTGGGCCTGTGCGTCCGGAGCCTGTGCCCCGCAATGGGAGAGGCCACAACAGTGAGAGGCCCACGTACCGCAAAAAAAAAAAAAAAAAAAAGAGCTGAAGGCAAAAACTACACTCAGCCTAAGGGGTAAAACGTTATCTGGAAAAGCACTAGTTGACAAAAGGTGGGTTTTCACCTGCCATGTATGGAGCAGACCTGTTGTGGGTTGCAGGCTTTCAGCGGAAAAGGAAGCCTCTGGGGGCCAGGGTGGAGGCTACCCTCTCCACGTCTACGAAGCTTGGGCATCCTTGCCTCTGGCTCATAGAGCAGTAATACCCCCTGTATCTTCTTGCATAAATCTAGGGCTTTACATATATCGCATATCTTACTGATGCTCAGTCTAATTTTGGGTTAGAAAATAGTGACTGTGTAACAGGGAAGAGCCAACTCGGACTCCATGATGGATCTGTTTCTTTTACTTTAATCTTTGCTTTCGGCTGCTTTTGTTCACTAAAAGGATACTGTCTATACATAATGGCCTGCCTCGGGGAACACTGCTCCTCTGCCTGAATGTTAAACCAAAGTGCCTTTGTTCAGGGAAACATCTGGACCCTGTTCCACCTGGGAATGTCTGCAAGAAAGAAGAAATTAACACATCCCCTCCCCGAGGCTGGCCATTGCAGGGGATATTTGCAAAACTATGGCCCTTTTACTTTATTTCCACACCTCCGCCCCCTCTCTGTGCTATAAAAGAAACTGGCATCCAAACCCCCGATAAGATGGTTATTTTGAGACTTTAGTCTGCCATCGTCTCGGTTTGCTTTCCGAACAAAGTCCTCTTCCCTGCCTCAACACCTCGTCTCCGATTTATTGGCCTGTCGTGAGGCGGGCAGAGCGAGCTTGGACTGGTAACAACTCCAGTCACTTCTAACACGAAATGGTAAAAACTGGCTCACAATTACACAGATCTGGAAAGCTGTCAACAGGATACCTGATCATCATCCGAGTATTGGAATTTTGAGTAGAAAATGTGGGCACACAAAATACTTTAATGGGGATGCACAGAAATGCCACCTCAAACAACAGCCAGTAGGGAGAAAAGAACAAAACATGAAGCACCTGTAGGAAATAAATCAGGAAAGTATGGCAGCCTGGTTGCACCCAAGGAGCGCCTTGAAAACAACCAGCTCTGGAAACAGTAGCAGAATTTAGCTCAGTCATACATACAGTCTGGCCTGTGGGCTGCTGTTCATTCAGTGTGGTCTTTCTGGTAACCTCTACTCACAAAGATGGAGCTCGGCCACTTTTAGTACATCTTTCAATCTGGTGTTCACTTTCAAATTGTTGCATAATTACATGGAATAAGCCATACTAAGTTTTTTTTATTTTTATTTTTGGCTTACCAAGTTTTCAATGGTAACGTGCAAACCTCAAAGTCACCAAGACTTGGATAGGCCTTCAAAAGTCCAGTTGAATGAATCATAATCTCTTTGATCTAACATCTAAATGGCAACCTCTTCAAGGGTCTTATTCCCTATATATGCATTTCTCTTTCTCACGTCACAAGATCTAGCCTTAGACACACAAGCCAAAACCAGGGGAAAATTTCTGAGCCTAAACTGACAATTTGTATTTTTTTTCCAAGCACTGTGCATGATTCCGCATTTTGTTTTTATTTAGCAAAAGAAATTTTTTTAAACAAATTAGATATCTTTTATCACTATCATCCCAATGTATCATACTGCTTGGGACATTGTTGACAATAAATAGTTAAGAAATAAGGAAAGAGGGGAAGGAGTTTATTTGAGAGATTTGGGACTTAGCTATTTGCTCATATCCTCCATTCTCAGATTTCCTGCAGCGGGAGTCAATTACTTGCCCAGAGAACACCAGAAATTTCGCAGTGTTTAAAGAAAGGTAGTGGGGCAGTCCTATTTCAACCGCCAGCAAAACCCAGGGATGGCCACAGCACAAAAAGGAATAGAACACAATTTCAAGGCTAAGAGTAACCAGTGTAATGAGCCAGAGCCCCTAGCCTCTGAGTTGTGAAGACAAACCCAGGTCTGGAATTTTACAGCTCATGGGTCCACAAGGAGAGAGATTTTTTTTTACGAATTTATTTATTTATTTTTGGCTGCATTGGGTCTTCGTTGTTGCACGCAGGCTTCTCATTGCGGTGGCTTCTCTTGTTGCGGAGCAGGGGCTCTAGGTGCTCAGGCTTCAGTAGTTGTGGCTTGCGGGCTCTAGAGCACAGGCTCAGTAGTTGTGGCGCATGGGTTTAGTTGCTTCACAGCATGTGGCATCTTCCTGGACTAGGGCTCAAACCCCTGTCTCCTGCATTGGCAGGCAGATTCTTAACCACTGTGCCACCAGGGAAGCCCAACAAGGCGAGAGATTTTAAATAGAAAGGACTTTTTATAATTATCTTCCTAGTGTCCCTGTATGTCCCTGAACAAATAAGATGTAAACAACCTTTTGTAATATTGTAAACAATATTCCTGGGTCTCCACCCCTCCATTCTCAAATAGACTTCTGGCTACACTCAAACTCTTCATGAAAAGCTATTGATTAATTCAACAAGTATCATTGAGACAATAATATGTACCAGTTGTGGTGTGGAGATACAGCTGTGAGCAGGATAGTCATGAACCCTGCCCTAAGGAGCTGACAACCTAGTGCAAGAGTCTGGCTTCTCCTAGGGCTTGTCTCACTTGCCTGAGTGCTAGTTCTGTTGGCTCCCAGGGATATCCACTGTTCTCCTCTCCCTGTCCCATTTGCTTGGAGATGAGTGCTACGATTAGCCATACCCAACCAGCTCTGCTGTCAGTGCCCAGAAGATGGTGCTCTGATGGTGCCCATAGAACTGCTCCAAGGCTGGTGGTACACCTGTCAAAGTTGTGAAGGACCACGTCCAGGCTTCCATCGGCTGAGGATGCTGAAGCTACTGGCGCCATTTCCCAACGTGGCAGAAGTTCCCTCCACCAATGTCGCCAACATCTTACAACTCCGTCAGGTGACTGTGACCATTGTTAAGAGGAAAAACAAAGGAAGGTAAACAGACAGAGAGTAATGGTAGGGATAGTCCTTTATATACAGTCGTCAGCAAGGACCACTATGACAAGGTGATCTTTGAACGGAGACAGAATGAAGTGAAGGAGGTGGCGTATGAACATCTGGGGGAAAAACATCCCAAACAGAGGGACCAACAAGTGCAAAGACCCTGGGTTGGACTGCACCTGACATCTTCAGGCAACCCCAAGGAAGCCAGTGTAGCTGGAGGAGAGAGAATGAGGAGGAAATGAGGTCAAAGATTAGGCGGTTCTCCTAGGCAGATCACATAGAGTCTTGCAAGCCTTGGGAGAGACTTTATATTTTCTTCTGAGTTAGATTAGGAGCCATTGTGGGAGGTTAAGCAGATGAGTGACATGATTTGACTTAGGTCTTAGAATTATCACACTCTGGCTGGAGTGCAGCAAACAGACTGAGAAAAACCAAGAGGGGAAGTATGGAGACCACTTGGGGGCTATTGAAATAATACAGGTGAAAGATGATGGTAACTTGGATCAGGGTAGCAGCAGTGGGGTTGGAGGACATGGTTGGACTCAGAATTTGCTGCCATATTGGATGTTAGGTGGAAGGGAAAAGAATTAAAGTTTTTAGCCTGAGTAACTTGAAAAATAGAATTAGATGTCTTTGGGATTGGAAGGTCTGACAGAGAAGCAGGCTGGTGGGATAAGATCAAAACTCTGATTACGGATGTGTTGATTTCAAGATGCCTATTAAGCATCCAGTAGAGATTTTGATTAGGCAGCTGAATATACAAGATTAGAATATAGGAAGAGATTTGAACTGATGATTTAAAATTGGGCATCTTCATCATACAAATCAATGGGACTGAGTGAGATCAAATAGGTACTAAGCATTGATAAGTAAGAGAAAGTGTCTGAGAACCTCTTCTGAAGGATTCTGGAGGCCCCAAAACTTCCAGAACTATGGAACGAATGAGGGTGCGGCAGAAGAGCCTGAGCAGGAGCAGCCAGTGAGAGCGGTACCCCGAAGACTCACTGAAGAAAGCAGATCAAAGGGTAGGGAGTGACCAACTGTATCAAATACTATTGACACATTGAGTAAAATGAGTCTGAGAACTGACTGAGACTTGAAGACTAAGATTGTCAACATGGAAGTCATTAGTAGGATGAACATTTATTTCCCAAACTGGGACACCTTTGAGAATGAAAGAGGATGTGTATTAGTAATCTATAGCTGTGTAACAAATTATCCCCAGAACTTAATGGCTTAAGGTAATAACAAACATTTATTATCTTGTACAGTGTATGTGGGTCTAGAATTCGGAAGTGGCTTTGCTGGACAGTTCTGCCTCAGGACCTCTCATGAGATGGGATTCAGATATCGGCCAGGGCTACAGTCATCTGAAGGCTTGGCTGGGGCTGTAAGATCTGCTTCCAAGGTGGCTCACTCACATGGCAAGTTAGTGCTCATCGGTGGCCGAAGCCTCTGTACTTCATCACATGGGCCTCCCCACAGGCAGCTTGAGTGTCCTGACAACAGGGAATCTGACTTCCTCCAGAGCAGGTGATCCAAGAGAGCAAGGCTGAAATGGTCACACATTTCAGTAGGTCAGCCCTACTCAGTCTGGAAGGGGACCACAGAAGAGTGTGAACAACTGGGATAATTGGGAGCCATCCTAGGGAATGGCTACAAGAGGACGTTATTAATATTTATGCCCAGACAACAAATATAAACAAGGGCCATCTCAGGCAGATAGAGGTGCACATTCATCCTAGTCTGGTGACTGAGCAGAACAGTTTCAAGAGAGTAGATTGATAGAGATGAGAACTATACCAGTGAAATTCAAAGCCAAAACTTTTGCTCAAATACTGGATGAAAAATGAGCTCTTTTCCCCTCTCTTTCCACTGGGCTTGAAGCTGATAGAATTGCAAATATGAGTGGTAAATACTTTGCCATTAACTTGGGGTCAAGAAATAAAACCAACAGAGAACCTCCATCAAGAGGTGGAAATTCCTGATGGTAACATTGTTGGAGCACCTGGATCCAGTCAAGCCTAAAGCTTACATTAACTGGAAGCATGATCACATTCTCGTTTCACCCCCTTTAAAATACTTAAGTTAGATTTCTCAAATTTACAATCCCCAAATAATCCAGATCAATGCCTCCATTATTTAAGTAGATCCTTGTGGACCACAATCCACTAATCTCCTAGACACACCCAGACATGTCTTTGTGCAGGGTAGAGGTAGATTAAGCTCAGTCTGATCTCCCTGCCACACAGGAAGGCTGTTCAGGTCAACTCCTTTAAGAACATTTGCTTAGACTAGCCTTTTAACTGGTGACTAGGATCATGTAGTGGATTTTATACGTAAGAGTATATATTGACAATGAGTTGGTATTGGTATTTGAGCAACCCATAAAGGTCGATCTTCAGGACAGGCAATGCCACAGGTACTTTTTTAGAAACAGCTTTACTCTATGAAACATGGTGGGGGTGGGAGTAATTCTTGAAATCAATCCAACAACAAAAGCCTTGCCTGGAAAAGTGCTGTCAGCAGAATAGCTGGACCATCCATCCTGGACCAAACTGAAGTCCATCTCTACAAAGGAAAATGAAATGTTTTCAAATTCCATGCTAGTTGCTTTTTCTTCTCTTTTTTTCTAACCTCCCTTCAAGATCTTGTTTCCTTCAGTCATCAGGCAAGGATAGAACTGGATTTTCACAGCCTCTCAGGAGGCCTCTTATTACTCAAAATAAGTAAACTTATTTTGCATTTGAAAAAACAGAACTCTGTAGGTAGAAGGATTCAGAAGAGAGACTAGAGGTGAATAGAAAAAGATGGCAGTGGCTGAAACCAGCCTTTGGGCTCTTTCTTGCAGAAGGGCACCCCAAACTGAGATTCCCTATACTGCTACCTCTTTGGAATGCACATCCGGAGGCAGAAACAGAACTGAGCTGTGCATGCAGAAAATTGAATGTGTCCATTGATCCAGCAAGTCTGAATAAATTCTCATTCTTGTTAACATAGCAATTAGTCCTCACAGCCACTGGAACTTTGAAACAAGGCTGTTTTGGTGCCACTTGTCTTACTCCCCCATGTTACCCAAACATGAAACACATCCAAATTGAGACAGAACAAACTCCCTTAACTTTCAATGACCACCTGCTTCAATTCAGGAAACAGGCTGAGGAGAGGGAGAAGCGTGGAGGTGACATTTAATTTCAAGATCTCCCCACTGCTGCCACTCAGCGTCAGCATGCTCCCTCCAAAGAGCACAAACATTTCCTGAGCATCTACTTATACATGAGGTGATTTCTGATACATGATCTCATTGAAACCTCACAAGTAGGATTTGCAGAAGCTTATCTTGAAGAGGCACAGCTTATATGGAACGCGTACGTATGGTAGAAACCCTGGCAATGGACAACATGTGCTAATGGGTTACACCTGGAGCCAAGAAGCAGTGGAGCCAATTCATGATCCCAAGTCCGCCACTGCCCTTGAGATGTGGCCTCAGCAATACCATCTATACTTCAGTTTCCCTTAAAGTGCAATGTACAACACTAAGCTAAGCAGAGGAGTGGTGTTACCGCACTAGATGTAGCACTCTGAGCTTCTTTAAAGAGAGGTGTTTTGAAATGCTCAGCCTGATAACTATTGAGTAAATAGGCATTTCACACTCAGACTTGCCCAGTGGGTGTGCAGAGGAGGATGTAAATTGATCCCACTGCTCTCTCTTTGTAGTTCCATGTTTCCAGATGGTACATTCAATTAGAGTTTATCTCAGCATCTTCAATGAAATCTATTGAGAAAAAATAGTTCATTTTAATAGTGTACACTCTACATGGCGGGGGGGGGAAGCATCTCGGCATGCTATTCCTAACATGCTATGTTACTTCTCCGTAGAGCATGGCATGGGACCTGACATAACTTCCCCCGCCAGACTTGTACAGAGAAAAAGCTAGTGTCATTTCCTTTATTGAGTTTCTACCCCTTGAGCAGGGTTTCTCCACCTTGGCCTGTTGACACTTGGAGTGGGGGCTGTCCTCCTCACTGAAGGCTTTTATTAGCATCCCTGACCTCTACCCACTAGATTCCATAGCAACCCTTTAACCGCCAAAAACATCTCCAGACCTTGCCAACTGTTCCCTGGGAGTAAAGTCACCCCAAGTTGAGAATCATTGCCTTAGAAGACAGATAGTAACTGAATTACAGAATGTTTGAGTTATAAGGTCTAGAGGGCTGAGTGATCATTTATGCAATCATCCGTTTCACAGATGAAGAAACTGATGCTAGAGAAAGTTGGTGACTTGCTTCAGGTAACACAGAGGTAAGCGGCACAGCTAGTATTAAGGATCAGGTATTGTGACTACTCCCCGGTTACCTTATCTAGCTCTTGGGAGTGGTGAAAGAATTATATTCTTATCTACTTGGTCATATTAGGAAAGAGAAAATGAATTTCCTTTAAAGGGAGTCCATTAAACCTAGAAGGACACGTTCCAGATCTACAGGCATTAGTTTAGGCCATTACATTATTATAACTCTAATCCAAGTTCCTCTGAGGTCATGCTGATTTAGGCAAAACGACCCTTGGTCAATTTCGCTCCCCTCTCCCATCCTTCTGTTCCCTTCTGTGCCTGGAGAGATAGCATTATTCCCAGGACCTATAGTCATAGAGCGTCCTACAAAGTTGGATACACTCCAGCTTTCTAACACCACCCCATTAGGCAACCCAAACACACGGTTGTAGGGTGATGAATGAAGTCAGTCAGTCTCCACCACTACGGCTTCCTTCCTCAGCTCACTGGAACTTTCTTTCTCCAGCCTTAGAATAGCCTATCCCCTCCCAGTCACCAAAGTCTCACCCACCTTCAACCAAAAAACCCTAAAGTGGCCCTAATGTGAGAAGATCCATGACTTCCAAATCTGAAGTGATCTTAAACACTTTAACTGAAAATTAGTTTCTTCTTTAACTACATCCACCAAGTTTTTGGCCTTGCCCAAGCATCAACAGGTAATGTTCTGACAGAGACAGAGAGCAAGAAGGATGTTTGCGGGACTTCCCTGATGGTCCAGTGGTTAAGGCTCTGTGCTTCCACTGCAAGAGGGTACGGGTTAGATCCCTGGTCGGGGAAGTTCTTCATGCCGCATGGTACAGCCAAAAAAAAAAAAAAAGATGTTTGAAGTAATATGCAAATGTAATGCAATGGATTTTCACTTACGACTCATAGAACCAGCTCTCATTACTCTGCGGTAACTAAAGATTTCAAATACTGTCCCTTGGGCTTGAAATTCCCTTCCCACTTTTATTCATCAAGCTCTACCCCCTTCTCCTCTAAAATGCAGTGTAGGTATCTCCAGGAATCTTCTCCAACCCTCTACCCGCCCAGTTGGAGTTAGATGGCCTCAATCTAGGGCCCTATGGCATCATGGGCACACATCTATTGCCCTTACCATAGTTTTTCTGAGTTGCACATAGACGAATATGCTCCAGGAGCAAATAAGAATTATGGACGTGTACAGGGTATCCTGCTTTTACAACAACATAAAACAAAATCTGCTGAGCTATATGATTATTGCAATACTGCATAGAATTTCAGAATGGTCAGTTCTCATAAATCTATGGCTTTAATTGTATTGTCAAATAAATAGCTAATTTTTTTCTTCTGATTTAGCTAATTCTATAGTCAGCGTTAGCGCTGATGACTTTCAGATACGGTCTACAAATGCTCACCAAATCTGGCGTGGCACACAGGTGCTCACACACAATTTGCATAATATATATCCAGTTTCCCTTGCCCCCTTCCACACCACCTGTTGAGGTTTCCTGGGCCGCCCCCTATGCACACATCCTACTGCTTCGTCCACAGCCACCCACCCACACTTCTATGCTGAGAGGTCTGGGCAGCTGCAGAAGGGCTAGACTCCTGGGAAACAGGACTCCCAGTATAGTGAGGACCAAAGGCAGGTGAACAAGTGAATAAGACATGGTAATGAGTGTGCAGAACCCACAGGGCAGGCTGTTTAATCCTATCTTGGGAAATGGGCTCCAAGAAACCCCCCTAAAGAAAATGGCATCTAATTAAAATTTAACCACGCATGATGCAGGCAGAGAGATGATGGGAAAGGGTTGCGAGTAGAAGTCTGAGTAACGGAGGATGTTAGAAAGCTCAGGAAGGGAGACGATCCCTTTCTGACTTAGCACTTTCTGAATATCAGTGACAGGTTAAAACGAGTTTGCCCTCAGACAAAGCTTCATGACGACATAGTTTCAGGACAAGGAGAGAGTCCCCTGAAGTCCCCAAATATCTCCCCATGTGTTCTGTAGTACCTACAATTAACTGGGAGAATGAATGTTTCATTCCATAATTAGAAATAAAGCACCTCGGGAGAAGTAATGTGTTAATGTTTATAAATTTGGGGCCAAAGAATACAAACAGTGATGTCAGATCTTTTCTAATTTCCTAACGGCAATGATTCCTAAAAATCCAAGAGCATAAGAATTACCTGGGCAGCCCATTTAAAAAGCAGGTTCAGATATTTATACGCACATATACGGCAGCATTATTCACCATAGCCAAAAGGTGGAAGCAACACAGGTGTCCATTGACAGATGAACTGCTAAACCAAATGTGTTACATACACACAATGGAGACTTATTCAGCCTTAAAAAGGAAATTCTGACACATGCTACAACATGAATGAACCTTGAGGACGTTATGCTACGGAAATAAGCTAGTCACACACACACACACACACACACACACACACACACACACACACAAAAATATCATAAGATTCCATTTATATGAGGTCCCTAGAGCAGTCAAATTCACAAAGACAGAAAGTAGAAGGGTGGTTGCCAGGGGCTACAGGAGGGAGGAAGGGGATTTCATGTTGAATGGGGACAGAGTTTCATTTGGGGAAGATGAAAAAGTTCCAGAAATGGATGGTGGTAATGGCTGCACAACAATATGAAGATACTTAACGCCACCAAGCTATGCACTTAAAAATGATTAAAGTGTTCGATTTTATGTTGGGTGTATTTTACCACAATTAAAAATAAAAAGGAAACAAAACAACAGATTCCTGCTGTCAGAAAGTCTGATTTCATAGGCATATCTGCTACAGTTTCATCAAGAGACAGAATTCAACCCGGATGGCTCAGGTGAAGGGACTAAGATGAGGGACTGCTTACTTAGCTGTGGACAGAGGTGTTGAGGCACCCAGAGGCAAGTGACAGAAGGATATGACTGCTCCAAGGGCTGAAAAGGCAGAGGACGGGGACTGTGTTACCCTAGCCTGGTATGAGCTGGAGCCAGGATGAGGCCCAGTTGAAGACGAGGGCTGTCTGCCAGGAACAGCCCAGGAAGATGCTGGTACTGCAGAGATGCGAGGATGGGGCAGGAAGGGAATTGAGGGAGCAGACCCATCCCGCCCCCCTCCTGTTTCTTATCTCCCACTGGGACCTCCCATCCACTGAACCCAGTTAGGAGCCAGATAGCAGACTAGGAGCCAGGGACACAGTTAGCAAGGGTCAGCCTGGCAGGGCACAGAGCAAGCAGAGAAGGCGGGGGATAGGTCTGGGAGAGGCAAACAGAACAACCAGCACTATAAGTCTGGGTTGGGCTCTGGAATCTACTTTTTTAAAAAACACCTTCAAAACTCTTTCTGCAGCCCTTCCATCTCTCCCCCTGCACCACTCCGTCCCAAACACATCTTAAGGACATTGTCTTAGGGGAAGGGGCCAGGAAGCAAGAAAGCACTGAGCAGCAAGAATTGTTGAGAAAGGTGGAAGTGGGGTAGATTGAGTCGACAGAAGGGGTGCAAGACACGTGTCACAACTGTGATCCACAGACCGGTACAACTGTCCCCCTTCAGTTCCCAAACCGAATCTGTATATGGGGACACCTTCACGTACTACACCACCTCAGCAGGCTCTGGATCTGCAATGCATACAGCCGTGGTTTCTATGCACAAGTAGGCACCTGAACTAGATTTATCTCTCTGAGAAAGCAAACCAGTTCTCCTTTGCAGCCCCAAATATATAAAGCATATCGAAACTATAAGCATAATTTTTCTGAAGACTGCATCCACTTTCAAATAAACTCTCAGATGAAGTAACAAACCAATATATTTCTAAGAAAGCCAGATGAAACCTTGTAACACGTGTATAAATACAAATAATTTGCTACATGTGGGCAAGTAAGAAGTAGCTATTTCAAGTTAAGTTTGAGGCTCCTAATATGCAATACACATCAATCGCGGGCTTCTTTCTCATTTATTTACTTATTTATTTAACATTTACTGATTCCCTATGATGTGCCAGGAGCTGATCCAGATCCCAGGGCTATGTGCTAGATAAAACAGGTACGACCCGGACCCCTGTGCAATTTAAGTAACTGAAGATGTGGCAAACTGGTTTTTACACTCTGGATTTCAGAGACTTAAGTGAAGGTGCTAATATTCTCCTAAGACCAGTGAAATTCTAGGCTGAGTTCCATAAATTCTGTCCCCAAAGCTTGGCAGACCAGTTTTTTTTCTTTTTCTCCTTGCTCTTTTTTTTGGGGGGGGGGGGTTTCCCAACCATACCTAAACTGTTAGATTCGTTGTGTTTTAAAAATGAGTACTTCAACGTGCAGTCCCATCCAAATGGTTCTGGAATACAACTTTAAAGAAAACCCCCAAACTCAAGGGTCTTTGAAATGGAAGTCAAAAACCACCTGGGATTGTTCAGTTAATAGCCTCTTTTGTGTTCCTACAGACAAATAGAAACAGTACTCCCCTAAGGCACTACTGTCACATGGCTACTGGATCATACTTTGTCACTGACATACCAGCTCTAGCCAGGTCAATCAACTCATCCCAGTTTTAGCACTGAGAGGTCTCAGGTCCCTGGAAATTCCTCAGTCCTTGGGAAACAGAAACAGTTGGTCACCTTTCCTCTAACACAATACTACCTACCAGCTTTTTTTCTTTTTAAGTATCACTGATTTACAATATTGTGTTAGTTTCAGGTGTATAGCATAGTGATTTTTTTTTGCAATTATATTCCATTATAGGTTATTATAAGATATTGGGTATAATTCCCTATGCTCTACAGTAAATCCTTGTTGCTTATCTACTTTATGTATAGTAGTTTGTACCTGTTAATCCCATACTCCAATTTGTCCCCCACTTCCCTTTGGTAAACATAAGTTTGTTTTCTATATCTGTGAGTCTGTTTCTATTTTGTATATATATTCATTTGTATTATGTTTTAGATTCCACATATAAGTGATATCCTGTAGTAGTTGTCTCTGTCTAACTTATTTCCCTAAGCATAATATTCTCTAGGTTTGTCCATGTTGCTGCAAATGACAATATTTCGTTCCTTTTTATGGCTGCGTAATAATCCAGTGTGTGTGTGTGCGCACGTGTGTGCGTGCATCACATCTTATTAAGCCAGTCCTCTGCTGACAGGCACTTGGGTTGTTTCCATGTCTTGACTATTGTAAATAGTGCTGCTCCTAATACACTTTTCTTTGTGAATGAATGAAGAAATGACTTCATTAAGAAATATGCAATATCACCCTCTCACTCTCCCAATTTAGTTCTAAGACATTTTCTCATGTAAAATCAGAAAAATGAGACTTTCACACACAAGGCTATTTCCATTTATAATCATTAAAAATGAGATATTTTGGGTTTGAATCTTAAAATATTGAAAATCTACATGTAAACTCAGTCAGTATGCAATATGTGTTTTAGGATTCTTAGAGAAAAATGTCACAGTATTTATTTTTGTTATACTCGGTTACTTTCATTCAGTCAAATATAAGTGGTGTGAACAAATGGATTTTGGAAAACGGATTTTGAAAAATCTGACTCTTTTTTTTTTTTTGGTACACGGGCCTCTCACTGCTGTGGCCCCTCCTGTTGCGGAGCACAGGCTCCGGACGCGCAGGCTCAGCGGCCATGGCTCACGGGCCCAGCCACTCCGCGGCATATGGGATCTTCCCGGACCGGGGCACGAACCCGCGTCCCCTGCATCGGCAGGCGAACTCACAACCACTGCGCCACCAGGGAAGCCCAAAAATCTGACTTTTAAGAAACAATCTGATGGCTTTGGGGCAGTCATAAATCTGAGATTATGGCTTTCTTCAAGGCAGAAGCAGGGAGGCATGTGTAAATGTTGCTGGTCTCACTTCCCCCTTCCCCAAATGGCCAAAAAGAGCCACATTATATATGTAACGTCCTCTTCACATGAGCCATAGGACCCAGACAAGTTCACTTGTGTTTCATCATTGAAGTCAACCCACGTCTCGTGACCTCATGCTTAGTGAGCCGTCACAGGAACCGTGACATTCCATGGCACTCAGGTATGTCCCAGCCCAGTGCATCGGGAGAGGGCAGGCTGCTGATTTAGTCTCTCCCACTCCAGAGCCTTATTAGCCATTATCCTTCGTGGCTTCAAGGTGAGATCTTGGCATGCAGTAAAAACTGCTCATTTCCCACTGTTTCTCACATAACAGGCAAATTTATTTCCCTTAGAAAACAGGAATTGCAGGTGTAAACGCCATCCACACAGCTATTTCACTGCAGGGACCACCCCTTGAAAAAGGAGTATGTTTTCTGTGGTTTAAACCAAGTTCAGAAAGGAACAGCCACAAATTTATTTTCCTCTTTCTTCCTTCCTTCATTCACTTTTTATTCCGGTTGTTAACTCTTTTTATATTTAAGTTGGCTGTTATGATGTGCAATGTCGATTCCTTTTTTCAGCTTTATTGAGTTATAATGCACAAATAAAATTGTAATATATTTAAAGTGTACAATTTGATGATGTGATATATGTATACACTATGTAAGGATTCTCACCATTGAGTTAACTGACACATAAATCACCTCACATATATAACTTTGTGTGTGTCTGAAAACACGTAAGTTCCACTCTCTTAGCACATTTCAATTATACAATGCAGTATTATCAGCTATAGTCTCCATTTATACATTGGATCCTCAGAACTTATTCATCCTGTAATGGAAAGTTGGTGTCCTTTCAGCAACCGCTCCTTATTGTCCCACCCCCTACCTCCTGGCACCACCATCCTGCTCTGTCACTTTCTATTAATATTAAACTTTGTATTAGATTCCCCATATAAGTGCTATCAGACAGTATTTGTCTTTCTCTGGCTTATTTCATTTAGCACAATACTTTCCGGGTTCACCCATGTTGCTGCCAATAACAGAATTCCCTTCCATTTCTTTTTTTTTTAATTTAAAGGCTTTTTTTTTTTTAATTTATTTTTGGCTGCGTTGGGTCTTTGTTGCTGCGTGCGGGCTTTCTCTAGTTGCGGCGAGCAGGGGCTACTCTTCATTGCGGTGCGTGGGCTTGTCATTGCGGTGGCTTCCCTTGTGGAACATGGACTCTAGGCACGAGGGCTCAGCAGTTGTGGGGCATGGGCTTCGTTGCTCCGCGGCATGTGGGATCTTCCCAGACCAGGGCTCGAACCCGTGTCCCCTGCATTGGCAGGCAGATTCTTAACCACTGTGCTACCAGGGAAGCCCCCCAGAGTTATTATTTTTCAGCAAGCTAGCCCTCTGTTGACATTGTGTAGGGTGAATCGGCAGCAGGGAAACCCAAAGGTGAATGTTGCTTTAGTGAAGGCAAGAAGTGATGACGATCTGCATTAGGACAGTAGCAATAGCTATGCAAACAGGAGAAAATGGAGGAGGGGATAAACTCAGGAGACACTATGGGGGTAGAGTAACCAGGATTTGGTGACTGATGTGATGTAGGGGTGAGGATGAGGGAGGAGTTGAGGGCAATCCTGAGGTTTCTGAGGCCGGACGATGGAGTGGGTAGGGGGAGCATTTGCTGAGATGGGAATAGAGAAGGGGGAGCAGATGGGGTGATGTGGCGGCGAGTCAGTTCCACTACAGGACATTCAGTGATGTTGAAATGCGTGTGTGACATCAGAATGGAGTTGATAAAAGAGCAGCTGAGGGCTTCCCTGGTGGCGCAGTGGTTGAGAGTCCGCCTGCCGATTCAGGGGACACGGGTTCGTGCCCCGGTCCGGGAAGATCCCACATGCCGCGGAGCGGCTGGTCCCGTGAGCCGTGGCCGCTGAGCCTGCGTGTCTGGAGCCTGTGCTCTGCAGCGGGAGAGGCCACAGCAGTGAGAGGCCCGCGTACCACAAAAAAAAAAAAAAAAGAGCAGCTGAAACATCAGTCCAGACCTTGGGCATCAGCAAAGGTCCTATTTAAACAGCAGGGCTGACGAAGGGCAAACTTTTGGACAGGAAAGTTTGTCCCTGGGGCCTTCCACCTCCTGCCAGGTCATCTCTCTAACCCCCAGGTCCTGGGCCCACATATTCCCAAACTGCCTCTCCTCTTCCTCCCAGACTCAGGCGCCCATACACTCAGTTGGCTCTGTGGGTTCTGAGTCACGTTGAAGGAAGACATTGCTAGTCATCTCCCAAGGGAATGCTAGTCTGTCCTAAGATTTCACACCTGGTAGCGTTTCAGGCAGTATCAAGGTGAAGAGACGAATTGCAGCCCCTGCCTGGGAAGGAATTTTTTTTTTTTTTTTTTTTTTTTGCGGTACGTGGGCCTCTCACTGTTGTGGCCTCTCCCGCTGCAGAGCACAGGCTCCGGACGCGCAGGCTCAGCGGCCATGGCTCACGGGCCCAGGCGCTCCGCGGCATGTGGGATCTTCCCGGACCGGGGCACGAACCCGTGTCCCCTGAATTGGCAGGCGGACTCTCAACCGCTGCGCCACCAGGGAAGCCCTAGGAAGGATTTTGACTAAAGATGCAGGCTCAGCGCTCCCAAAATCACACAATCCCTCTCGGGTGTCTCAAAGGGCTCTGAGCACAGAAATCATGCTTTGACCACCTACTTTTGGCTGCTTCTGACAAAATGCCTTAAGCCCTAAAATTTGTATTTGAAAATCGAGAGTCGCACATCTTGGATCTGCATCTGCGAAATGGGTTTGTACAATGCTTGGAAAGTTCACTTTCCTGAAGTTGTAGATGCCAAATGGGCCTTAGTCTTGGAGAAGATCATTGATGCTACCATCCCTCCAGCATCGTTTAACGTCTGAATTATCTTTCTGTTTGCCACTGAAGAATTCTCTAGGATTCTCGTTAGGATCAGCTGTGGGCCAATGTCTGTCAAATTTTCGGTTGCCCTAAACCACCATGAAGAAACATGCCCTTCCATTTCAGGCCTGCCAAGTCCTGTACTCTGCTGAAGAAATGGATACCTTCCACCCCAATGCTGATTCTCTCTCTCGCAGGCCCTTCTCTGGGCCTCTATGTCCTGTGAGTAGCAAGTGTCACACAGACCAGCCCCAGGGCTGCCCACCCAACTCCTGGATCTGCCATTGAAGCAGTGACAGCGCCCTTCAGCCTCCTCAGTTCTCTCTTTATCGGCGCCCTGCCTTGTGCAGCGGTTTTGACACACGGAAGACACAGTCAACTCTACTGCCCTGCTGGGTCCCCCAAGAAATGAGCTTGCCTGAGATCCGCCTTGTCCGGGACATGGCTCGGAGCCTGGCCAGAGAGAAGCACTTCTATTCCTTAGACAGAGAGAGCAAAGAGGAGACACGTGAGACCAGAGCTAGAGGAGACGGCCTCACAGGTAATTGTAAGTGGCCTCCCAGCCCCAGCCGCCTTCAGCCCCAGGAGGACAAGACAGTGTGTACGTACTTCCCAGGTGCACAGGGCAACCCAGACTCAACCACCAAGGATTATTAAGGAGGAGACGTCGTAGCATGAAGGCTCCCTCTGTTTTCCTCTTGCAAACTACATTTCTGACAGTCTTCACCCCAAAGCCAGTGGGAGTGACAGCGTCTTTTCTCATTCTACAGTCTGACCTGCTGGGGAAGATCTGAATTTGCAAGTTCACTTCTTTTCAAGCTGCGGATCCTTTGCGGTGAAATGATACCAACACCCGCTGAATTCCAGGCGGTTGTCTCCACTTGGCTCCCAGGACCCGCTCCCTAACAAGCCAGCTCAGGATATTAATTCCCCCCTTTTCAGATTTCAGATGATGTTTGAATAGCTTGCAATTGTTGCTTTCCCCCTTTCCACTCAGGTCTGAGTTGAGCAGTCATGGACAGACAGCCCTACCTCTTCCAGCCAGAATGAGAAAATCCCAAGGCTATCAAGGCTCAGATCTGGTGCTCAATTAATTCACCACGTTTGTATTTGTTGTTGTTGTTAAATGGACAACATAATTCTGGAAAACGATAATTGCATTCTCAGTCTCTGCACAGCCCAATACAATAGCAATTAGCCTCATGTGATCATTTAAATTCAAATTAATTAAAATTGGTAAAATGAAAATTCAGTTCCTCAGTCACACAAGCCACATTTCAGCCACATGTGGTTAGTGGTTACCACGTTGAACAAGCACACACAGAACGTTTCCAACTTCATAGAAAATTCTACCAAATTAGTTCTTAAATAATCACTGTTTCAACTATTCCATTTCTGCCCTTTGATTGTGAAACGTAACTACTTCTTTTCCCGTGGCCCTCCTGCCACACACATAGGATTGGTCTAATAATGAAAAATCACTGGTTACAGGGTATGTTTCATTTGTATTAGTGTCTTAGTTGCTGTTAGCATGTTGATTCGCAGAATAATGTACCTGCTGGGCTTTTGACTGATTTCTTTATTATTTCACCAATATAATTTGCTTGTGTGGTTAATAGAACTTACTTCTAAGCTTTATTCTATTTCCAGCTGCTTCCCTGTTCTTGACATTCATCCCTTTATTCTTCATTCATTCACCAGATACTTACAGAGGGTGTATTCTCCATGCTCAGAGAGTGTGATGTGTGAATTTCAGACAAAAGAACGTGATGATGAAGATCTGGGGCTCCAGTGTCCTCTGTCTGGCTCTGTCACTTTCCATCTCTATCTCTCATTTCCTCATTTGTAAAATAATAATAATAATATGGAACTCATGGGATTATGAAAATTAAATGAGCTAAACCATGTGCAGTTCTTAACACAGAGGTTATCATACCCTAAGTAGTCATCAGTGTTATTTTAGTAATCAACCTATTTACTTTCATTATCGTTATTAAGGGGTGGTATTTAGGGCCCCCAAATAGGAAAGAATCCTGCATGCCTTTATTCTCAGTGTTGTCTTTTCTTTTCTGGCCAATCGTTCTACAAAGGAAATGGAGAGGCAAGACTAGGGTTGTGGGTTGTGTGAATATGCAGTTTCTTGCTTGGACAACCATTTTGACAGTTCTGCCAAGTGGTGAAATTTCCTGTTCTTTGTTTCACTGCTTTTCTTCCATGAGGAAGCTGAAGAGTGACAAAAGCAAGCAAATAAGAAATTAGATTCTGAAAATGCTTGCTAATCTTCTACAGAAGAACAGAGCCTGTTTTAGAGCACCCATCCGGGATAAAAGGAATTGCGTTTGCCTTGCTCCCTCTCTGTCTCATTCCCTTCTTTTTAAAATGGCTTTCCTTTAACAAGAATAAAATTGGTGATGAAAAATACACCACCTTTATTATCTAGAAGTGCTTTGGATTTAGTAGAAACTCTTTCAAAGAATTCCAAGCACTTGAAGCACTAGCTTCTTTGTAAAGCCTATCCTCATGTGTGGACAGATTTAAGGAACTCTAGTGCATTCAGGTGACCTGCACTACTTGTCCACCTGTTCTGGGCTTTACGCCCTGCAGTGGGGCTTCTAGCTCCACCCATCTTGATGAAATTACTCTTTGAACCTTCCCAGGAATATTACAGTTTGACTTCTCTGCTTCCTTTGCCATTGCTAACCAACTTTAAAAATTTATCTTCGGGGCTTCCCTGGTGGCGCAGTGGTTGAGAGTCCGCCTGCCGATGCAGGGGGCACGGGTTCGTGCCCCAGTCCGAGAAGATCCCACATGCCATGGAGCGGCTGGGCCCATGAGCCATGGCCGCTGAGCCTGCGTGTCCGGAGCCTGTGCTCCGCAACAGGAGAGGCCACAACAGTGAGAGGCCCGCGTACCGCAAAAAAAAAAAAAAAAAAAAAAATTTATCTTCGACATTCACAGCATTGTTTCTGCTCCTGGCCTTTAAAACTCTCTAGATTGGGTTACACAGGGATGCTCTTGTATTAAAATTTAATATTATCTCAGATATAGTATGTTGATAGTATGCTATTCACATTTTTGGATGCTGTAAAGCTAAGAAAGTTACCTAAAGTGATGGATTACACAATAAAGACAATGAGAAATCAACAGATGGGAACAATGAACCAGTTGCAAAATCTTCATCTTCCATGCCTCCAAAACAACGTTCAGATTGAGGACGGGAAGAAGAGAAGTGGGTAAAATGTAAGACGGTTGGAAGTTTAATAAGGAAAATTATGTAAGTGAATCTGGGGGCATGCTAAGAGAAGTTTGGGATACAGAACAAAAGAGTCTAACTTTTCTCGTTGATCGACATAATGATTGACTTAGCGGCTGTAAAGCACCCAGGGGAGTGCGTGCCTGACGCATACACTCGATGCCAGGCGCTCATTTCCCTTTCCTCTCTGGCCAGACTAGGGCCAGAGCTTTGTGAACCCTTCCTGGGCGCGTGCACTTTACGATGGACATTGACATGAGGAGCTCTCAGGGGGAAATAGCCAGAGAGTGAGGATATGGAAACCCATAGCCTGTAACTCAGGGGGCGAGCTGTCTGTCCTCATATCTCCAAGGCTTTCAAAGCACTTTCTGATTTAGCGCGTCCCCAGAATGAGAAGGACTGCTGGAGGGGTCAGGCTGGAGCTGTGCTACCCCTGAGCTGGCAGATCAAGGTTGAAATGAGCTGCCTTTGGACTGTCTTCTACCCCTGCCATTTCCTGATCTGTGATGTTTTCAATGAGTATAGACCGTAAGTTCCATGAGAGCAGAGGCTGTAACTGTCTTTTATACCCCTGAACCCCACATCTAACAGCACCTGGCATATAGTAAGCACTCATTTAACGGTGTGTTGAGTTGAATTGAAGGTTATTTCTCCCCATAAATGTGTGTGTTCCTGTGGTTAAGCCCTGGTCCATTTAAGCTTCTCTCTCACTGTTCTCTCCTCCTGATACCTCATTCGCTCGTGTGGTTTCAGCCTTCAGTTCTCTACGGGGAAGGTCCCTCCAGGTCTGACGCTTCATGCCAGGTCCATATTCCCAATTCCACGCTGGGGATTTCTAACTGGAAATTTCAGTGTCTCTTCAATTGCAAAATTGCTAAGCCCAAGCCCCTCATCTTACCCCCCAGATCAGCCTTCCATCCAATGTCCCTGTTTCAGTGCTGCCACAACCATTCCTTCAGTGCCCGTCTTCTCGATGACAATGCATAAGCTGGCACCTGGCGTTCTGAACGTGAGACGTACAGTGTAGATTGTGATCAGCCCAAATGGAGGCAATCCCAGCTGGTCAGGGGGGCTATAGAGACTCAAAACATGGCCTGGTGTATGTGCCACACAGGTGAGGGCGAAGCTAATTCGGGTCAAATGCAGATTTCTATGTCCACGTAATGACTAAATTCATGACTATCACCGTCTCATCAATAACAAAGAAACGAGATGAAGGAATGCCAGCTGTCTCCATTCAATGTGGGATTTTACTCCCTGCCTCCAACCATTTAAGACATCCTTCAATCCCAGCTTAGCCATTGTTGTTGAAGACCTTAGTCTGGCGCCTAAATGGAGTAGATGCTTAATAAATACACGTTGAATAAACGGAAATAAATTTATTTTCAGGGAGAGTGAAATAACATTAATTGTCATCTGGTCCCACTTTTCTTCTGGTATAGGGCTGTGGCTATTAAGTGCTTGAAATACGGCTAGTCTGAACTGAGATGTGCTCTTAAGTATAAAAGACTCACTGGATTTTACAGGCATAGAACACAACACATTTCATTAATGGTTTTTATATTGAGTACAGATTACGTGTTGAAATGATACTATTTTGGGTGTATTGAATTAATCACATACATTGTTAAAAATATCACCTGTTTCTTTTATTTTTAATGTGGCTTCCAGAAATTTTAAAATTATATGCATAGCTCACACTATATTTCTCTTGGACAATGCTGCTGCGGACCTTCAGTATTAGTCAGGGTTCTCCAGAGAAACAGAACCAATTGGGGTACGTATAGATATAGACATAGACATAGACACAGACATAGACATAGACACAGACACAGACATAGACATAGACATAGATGTAGATATAGGTATAGGTAGAGATATAGAGGTATTTTCATTATAAGGAATTGGCTTATGTTATTATGGAGGCTGGGAAGTCCCAGTATCTGTAACCAGTGAACTGGAAACCTAGAAAAGTCAATGGTTAGTTGCAGTCTGAGTCCAAATGCCTGAGGACCAAGAGAGCAGATGGCATGAGCTCCAGTTCCAGGGCAGGAAGAGATCAAGGTCTCAGCTTGAAGGCAGTCAGGCAGGAGGAACTCGCTCTTACTCAGGGAAGGTCGATCTTTTTGTTATATTCAGGCCTTCAACAGATTGGATGAGGCCCACCCACATTGGGGAGGGCAATCTGCTCTACTCAGTCCACTGAATCAAATGTTAATCTCATCCGGAGACACCCTCACAGACACACCCAGGATAGTGTTTGACCAAATACCTGGGCACCACGGTCCAGTCAAGTTGACACAAAAAATGAACCGTCACGCCTTCTGTGGGTGACCTTTAGCCCCTGTCCACATTTCGGTGATGAAGAGGAATTCTCTGTCCCATGGGGTACACATTTCATTGGAGGGTAGCCGCCTACTGAAAAAGGATATTAAGCCTAAATTAGTTTGTCTGTCATTTTCAACCATCACTCTTAGGCAAGGCCTCCACCCCAGTAACTTCATCGGTCCAGTGAGGCAGTTGGACGAGATGCTCCTTAGCCCCTCTCCTTATCTAAAAGTCTAGGAATCCTCAATTCCTTCGCTGTTGCCCCTTCTACACGACAGACCTCCAAATCCCTGCAGGCAGCCCTTGGATCTCCCCTTAGTTTCTCTACCAGCTTTTTTCAGCTCCTTGGCACTTCTGAGAGTTTTGTAAAACATTCCCTTCCCAGCAAAGTCATAAAATATCTAGTTGGAGCCAGTCTGAGGGGGAGGCAGCTCACGAGGCTCCAGGGGAGGCAGATGCTGTACCCTGCTTTGGGACACGTCTATACCACCTCCTGCACAAGGGAGTCCCCAGGAGGGGCTCCTGGGACGGCAACTCCCACTTCACTGCAGAGAGAATGCGCTGTTAGTCAAAGAAAAGAGATGCACCCATGGCTTCAAAGAGGGGAAATAAGCATGTTGTTACAACATTTTCCTTGGAGGGGGTCCCTGGCAGCCCTACCTGAGCAGCCTCTTTGGCAGAATGACTTCAAAGGATAATGACTTCAAAGGATATTCCCCACCTAAAATGCCAAATACACAGCCTAGAATTACACGGCCATGGCTTCATTCTTCGGCTCCTAAAGATTTTATTTTCTTCAATTTTTTGAAGGATCTTTAAAAAAATATCCCTTAAAGGGATCAGACTGTACACCAGTATCAGTCAGTGAACTCCTTCATTATTAGTGTGTCTCTTTTTTTTTTTTTTTGCGGTACGCGGGCCTCTCACTGTTGCGGCCTCTCCCATTGCGGAGCACAGGTTCCGGACACGCAGGCTCAGCAGCCATGGCTCACGGGCCCAGCCGCTCCGCGGCATGTGGGATCTTCCCGGACCGGGGCACAAACCCGCGTCCCCTGCATCGGCAGGCGGACTCCCAACCACTGCGCCACCAGGGAAGCCCAGTGTGTCTCTTTCTTATAAGTTATAGCTGGTGCTCAGCTTGGCAGTACTGCATTTGTGTTGGGCTGCACATCGAGGACAGTTATCTACTCCTGGTGTGTTCTGTTTCCATCAAAGATCGTATTTCCTTATTTTCCAATCACTTAAGGAAAATTGCAACTCCCAACGACCAGTTGTTTGCAAACCTGTTCAATTGGTATAGACGATCTAATCAGATGCTCTGTGAAGTCAGGGACCATGTGTCTACTTCTCAGTGTCCTCAACACCAAGGATCTGCTGATACATGATTGCTAAATTAAGCAGAATCAATATATGAACCCAGGCTTCCCTGTTCCTATGTTAGCCAGGGGTAGCATTCAGCATGGCCTGTGTGTCTTTTAGTAATTAGTTTAATATTTACTTGCCCACAACATGCCAACCATTGGCATTGGAGAGCTTGAGGAGTGAAGACAAGTAACAGGCAATCATAAACCCGCGTGTTGCGTGTCATGTTGGGGTGGTGTGTGCAAAAGGCAGCCAGCGCCTCAGCACCATCAAAGCTAGCCTGGTCCTTTAGAGCTGAGGTTCCTTCTGATTGGCCAGAAGAGACTCAGCCTAGCTGGTGGGGAGTGGGCAGTTGACCTGTGAGCCAACAGGAGCAATGAACCCACACTTTGAGCATTGGATTTAAAGCTACACAACCCTGCCCTACCGCCTTTTGGTTGACCCTCCGACCTCTCAGACACTGGCTCCATCCCTGCCTTCCTTCTCTGGCCACTGCTGGCCTCCTCACCAGGCCCTCCTGGCTTGTCCTCCACCATCTGTCCCAGCTCCCTCCGCCCAGGAGGCACGCATACCCAGTTTAGCATCTTTTTCCCTCTGGGTGCGTTTCAGAAGCCTGGAGCTTCTTGGCAAGCTCACACTCCAGTTGGAGGGAGGCCGCGTGGTACAGAGAAAGGGCCCTAGAGTCGGGGGATGAGAGTTGAATCATGGGCCCACCTATCAGAGCTGGGGAAACTCGGACAACTCATACATCATCTTCACCTAGAAAATGAGGACAATAATGTCTGTCTCAAAAGGGACAAAATGAGATGATTGTGTGAAAACATTCTGTAAGCAGGAATAATCTTACCCAGAGGTAAGGGTCCCACCGTGGCCCTTAGGAGGACCTGAGTGGACAGAAGCTCCACACCTGTGCAGTGGTCCTGTTTCAATTCTGTTCATCAAATGACTGAGAGATTTCAAAACTGGAAAACCCCTCTTGCCTACTAAACATCTCAAACAGGACGTCCCACAGATACCCCTTGAATCTTTCTGGCTTACTCTTGTTTGTTCCTTAAGACTCCACTGAAGCTCTAACCTATTGGAAGCACAGCCTGATATTTCCCTCCCCCTTTTCCAAGATTCGAGGCTGAATTCCGTGCTCCTCGTGGCACCCAAAGCACAGCCCCTGTTAAAGCCCCCATGTGACCCTGACTTTCCAGTCTCTTCCCCTCTACGAATCCCTTGATGGTGGAGGCCACATCTTTCAGTTCTAGATCTTCAGTACACAGTAGGTCCTCAGTAAATACTTCTTGAACAAAGGGAATTGTGGACTCACCTCTAACATGCACATTTTCTGCTTTCTCTGAACAACCTGTCAACACAATGTGACCGTAATAATTCAGTTCCCCCAATGGAATTGTGCATTTTGAGGCTAGGTGTTGGCCTGATGATGGTGTGGTACAATAAGATGCAGAGAAGGAACCCCAGGCATCAGTGGTTTCCCTCACATACTCCTTTACTGCAATACTCCTGCATTACAACACTGCTTATTACAATAATGCCTATTTCCCTTTGTCTTGAGATTCGGCAGCTGCATTACTAATAAAGGAAATGCCTTTATTACACGCTTGGAGTCTGTGTTCAGAGATGCAGGCAAATGGACTGCGTAAACAAAAGTCACAAATAAATAGGTGTCATGTTACCCTAAAGAGCCCATTCTGGAATGGCTGGAGTGTCACGACCTCACTGGATGTAATATAATGTAATGATTAAATGCCTCGACTTTGGTGTCCAATAGACCTGGGCTAAAATCTCAGCCCTGTTTCTCATTAACGATGTGATTTTAAGTGATTTTCTGAAACTTCCTGGGCCTCATTTTCCTCATCTTTATAAGCTTTTGCTCCTCACATATCTGTTCTGAGGGTTAAAGGAGGTAATGCACATACAGCGGTTAGCACAGTCCTGGGCACCTAGGCAACGCCCCCCGCCTGCCAGTCCTTGCGTTGCTGTTGTTGTTATATTTATCACTAGGAAGTCACCCCTTCTTCCTCTTGCTGGCATTCCTACCCATCTCTCCCAGTTCTAAAGATCTTTTTTTTTTTTCCCACATTCTTATTGGAGCATAAATGCTTTACAATGTTGTGTTAGTTTCTGCTGTACAACAAAGTGAATCAGCTATATGCATATGTATATCCCCATATCCCCTCCCTCTTGAGCCTCCCTCCCACCCTCCCTGTCCCACCCCTCTAGGTGGATACAAAGCACCGAGCTGACCTCCCTGTGCTATGCGGCTGCTTCCCACTAGCCATCTATTTTACATTGGGTAGTGTGTATATGTCCATGCCACTCTCTCACTTCATCCCAGCTTCCCCTTCCCCGCCCCCCATGCCCTCAAGTCTGTTCCCTATGTCTGCGTCTTTACCACTGCCCTGCTACTAGGTTCATCAGTACCGCTTTTTAAAATTCTCTATATATGCGTTAGCATACAGTATTTGTTTTTCTCTTTCTGACTTACTTCACTCTGTCTAAAGATCTCAAAGACAGCGTGCTCCACAAGAATTTCAGTTCCTCTGACAGAGTTATGGATTTGTGTCTGTTTGTGGATGGAGAGAGTTGCAAAAAATATCAAAATTCTTCACCCCTCATCAAATCAAGTGTTTCTACAAATATTCAATCACATCTCAGTGTCTTAAGAACAAAACGATTCCAAACGTTTATTCTTTTCCTCTCCCTGGTGTCCAGCCACCTGACTGGTGCCCCTTGACCTCCACAGCAACATGTACCCTGCAGGAGAACCATATTCCACCATCTAGGTAGTTGCTATGCATATCTCTTGCTTTTCTGATCAGGTTGGTTTCCATGGAAACAGGAGAATTTACTCCCTTCTCCTGACTTCCTACTACTGCAGGATGTGTGGGTCAGGGAAAGAAACGCCTATTTCCCTTTGTCTTGAGATTCGGCAGCTGCATTACCAAAGCCGTAGAGCCCACTCTATACCCTGGAGGCGCTCAGGAACAAACGGCGAGTTAATGAAAGAGCGCATGAGTAAACACCTAAGAAAGCCAGCTGAGAGAATTGTATTAACCATGAGTTGCACTAGTGCTAGACGGCAGGGAAGAAACCCTCAGGCTTTTCTGGAAAAACACTCTTTTGTTCTCTATTATAACATGAAGAAGGAGGATGAGGAAGAGGAAAAAGAAGGACTTAGACACTTAACGGGCTTCCCTGGTGGCGCAGTGGTTGAGAGTCCGCCTGCCCATGCAGGGGACACGGGTTCGTGCCCCGGTCCGGGAAGATCCCACGTGCCGCGGAGCGGCTGGGCCCGTGAGCCATGGCCACTGAGCCTGCGCGTCAGGAGCCTGTGCTCCATAACGGGAGAGGCCACAACAGTGAGAGGCCCACGTACCGCAAAAAAAAGAAACAAAAAAACAAA
Source organism: Grampus griseus (assembly GCF_964374135.1). Lineage (NCBI taxonomy): Eukaryota > Metazoa > Chordata > Mammalia > Artiodactyla > Delphinidae > Grampus > Grampus griseus. Next base: position 4,321,933 of record NC_139004.1, read on the forward strand.
ACAAAACCAAAAAAAAAAAAAAAAAGAAGGACTTAGACCCTTAAAAATTTTATGCAATTCCATTTATGTGTATATTGTTTTACAAATTGCAAGTTATCGTCTTGTTCATTTAATACTCAATATATTTTTATTAAACAACTACATGATGTGGCTACAGGTTGAATAGAAACAGTTCCTGCCCTCACTTCATAATAATCCTGAGAAGTATAAAGGGTATATAACTGGATTATCCCCCATGTAATGATGAGCAAACTGAAACTTGCTCAGAGTGGACAATTACTTGTCCAGGAGCACACAGCTGGTCAGTGTGGGATCTGGGACTTGAATCCAAGGTTGTGCTCTCTGCCTATACCAAGCTACCGCCTTTATGCTTTGATGAGGTCAAGCAGCGTTGAAGCTACTTGTGAGCCATAATAAATGTCCTAAAATATGTATACTGGGCCAGAACACTTTATGCATATTCAGGAACTCAAAGTATGTGAACCTTGTTTTCCTAATACAGTTTATGCCCAGAATCTGAAAAGGGAAGATTAGATCACATTTATAATACACATCTACACAGTCAAGAATTAACAGCATTAATCTCCAGGATGCAATTATCGCTATACCAAGCTTTTTAGCTATCACATAAATCAGCAAACCAATTTCAATACCAATATGTAGATTTGAACTACGAACCCTGAATCAGATTAAAAAGCAACACTTTGCTGAGTCTTGAACTGATAGCAAATACTGGTTACTGCACCAGAATCAGAAGCTAAATTCCAAGGAACCACCAGTGAACCATTTCAAACATGAATTAAATTAGAAAATCCTGGACCTGAAAATCATAACCATGTCTAGAACTAAATGTCAACCATTCCAACACTCTTTTCATTTTAGCCCCTAGAATTAACTGACCAGGCATTCAATAGAAGAAGGACGGGGCTGCTGCTCTCACGCTAAGGACCGGCCAACATGGCAGCCAAGTTCACCCAAGCCAACACAATTGACCTTGTCATTTGGAAACCAATACGGATTGAAAACAACAAAAGTGTAGAAAGCAAAAACTCTCATTATTCACTGGGAGCCATTTTTGCAAAGAACAGCTGCAAAAGCAAACTTCCCGTTTCACTCTGTTGCAGCCCCAAGTAACTGAGAGTGCGGCTCTTCCCCGTTTATTTTTGTAACATCACACGCCCACAGAGAGTTCACAGGCAAGCTAGTTGGAGGAAAGGCTGCTTCTCCCTTTTGTACCACTACCCTCAAGAGACAGGCACTCCAACTGCTGCTAAGGAAATCTAATAAACATGGTAACCAGGAAAAAGAACCAGAGGCAATCAATTGATCGATCGACCAGATTACTGAATTCATTTTCGATTATGTCAGAGTTTGAACAGTTTGTTGAGCTCACGGTGCGGAGAGTCAGGAATTGGAACAAGAAACAGGTGCAATTAGAGATGGAAGGCAATACTGGATGGGGTTAATGGAGTGACCTGCTGTAGTACGTGGCAAAACCCCTCTGGTCATTTCCTTTCTCCCACTTCAGACAGGCTTCTGGCGCCACCACCCCACTGAAATTGCTTTTGCCAAGATCCCAACTTGAAAAGTTAAATTTCCTGCTTACAAGAAGCCATTGACCCTGCAGGTGCATATAAATTTGATTCACCATCAGTCAGGCATCCAGGGTGGCCCTCCTAACTTAGGCAGGGACCAAGCCTCATAGAATTGAACCTGCTACAGAAGACCTTTCCTATCCCCATGGAAAAGACATTATGAAGCTCTTTTCATTCATTCACTCATTCAACAAATATTTATTCCCTCCTCGGTGTCTGGCCTAGTTCTAAGCACTGGGAATGTGCTTAAGCATTTGAGTAAGAAAGACCTGATTCTCGCTCTTGTGGGGCTTATAGTGAGCCAATAAATAAAACGCAAATAAATGAACGCAACCTAGGACAGCGTAATGTGAAGGGGAGCTATCTGACCCTGCATATCGGGGAAGGCCTCTTTAAGGAGGTGATGCTTGAATGACATGAAGAACTTCTGTGTGCCCTACCCAAAGCTGCCCCCGTCCCCAATGACAACACTCTCACAGTTGTTCATTCTCGCTCATGTAGCATCATATTTTCCATCTATACTAAATCATTCCCGTCTGCAGACCACTGGCCTGCAATATACCTCCCAATAAAAAAAAACCCTTTCTCAGCCTTATCACTCCCTCCAGCTTCTACCTCATTTCATTGCTCTGCTGTCCTTCCCTGTGGGAGTTTCCTCCTCATCTCCTCTCCTTCTCTACTGGACCTGCTTCAAATCCACTGAAACTGCTCTTGTCAAGATCCCCGCTGACCATCAGATGGCCCAATCCTATGGTCACTTCCCCAGTCTCACTTCCCCATTGGTGCCCAGCACTGTCCATTCCCTTACACACAGAGCTCTCTCCTGTAACCACCTGGCCACCTGGAGGAAGCTAGAAGTCCTTGGGGTGTCAATGCTTCCAGGAGCAGCCATCAGCCAGTGACAGATGGGGCAAGTGTACAGATGCCTCCAATGGGGTGACTCTGACCAGGTCTGTACAGCTTCCCAGAAGCCTCCAGTGGGATCGAGCTCCGTTTCCCAAAGTGAGAACCTTCTTGTGAGTATACCCTGCAGAGGCTTTTCTGCCTTCCCTATCTCACTCCCCTAATCCTTTCCTGGTGCCCCTTAGAATCACCTCTCAAATGAATTGCTTACAGTTCATTCCTTGTCCCAAGATCTGCTTCTGGGGATGGGGTGGGGGGATCCAACTCTGGTAGATTGGTGGCAAAAATAGCTTCAATTTACCCCTCATCCTATCTCCTTTACAATGTGACTCTGCAGCTTCTCCCATCAAAACATGAAGACTATTTCCTCACTCCCTGAAAGTGGGCTGACCTGGTGAGCTGTTTTACCCAATGGCATGCAACAGAAGTGACAGGGGGCCAGTTCCAAGCATAGGCCTAATCGACCACTACGTGCTTCTGCTTGCTCTCTTGGGATCCCACCGCTGCTATGTTAAAAAGCCCAGGCTAGCCTGCAGAATAATGAGTTCACATGTGAGCCAGAGCAAGTCATTTAAGCTCCCATATGTGAGACAGCTTAGCCAAGATCAGCAAAGCAATCTGCAATTAACCACGGACGCATAAAGTAGCCCAGCCCTCAAGCATAAGAACCACCCAGCTATGCCCAGCCTAAACCGCCATCCTACATAATCATACACTAAAGAAATGTTAGCTTTTTAGGCCACTGAGTTTTGGGGTTACTTATAACGCAGCAGAAGCTAGCTGTTACACCTGCCTAAAACAGCTGGTATCAGAAGTGGTCTTAGGAGGAATCCCAGGGTGAGATTCTGGAATTGGCTCACTTACTAACCAGAGGACTGCAAGTACCCCACCTCTGGTGGTAAATGTGGAGGTGATAACCCCTGGCATGTGGCTTCCCAAGTACTAAAACCCTCACCTTTGTTGCACTGGGATGGGGTAGAGGTGAAAAGAAATACACTGGCTTCTGCAACAACTCTAGCACTTGATATTTATGTAGGCAATGGTAATGAGGATTGCGGAATCGCTTGCCTGTTGCTAATGATCACAGAAGCCCCGAAAGAAACAAATGACAGCTATCAACTCCGAGGTCTGGTATGAAAGCCAGACGTCTATATGGCAATGTTTGAAGGGATGCTCATCTCCTGTAGCCTGAAGACAGACTGTGTTGAATAATCAGGCACAATATTTGATTGTAACTGTGGTGGAGATAGAAGCCACCTACACAAAAGTCAGGGTTCTGTTCCAGAACGAGTGGCACATTGGGATGGGGAACTTTGGGTAGATACACTTGAGAACCTTAAATATATTCTTGGAACCATTATATGGCCATTATAGGATACATTATCTGTGAGAACTAGACTAACGAGTCCAGGAACCAAGGGTTATAGGAAGGAGGGGCTTCTTCCATAACCACTTTCAGTGACTGACTTGGGGAAATCTGTGTTTCCTAACCCTACAATTTTAGATTCTTCTTGGTTATAAGTTCTGATTTCCAGGGAAGGGAACCCAGACTTAACCGCAGGTGCTCCATTAAACCCTTTAAATACAAAGGAGCCCCTGGTCATCTGGGGCTCCTAGTGTCAATGCCTATGCAAAAGCAAAGAAAGGGATCGTTACACTGGTGGACGAAACCAACCTTGATTATCCTCAGGATCTCTGACTGCTGCTATAGATAAAGGGGGTCGGAGGAGGGTATCAAGCACGCAGGCATGGCTTTTTGTGCTTCTGTGTCCAGTGCTAACCACGGATGGGCAAGTCACAGCAACCACAGTGCGGTAACCAGTGACTCAGAACTCTCAGGGGTGAATGTCTGGGTTATGGATTATTCTAGCAAACTAAGCTAGCAGACGTGTTGAGCAAGGTTAAAGGAGAACCCAGAGTGGGTCGTAGAGGACATATCTATTATGCCTTTAGGATAAACTGCAGCAGCAGAGACTGGGACTTGTCCCGTTAATCTTCCCTTAAGATGGGATAGAAGTTGATCACAGCAGTGCCAGTGTGGACGCTTCACCCAAGGAATCCTCTGGACAGTCACCGTTCCCTTATACAGAGGCGGCCTTGTGCTGTGAGCTCCTGTGACCCTCTTCCTGGGGGCGGTCCCTAACCACAGAAGCATGTTTGATTTACGTGCAGGACTGGCCTGGAGTGCCAGGAAGTTAATTTCCTCAAAAGGAGACCTCGACTAATGTCAGTTGAGAGTTAGTGGATAAATAACAAACCCCCCTCACCCTCAGGTAGGCCAACTCTGAAGCAGATTACACAGAATTTCCCAGAGACCCTCCAGCGGGGCCGAGCTGTTCGTGCTGACTCATGTACCCCATACTGGGTCCCTTCCCTTCTTTGTCTCACTACTTCAGCCCCAGTGGTTCCTTCTGTTACTACAGAAATCCTAATACCTCCTCACTGAGCAAATCGAGGCAAAGCCATTTCCTTAGTAATAAAAGAAAAAAAAAAGCATGTTAATACATTTTTAAATAGCATCCCCAAAACGTTTATAAGTAAGGATATTGCATTAAGCTTTATGCTTTTAGAGTAAAATAATGACTTCTTCGTGGAAAATTCGTCGATGGGAGGCTGATTGTAAATTATTGCAGTAATCCGGGAATGATGGTGGCCTGGGTCAGGGATTTAGCAGGGGTGATGCATTAGTTTGAGTTTATTATTGTTCTTCTTCTAGTTTCCTAGACTGATGCCCAACTCATTGTTTATGTCTCTCTTTTACCCTATATATTCATCTTGAGGATATAAGTTTTCCTCTAATCATGCCTTAACTGCATCCCATGAGTATAAACATGTATTTTCATAATAATTTCGTTTAAAATATTTTCAAATCTCCATTATGATTTCTTCTTTAATTTGGTTAAAGAAAAGTTGGTTATGTAGAAAAGTATTTATTTCAAAACATTCAGAGATTTTCTAGTCGTCCTTTCTTTAAAACTGGTTTCTAGCATGAGTGCTAGAATAGACTCCCTGTAGTTGTAAAGTGTGTCGAGACCTTGCTTTATGGTCCAATATATATGAACAGATTTTGTAAACGTTCCGTGCACGGCTGAAAAGAGTCTGTATCCTTCAGTTCTCGGGTGCATTGTTTTATAGTCTAAATTTATTACCCCAAAGTCTATCATTTCTAATTTTTCTATTGTTTATATCAGCTATGCCATTTTTAAAAGTTTCCTTTGATGCTTATATATTTTAAGTTCCTCTTTTACTTCTTCAAACATATTAAGCATAGTCATTCTACGATCTGTCTGATAATTCTAATATCTAAAGCCACTGTGGACTCCTTCCGTTTTCTGTTGTTTCTGCTTACAATTAATCACGATCCCTCGATGTCTGCAGATTAGACACCATGGAAGCTCAAGTCCTATATATACATAGGTGTAGAACAATGAATAGAGGTGGCCCTCTGTATTGGCGGGTTTCCCATCGCGGATTCAACCAAACACAGATAGAAATTTCGTTGAATCCGTGGATGGGAAACCCGCAGAGAGAACGTTTATCCTTTCCTACAGCTGTTTGTGTGTGTGTGTGTGTGTGTGTGTGTGTGTGTGTGTGCGCGCGCAACAGAGGGTGGGGAGTAGGGGTGCAAGCCCACCTCAATTCAAGTTCAAGTCTTGAGGTTCTCCAGACTAGACAGAGGAAGAGAACATGGGCTGGGAGTCAGCATGAACGCTGGTTTACATCTGGTTCATTCTCACCCTGAAGCTGAAGGTCTTTGGGGCCCTACCTTTAAATACAGGTGGGGATGCATCAGACTTTGGATGGGCTCCAGATTTTGCCTTTTGTTCACCTTGCCCTGGGATTCTGCTAAAACCTCAGTTTAGTTTTTTCACCTGCTTTCTCTGTAGCAGGGATGCTCTCACAGCAAACGTTTTAAAGATTTTTTACCTCTATTTCATCTGTTTTACTTGTTTTCAGCAGGAGTGTTTGTTCAAATTGTCTTACCATTACTGGAAGCAGGAGATCCCAAGTGAAAAATGTGTCAGGTCCCGAATTTCTGTATTTATTTCATCAGTAAAATGGTAACAACCACAACAATAATATCAACCTACTCTTTTCTTTAAATATTAAGCAGAATAAAGATTAACTACACATTTCTCTGTAAAAGATAGGTTATTGTCATTTCTTTCACCATAGTAGCATTTAAGCTGTTTTGCAGAAACAGACCCTCAGCTGAAAGCACTATGAAGCCTCCAACAAAAACCATAAATAATATGTGCAAGTTCTCCTTTTCTGTTTACTTAAGGATTTGTTGTTTCACATTTCTCAAATCATGAAAAATGCTTTCTTAACAAAAGAGCTCAATTTTACTACCATAATAAATGAAAGGACCTCCAGGTGATAATGGAAATATACACTCGCTACATGAAAAGAGTAATTTTTCATTCTGGTATGAGGTGGCCTAAACTTCATTTACTTTGAATTTTAACTTCCTTAAAAATAAAAACAAGTCCAGCAGAATTCCAGAGCAGCAGAAATATCCTAAAATCTTTAAATTACTCCAAAAGCTAGCAGGTCCGTGAAAATAAGCTCAGCTCTAAAAACTCTGAAAATCATTCAGTTTACCCCTAAAGTCTGTCTAGGAAGGATCTGTTTAATTTCAACTAAAAAAAAATGCCCAGTTTTTTTGAGTTTATTACACACTAAGGCTGCAGACTGGGGGAGCCAAAATAAACAAAAAGACAAATCATGCTTTGGGCCTACCCCAAAGTAGACGGAACTTCTCCAAATTTATCAGCTACCCCACAGGGGACGTTAACCTGAGACCGATGGAGACTTTCCCCATGCTAAAATTATGGTGATTTTTTATCTAAGTGATTTCCAAGAAGTATATAGCATGGTCCCAAACCTAGCATCTTTCACCTGTATCAAAACACCTGTTTTTATACATGTAGGTTGGTGGTTTTGGATTCATTCTGATTTCTCAGGATACTGTTTTCACTCTGTTGCTCAAATGTTCTTTCATCATTTGTTGTGAACAGTTAGAGACCAAGAGACCTACAAACAAAACTCTTTCCAAACCCAGAGGAGCTTCTAAGAGATCTTGACTCATCTGCAATGTCAAAAAAAAAAGAGAATGATGACAAAACCAAAGTTCTCCATCATTTTAAAGTGAATAATTATTTTTTAGAGTTCTTTTCATTGGCAGAGTAAAGTATTTCATTGTAGTCTCATTTCTGTTTAACATCTTCCAAATCTGTTCCCTGACTCTCATTCGGGTATTTTCCATCACTCTCCTTCAGCAAATCCCAAGCCTTTGGCAGCAATATAGGACTGTGTCGGGCACACTTGCATTGCAAAATGGGAAGGTTTTACATGTAAAGTCACGTGAAAATATGTGCAAACAGCTAGCAGTGGGCACTCAGGCAAGCTTGCTTAATGATACTAATCCTCTTATAATACTTTTTCTTTTGCAAAATAAGAGAAGACACTCATCACGTAGAGAGCATAGAAGGAGAGAAACACATAATCAATCAGGTAGTCTCCATGTAACCTTCGATGGTCACTTGACCGGCCTACGAGTACTTAGCCTTGGTCATCCTCTGGTATTCCCTTGGGAGTTTTCTTCCTTCAGCCGCTGCCCGTCTCCACTTGCTACCTTCTCTAACCAGGTTCCTGGTACTGTTTCCAATGTTGCATTTTATTATTGGGAAGCTCAAATTCCAAATTTTTTCCCTCCTTCCCACCTAAATTGTCCTGTGTTTCATTTCCTCAGAGCCTTGCTCTGTTCTGCTCCACTCCCTCCAAAATGAAAGACTCTTTCTGATTCATGTGTAAATACAAGAAGTCCTCACTTTGCACAGTTCCACTGTATATGAATTTCAGTTACTGTGGTGTGTTCAGTGTAACTAACTGCATCAAGTACAAACTCTGCTACTTACTCTTCAGTCCAAAGATCACTACGTAAATAACAGATGTACATCCTGATAGAAACCAATCGTGTCACTCCTTCTAGAAGTTGTGTGTGACTGGTCATGCTGCATCTGTTATCAGTTCGTGCACAGACAGCAAAGTGTGTGGCCGTGGGGCCTCCTTGTCTCCCAGTGATAAATAATTTACATGACATTTTACAAAAGTGGAGAATCAAAACAAGCCACCAAACATGAAAGTGTAGCAAAGAAACAAAAAGTCTTGACAGTGAAATTCACAATGAAAGTAAACGGAATTACTGAAGAAATAGCTGACTGTGGAAACGTGGACACTGCCTCCAGTGGAGAGACTCTAGCCATGCAGCCAGGGGAACTTAAGGAAGGTGAACTCACACACAAAAATTCGGAAAATGGTTATGATGCAAATGGTGAAGATGTCCCAGAGGAAATGACAGCAACAGCAAAAAAAAAAAAAATCGTATTAAAGGAACTCTCAGAGATTTTTCAAGACAAAGGATAAAATACTGGAAGCTGACCCAAACTTAGTAGGGAGTAGGACAATCTCACAAGGCCTAGGGAGGATGCTGCCTCCACCGAGTAAGTCATATGACAACAAGAAGAAGACAACCGCTGTCCACACCACTCATGATAAGGTTTTTATAAAATATAAAATTCTTTAGTTCTCGATGTTTCTAATGTTTTAAATTACAGTGTACTTAATAAACATTAGTTTCGCTATTTAAAAAAAAATTTTTCCTATATATTTACAACCAGTAGGGAGAGAGTTCTTGATATTTGGGTGGGCTAATGCCTAACCCCATCCATGGTGGAAGTGTATGTTAACAGCCCTTTGTTGGTACCATGACCTAAGGATTAGTTTCGGTCGCCCTAAAGTAGTGACTACAAAAATTAGAAGTTCAGGATCGTGCCTTTCAAAGTATACTGTGACAACAGCCATCATACTGTTTTAATTAAGCTGAAAGACATATACTCTGATATCTTTTCTAACCCTCAGCTTCCTCTCTCTGCCACCCTCTCTCCTCTTCTCTTTTCTCACAGGTTCGCTGGTCTTTCTTTTTTAAAAACTAATATTAAATATTTTAGATGTACAATACATATATAGTGTTATAACGAACTCATGTACTCACTGCCCACCTTTAAACAAAAAGCAGTATTGTATTATAGTTGAAGCCCCCAGTGGCCTCCTCCTACATTGCATCTCCCTCCCTCATTCCTGGCACACCAGCCGTAACCTCAATCCCAGATTTTACGTTTATGATTCCCATTATTTTGTTACTCCTATTCTTTCACAGCTAGCCTTTTGTTGGATCCCTGAACATTTTATGGTCTCCCTCCACCACCAGGGACTTGGAATGTGCTGTTTGCTTTAGCACAAACTCTCTTCTCTGCCTAGCTGCCCCTCCTCCAGGTACCCCTGATTCCTTTCAGGTCTGAACGACATCATCACTTTCTTTAGGAAGCATCCTTTGTCCGTTTTCACTTGGTCAGGTCCTACGTTATAAGTTCTCAGGGTTCCTAGCACTTTTCCTTTGCTCTGGGTACCTCAGGTGTGATGCTACACTTATTTGTGTGATTCTCCTATTAATAGGTGTTTCCACTACAATCCTGACGGCGGGAACCATGTTTGTTTTCACTCAGTACTCTATCCCTGGCAACAAGCTTCGTGCCTCATGTATAGAGGACCCTAAATCTCGATGAAATAAACAGGGACCAGTCTTCCGGAATGTCAGGCACTTTGGGAATGTCTTATAAGTATTGAAGAGATCAGAGTCCTCTGGCCACAAATTGAAGAATCCAAAACAATTAAAATCTCTGTAAAATCAAGTACCAGCCATGACCAACGAAAAACACGAATCCCCAGAGGTGATGGGATTTGTCCCACAGTGCTAAAGAAAGCTGGGGGAAATTGAAGCAGCTTCTAAAACTAATTCTCTTGCTTCTGAGGCCTAAGTTATAGATTGGGAAATTTGTTTCTATTAAAAGGATGGCGCAGGTAGCCCCGCATGGCCCAGGGTTGAGGATGATTTCAGCAGAACTGAAAAGACGTGGAAGGGGCGCTCAGTAGAGAAAAGGACAGTGACCTAATAGGCTCGTCAGAGGCCCCTGGGTTAGGAATCTCTAGGGAGGGAGCACAAAATGAGGCCACGGAACGGTTTCTTGCTCAACAACATGCATTTTTAATGAGACTACATTATACTTTCTAGCCCTTCTCACCGAAGGACCTCATCTCCCAGCCCCACACAAATGTCTCTCCCTGTCTTTTCCCACTCCTGTCACTTCTGTGTACATCAGCTCATTAATCAGCTGAAACCCTTGTGGAAGAAGCAGCTCCAAAATACTGTTACCCCAGTTCATGTTAATTACTTGGACGTTTCCACAGAATCCCAAGGGAGGTCCGAGTCCTCTGTGCATGCAAGTGCCTCTTCAGAGTCTAATGTTAGGATTTTTTAGAAAAAAGAAAAACTCTTTGAGATCTCACATGCTCGGTCTGAATAAATCTTGTAAAGAATGTTTTCACGTCCAGGGCAACTGCATTTCTTATACAACATTCTCTTGGGATCCACTGGTTTAGATTTAGGACCTTTTAGGTATAGAGAAAAGAGTTACTGGAGAGTCACTTTAAAGTAGATGTTCTTGGGCTTCCCTGGTGGCACAGTGGTTGAGGGTTTGCCTGCCGATGCAGGGGACGCGGGTTCGTGCCCCGGTCCGGGAGGATCCCACATGCCGCAGAGCGGCTGGGCCCGTGAGCCATGGCCGCTGAGCCTGCGCGTCCGGAGCCTGTGCTCCGCAACGGGAGAGGCCACAGCAGTGAGAGCTCCGCAAAAGTACATGTTCTTAATTTAGGGTTTATGAATGAACTAGAATGGGAGAGGAGAGGATGCATGATCAGGAAGCTGGGGGCATCCTTTTCAGAGCTGGTACATATCTGTAGCAAGGACGACAGCATCCATTCGATCCTTAAAGCTGGTCATGGCTCTAAAAAGAACCTTATTATTGGGCTAATGACTTAACCACGGAGCTAATCTCTAAGCAGGATTGGCCAAAATGCTTTAGACGTTGCCACCTGCCGACAGTGAGACAGATTCCTCGTGGCAGAGGAGCAAGGTTGGAATTCTGATGAGGAGACAGGCATTACTCCTGCCTTTATAGTCCCTGTCGGTACTGTAATACTTTTCTTCTGACGACCATAAATGTTTTATATTACAAGCAGAGCATATTATTTACAGAAATTCCAAGGTAACCTGGGCTTTACCCTTTTCCCCAGAGATCCAGTTATGAAACATTTACCAACACACTGCTGATGGGTACCTGATCACGAGGGTGGGTGGGGACTGGCTGTCCGGGGGCCACGCCCGTGGACTAGATGGAGACCTTTAGGGATCCTGCGTATGGAAAATATTACAAAGTTTCTTTTCATAAATAATTACAAAATTAAAACTGTGCTAAATTATAAAACAAAAATAAATACACCAAATTGAAAGGCTTTTAAAAATACCTTTGAGTGCAAAATTCTGAATAGGTTTATGGAAATGGAACTCTTCGCAATTATTTGCTGCCCCTGCGCTGACGGTTCCCTAAGCTTGTGCGGCGTCTGTGTACTGAATGTCCAGCACAGCTGTGGACACAGACGGAATTTTATTTTGCTTTCTCAAACAAGCAGCATATTCTTTCCTGGACCAATAACCACAGTCTTACATTTTTCAAGGTTTCCCAAACAAGGTGGGTTTTTCCGTTGTTGTTTTTCATTTTTTTGCTACTTTCAGAAGCTCCTGACCGCTTAGGTTACCAAACAGTAACCAACTGGCTCGGCTAATAAAACCTGGACAGGCACCTTCGCTGAACTCCTGAAGGGCTGAACTCCCAGTCTAGAAGCAGCTATGTGCTAATATCTCCTTCTGTGATTTCAGCTGCCCTAGAACATAGAGGGGGGAAAACCCAGTGAGAAGAAACCAAATCTCACTCTGCTTGACTTCACCAGCTCACCCGGTGCTCTGAGCTTCCAGGGCAGCCCAGAGGCTAGCCGATGTGCAGGGAAATGAAACACACGAACCTCCAAATGCACACAGGTTATACCAGTAAATACAGCTTGGATCTGTAACCAAACATCTCCTTGGTTACTGGTTATGTTAACTTGTGTCCACTGAGAAGCAAATGCCAGGATAGGATTTGAGGTCCAAGAGATTTATTGAGCGAGGCCTCCAGAGGAGTCAGGCAGCATCTTCAGACCATGCTGCAGGTCTGGCAAACGTGGAAGGAGAGAAGGGAGGGAGGAGACTTGGGCAGGAGGAGTGCTGGACTGTGGTACAGGCCCAGGTCAGGGTCAGCCAGGCTGAGGGTGAGGCCTCTAGTCCATTCACCCTGGGAAGCTGTGTCTCACCAGAGAGGACCTGCATGGCAGCCTCACAGTGTTCAGTCAGGCAGACAGCAGCCCACAGGGAGCATGGCCTCAAGTGAGCATGACGGATCCAGAGGGCCGTGGCTGGGCTGTGGGTCACATGCACTCCCGCCGCTGATCTGACTGGAGCATTTTTCTGGCCACCACACTGGTCATTGTCATTCTCACATGGATGGGCTGTCACTGAATTTGCTGCTCCTTTTTTTTTTAAAAGCACATTCTCTGCATTCAAAGACATTATTCTTTTATTATTATTATTATTAATTTATTTATTTATTTTTGCTGTGTTGGGTCTTCATTTCTGTGCGAGGGCTTTCTCTAGTTGCAGCGAGCGGGGGCCACTCTTCATCGCGGTATGCGGGCCTCTCACTATCGCGGCCTCTCTTGCTGCAGAGCACAGGCTCCAGACGCACAGGTTCAGTAGTTGTGGCTCACGGGCCTAGTTGCTCCACAGCATGTGGGATCCTCCCAGACAAGGGCTCGAACCCGTGTCCCCTGCATTAGCAGGCAGATTCTCAACGACTGCGCCACCAGGGAAGCCCGCTTCTTCTTTTTAATAGAAGGGGCTGTGAGGGAGATACGGTCGCTGCATGTAGAAGTGTGAGGAATATGAGACGATTCATTCGTTGTGAACATCATCACGGACCTGCCAGTCACCTGGGGAAGGGTCCACACCTCGGACCAGAAATAAGAACTAAGTATGGGGTCTTCTAAGGCTGTCTCTTTATTGGCTTTGGCTTGGACTGAAAATGTACAAAGTGTCTGAGACATGACCTTCAGGAATGGGAAACTGAGGAAACGTGAGGGGCTGGGAAGCCGGGAGCTTGGGCACAATGTTGATCCATCCTTGAGAGTAAGACTATATTCCTCTCTGCTCCCCCTGGAGGAGAACGGGTAGGAGCTGATGACAGCTTTGCCCGTCAGAGCCTGTGCTCTCTATTCTACATTTTCCTTCTCTACTCGCTCTTTATCCTCTAAGACATTAAGCAAAGTCCTTTCAAAAATTCCAGTCCTGAAACTAACACTACATGGTAAAGCAATTATACTCCAATTAAAAAATATATATATATATATATATTATTAAAAGAATGCATGAACTTAAAAAAAGTGATTTTTGTTTACTCCTGGGACAGAGTTTTAGAAAAGAAGCCAATGCAATGGTGGCCACAGTAATTAAAGAGAGTAATTCTCTACACCCTATGGGGTAGATAAAATTTACGAAAAATAGCGGTAGATGCACTTGGCCCAAATACCTTGTCTTACTTGGACAGGAGGACTAGAATTCTGCAGAGTGTACATTTTGTTTTAATAAGGGAGTTCAATTCCCTTAGATAGATTATAAAAGCATGTGCCTATGAGTGAACCAAAAGTTCATTATGCAACACTTTCTATACAGCACTCCATAACCACTCTCATAGATTCAGGAACTCAACAAACCATTAGCCCTTCCAACCAACCTTGAGAAGGGCTAACAAACCATTAGCCCTTCCAAACATCACATTACCTGTGATGTCTCCAGCAGCCCAGCCCCCACAGTCCCTCAAAGGCAGCAACTAGGGTCTGAGATCAGAGCTTATGTAACCCAGACATCTCCTAGGTACATGGTTTCTCCCACGTTGCTCTGCAATAGGAACTGAAGAGGAGGTTCTCTTGGTTTGAGTCTCAGAAGAATCAGAAGTTCAGGAGAATAGTCTCTCTCTCTCTCTGTCTCTCTGTCTCTCTCATCTACCAGGAAATTAAGGTTGAATGAATGAACAAGCAGAGATGAGAATATGGACCAATCTCAACCTTGCCTTCTAATATTCCATATACCCCATCAAACAAAAAACTAAATTTTTATCTCTGGCAGTGGACTGTCCAGCAGAGACGGCTCAAGCCCTCTCCCAAGCCTGTTCCAGGTAATAGACGTAACAGGAGGACGTGATTTCTTCCACTCATTTGGGACTAATCTAACAGGTGACTGAGACTTCCTTATGTTTGTTTAGTGTTTCATAGTTTTCAAAGCAACTCTACAAATGTTATCTTAATAAGACTCATAACAGACTTGTAAAACAGGAGCTACACATATTATCTTCATTCTCCCGAAGGGGAAACTGAAGCACAGGGACGTTTACTAACTTGTTCAAAGTCAAGCAGGCAGAGAGTGGTCCAGCTAGAATGACGATAAAGCAACACAATTGCAACCACCTGTTGAATGTTTGTTTTGCACTAAATTCTAAGCCCTTTACACAGATTACCTTTAATTATTGAAAGAATCCTCTAAGACATTAAAGTCCTTTCAAAAATTCCAGCCCTGAAACTAACAGAACACAATTAAGGGAGGTATTCGTGTGTTCATTTTGTATCCTCCAAAGGAAGTGGCGAGGTGCTTTTTGTGTATAGACCGTCAAGGAACGTTACCGGATTGATTTATTGGAAAGAGATAACAGATAATCTGCTGGCTGAGTCCAAATCCATTAAAGTTTTAGGAAATGATTCTGAATTTTAAAGAATTGTACTTGAGCAGAGAACAGAAAACGGAGGGAATATTAATCTAATTCAGGAACATCAGTGTTCCAGTTTCCTGAGCTATTATATTGAAGTATAAATGTTTACCTTAATTTTCACTTTTGATTCAATCTGTCTCCATCAAAGTTGGCCTAATCTTTAGGTGGATTCAGATATGCCATAGTTTGTATTCTGCAGGATCCCCAAAGGCTTAAAAATCCTTCCCAACCAATCATCCTATAATTGATATTCCACGATTTAGCTACCATGTTCCTGAGTATTATCTAATTAAAAGAGAAAAGAATTTAAAAATGATTCTCATTTGATCTGCCACCTATTATTTACACCTTAGTGTGAATAAATATTTTGAGCACAGGCTTTTTTTTTTTTTTAACATCTTTATTGGAGTATAATTGCTTTACAATGGTGTGTTAGTTTCTGCTTTATAACAAAGTCAATCAGGGAAAATAAGGGAAAAAAATATACTGACTGGAAAGATGTTTTATCACTAAAAAGGTTTACTAAGTCCATGATGATGTTCCTCTTCTTGGAAGGCTTAACAGTCAACTAAATACTTGGGTGGTTTAGGGAGAGATTTAAGCATTGGGAGAAGGGTCAAGGTCAAAGGCCACTTGAGATGCTCTTCTGTCCCCAAAGCCAAAATGGCTACAAGTATAAGCGAAAGTCAGCCAGGTGTGTGAGTGCACCTGTACCGTGAACTGAAGGTGTGGCTCTGTCCTTTAGAACGTGACCCCAGGAGCCCTTTCCCATTCTTCTTCAAATCTCACCCTTCAAAACAGAGTTCAGTGACTTGCTCTCCAGAAGCCTCCCTGGGTCTCGCAAACTAGATCCCTGCCTTCTCAGAAACCCCAGTAGACTCAACAGAACAGTGGCAGCAAGACACAACTAGTGAGCGCACTGCTCCAGTGAGCACTTGGTGATGTTGTTCTGTTTCCTAGAGCCCAGGCGGCAAGACCAGGTAGGCTTAACTACATTTTGTTTTGTTTTGGTCGGGTTTTGAATTTTTATTTCATTGTATTTATTTTTTATTGAGGTTGAGTTGATTTCCAATATTACATTACTTTCAGCTGTACAACAGAGTGATTCAAAATGATTATAGATTATACTCAGTTTAAGCTGTACACCTGAAATTAACACATTGGAAATTAACTATAGTCCAATATAAAGTACAAAATTTAAACATAAACAAATAAAGTTATCATAAAATACGGCTACATTTTGGGAAACTCTTGGCCCCGTCGCTGGGGAGCTGATCCAGGTGCTGAAGGCAGCCTCCTCTGAAGCCTTACACCTAGCAGAGCTGAGTGCAGCCCATTGTCTCAGCACACAAAGACACGTAAGGAAATGCAGCCTCAATGATAAAGGGCCCAGGGAATTGGGACCTGTGGGTATTGTCAGGGGCCCTGTCAATTTATCTGCCTCCTCCCACAACCAAAAGGGATTCAGCCATAAAACCAAATAGATGCTTTGGAAACTCCTGGATGCTGGGGAACATAGTTGATCAGACTCTTGACACATCTTATTTAGGAAATTGAGCCAGCTACCGAGGCTGGGGTGGGTGCAGCTTTGGGCCACCCACCTGAGTGGAGGTCAGTAAGCTACAGACAGAGTCACCAACCGTCTTGGTTTACCTGGGATTGAAGGGGTTCCTGGGATACGGGGTTTTCAGTCTTAAAACCAAGGTAGTCTCTGTCAAACCAGGTAAGTCGCCAGCCAAAGAAGACCAGGGCAGAGTAAAGCCCCAGAGGAATGAGGACTGATCCTTGGTGGGGGGACAGAAGGCACCCAAGAAGCCAAACGATACGGCGTGGTGTCAGGGCAAGGGTGAGAGGGTGGAGAGACACCTGAGTGTGCAAGTGTCCTCCAAAAGAACGAGGCCCCTGGCTTCAGAAGGATTCTGCAGCTTCAGCTCATGATCATGTAACACTTTCTGCAGACAATTCCCAATCAGGAAATGGACGAGAAAGTAACAGGAAGAGGGCCCAAGTCCCTGGATCAGAGGTACCTAAAAACCACCATTGGCGACTCAGCAGAGAACCTTGTTACTGTGTTACACCCCGGGCTCCCAGCCAGCTGACAATACCGCTGCTTCAGAAGGGAAATGCCTACACAGTAGGGCTCAGGGGGGGTATGGACAGCCCCTGCTACGGACTGAATGTGTGACCTCCCAAAATTCATATGCTGAAATCGTAATCTCCAGGGTGACGGGGGCCTTTGGGGATGATGAGGTCATAAGGGTGGGGCCCTTCTGAATGAGACCCCAGACACCTTCCTCGCCACTTCTGCCACGTGAGGACACGGTGAGAAGACGGTCATCAGTGAGCCAGGAAGCAGCGTCTCACTAGAACTCAGCCATGCCGGTACCTTGACGTTGGGCAAGCCTCCAGAACTGTGAGAAGTGTGTCGTTGTTTACCAGCCACCTCATCTAAGTTATTTTTATAGCTGTCTGAACGGACTAAGACTGTCCCTAATGAGCACCTTTCACCCTGGGGGACCCTGCTGATCACATGATCACATGCTATGGCTGGACTTCTTTCTTTTTTTTTGCGGTACGCGGGCCTCTCACTGCTGTGGCCTCTCCCATTGCGGAGCACAGGCTCCGGACGCGCAGGCTCAGCGGCCATGGCTCACGGGCCCAGCCGCTCCGCGGCATGTGGGATCTTCCCGGACCGGGGCACGAACCCGTGTCTCCTGCATCGGCAGGCGGACTCTCAACCACTGCGCCACCAGGGAAGCCCTGGATTTCTTTCTTAATAAGACTTCATTTTAGGCCATAGGATCATCATTTCTGCCAACGGGGACAGTGAGATATCCTAGGGAGAGATGTTCTAGGGCTTCATCCCCTTTCAAGTGTGACAGCTCCAATTGGCAACTAAAGGCCCTTGAGCTATGAGCAGCTATAGCGCATGCCTTTCACTCCCAAGTTAGAACCCCCAACGGCCCAGGGCTATGAAATCAGCTCACAAAGACTCCCAGACCTAATATGTAGCAATGTGTCACCTTGCTCTTCCCCCAAAATGAAAAAAAGCCTGGTCACAGGATAATCAGACTGTAAACCTCCTACATTTAGGAATCTTTCGGAAAGCGAGGAGGGGACCAGTCTTACAACCTCCTTGCAGCGATGGCTCAGCTGAGACCCCAAACTGAATGTGAGAGGCACGGCTCTAAAATGTTCTTTCCCAATCTTCCCCGTGCTGGGAAGCTTGGCCACTTGCCAGAGGCAGGGCCCAACTGCCTCAAGCTTCAGTAGCCAACAGGACAGGATAATTATCAGAAGCTCTGCATGCTGGTGTCCAGCTGACGGATGCTGCAAGCAACGTGCTTCTTAAAAATTCTGGACTTTCTCACACACACCCTGAAGCAAAGAATCTTTTTGGATTTTCCCTTCAAGTCGGTGACATCTTTGATGGTGCTGGGTAATTGGAAAAGGGATTTAAATAGGTCTGGAGTCTTCTCAACACTGTGGAATTTGCAAACACTGTACAGAGTCCACAAGCAAATAGAATTCACAAAGAAAGTCTCCCCTCTGGAATTATTCAGGAATCCAATTTGAAGAGATTTTAGTTTATCTTAAGGTAATGCCAGGAGGCCGTGAAAATAAGAACAAAGCAGACTGGAGGGGGCGTGGAGGGAAAGTCGCTTTCTGGTAGAGAAAAAAACAAAACTAGTGTGATCACGCATCTGTGATGGTGAATGTGCGTGGGGTGCAGAGCCCTCTGGTGCGGCAGTTGAAAAGAAAAGCTCTAGAGACACAGGGATGTGTCTTGGTCCTTCTGGGCACCTCGTCCCAGGATTTCTGGACTCATCTTCAAGAAACTCTGACTCCAGGGCAGCGGGACATCTGTCCCAAGTCATTTCTGCTAGTGTGTGTTTGTGTGCCCGTGTGTGCACTGCATAGATTCTCCTTTACTTTGTGAGGCAGGAAAATACTCTGGCTTTAATTCAACTGCCCATTCCGCTGCGTAGCAGCCGTTACTAGCCACACAGAGCCCAGTGCACCTGTGTACACACAGGGAGAAGCACATGCCTCTCTCTGGAGGCTTACATCCTTAAAAGTGTTGAGTAAAGGCAACCTTTTAAAAAAAAAAAAAAAGATTTATTTTTTCTTTATTTATTTTTGGCTGCTTCGGGTCTTAGTTGTGGCACGCGGGCTCTTCGTTGAGGCATGTGAGCTCTTCGTTGCGGTGCACAGGCTTCTCTCTAGTTGTGGTGTGCAGGTTCTCCCTCTAGTTGTGAATTGCAGGCTCCAGAGCACATGGGCTCTGTAGTTTGCGGCACGCAGGCTCTCTAGTTGAGGCGTGTGAGCTCAGTATTTGCGGCACACGGGCTTAGTTGCCCCGCGGCCTGTGGGATCTTAATTCCCCCGCCAGGGATCGAACCAGCATCCTCTGCATTGCAAGGCAGATTCTTTACCACTGGACCACCAGGGAAGTCCCAAGCAAAGACAACCTTCATTCTCAGCCCCTTTCTTTTTTTTTTTAGGTTTTTTTTTTTAATTTTTATTTTATGTTGGAGTGTAGTTGATTAACAATATTGTCTTAGTTTCAGGTGTACAGCAAAGTGATTCAGTTATACACATACATGTATCTATTCTTTTTTAAGTTCTTTTCCCATTTACTTTATTACAGAATATTGAGCTGAGTTCCCCGTGCTGTACAGTAGCTCCTTGTTGGTTATCTATTTTAAATATAGCAGTGTGTATGTCAATCCCAAACTCCCAATCTATCCCTTTCTTTTACAACCACTTAACTGCCTGGAGATGCCCCAGGGAACTCCTGACACCACCTCTACCCACCCAGGATGCTACACTTCACTCAAAACTCTCAGTGAAGGCTCCAGGGGGATTTTTAAATAAAGCATTTTATTTTAGAATAGTTTTAGATTTACAAAAAATTGCAAAGATAGTACAGTGTTCCCCTACCCACCCCCTACATGCCCAGTTTCCCTCTATTACCAACATCTTCCATTAATATGATATACTTGTCACAATTAACAAACCAATGTTGATAGATTATTATTAACTAAAATCCATACTCTACTGTGGTTCCCTCAGTTTTCACCTAATGTCTTTTTTCTGTCCCAGGATTCCATCTAGGAGATCACATGACATTTAGTCATCATGTCTTTTTAGGCTTCTCTTGGTTGTGACTATTTCTCTGACATTCCTTGTTTTTGATGATCTTGACATTTTCAAGGAGTACTAGTCAGGTATTTTGTGTAATGTCCTTCAGCTGAGGCTCACTGGTTGTTCATCTCATGATGAGACTGGGATTGCAGGGTTGGGGAGGAAGACCACAGAGACAAAGTGCTATTGTCATCACATCTTATCCAGGGCAAATTCTGTCAATATGACATCAACATTGATGTTGACCCTGGTCACCTGGCTGAAGTCATGTCTGTCAGGTTTCTCCACTGAAAAGTGACTCTCTTTCCCCATCCACACTGTGCCCCTTGGGAGGAAATTTCTCTCTGCATCCCACACTTCAAGAGTGGGAAGTTCTGCTCCACCTCCCAGAGGGCAGAATATCTGCTTAAATTACAATACTTGGAATTACTCTGCATGGGAGATGGATCTATTCTCCTCCATTTATTGATTTATTCAATCATTTATTTATACCAGTATGGATCCTTTGATATCTGTTTTACATTTTGGGTGTCAAAGGTTAGAGAAAGAAAGGATTTGAGTAATTTTCTATATAAATACAAAAAGAGTTGCAGCCTTGACTAGCACAGGGACCAGGGAAATACATAGTGCAAAAACCAATTACGCTCTTCCCTGTTTATGGTTGAGACAATAACTACCTGGGATTCTTAAAGCCTGAAGACAAGAGATCCGAGCTAGGCAGCTGGTTGAATGTTCTGAGGTCATTTCAAGGGGTAAGATGTACAAAGAGAATTCCAAATGTTAAAAGTTTCAAGCATGGAGAAACTAAAATTTCTCTTTAAGACTGAGAACAAATAAGCATTCCCTATTACCACCAGTGTTTCCATATAGTATTGCTTAATTTTATTGGGAAAGGAGAGGAAATAGTTATAAAGATTGGAAAGAAAGATAAAACTGCCCTTGTTTACAAATAATATTGCCATCTATCTAGAAAAAGAAATCAAATCAACAAACTGCTAATAGAAAATGATTAAAATTAGAAAGAGAATTCTGCAAGTTATATGGATAGAAGATCAATCAAAAAAAATCAATAGTATTTCTCCATTGCAGTAGAGATGCACTCAGAATAAAATTAAAAATGATATTTTTCAAAATAACAAATATTATAAAAGATCTAGGAATTAACTAAATCAGGAATGCATGAGAATTCTGTGGGGAAAAATTTAAAACTTTAATAAAGAGCATAAAAAAGTTTATTTGAATAAATGAAGACATGCCATGCTGTTAAATGAGCTGGCTTGATATTATAAAAGTATTGATTGTCCCTATATTGATCTAAAATTCAATGAAACTCAATCAAAATAGTAGTCAGATATTTATAAGAAATTCATTAAATTTAATCTGGAATTTATAAAGCAGAACAAATGTGTGTAAAGAGACAAATCAACTTTATATATATATATAAAAAGAACAAAGAGAGAGAACTTGGAGAACTTGCCCCATCAGATATTAAGACATACTGTTAAGTGCAACCATATGAAATTACCTTTTTTGTAAATCAAAATGATAAATATTAGCAATTTTATATCATTCAAAGTACAAAAATCATTACGATTAAAAAATACTGTGTCCTTGGTGAAGAAACAAACAGGTAAATAGAGCATTGAAATGGGATGGAAAGTGCAGAAACAGACCTGTGTATATCCAGGAACAAAATATTTGATGAGGAGGGTATTGCAAATTGATGGAGAAAAGACAACTTGATTCGAGATAGTGTAGGGAAAATTATGTGAAGAAAATATATGGAAAAAAAATCTCATTATACGGAGAAAAATCAAACGATCTCTTCCTAATAACACTGCATAGAACGGTAGATGAAAATTTAAATAGGAAAGGTAAAACAGTGAAGTTCGTAGAATAAAACGCAGAAGTATCTTTGTGAACTAAGGGCAGGGAAAGACTAATTAGAATAGAACAATGTAATGCATAGGTTAAAAAATTGTTGAATTCGAGTATATAAAACTTAAGAATTTCTATTTAATGAAACACACCTTGGACAAATTAATAAATACATGACAGAGAAGAAGAATAAACAATGTCTAAAAACACAGTGACTAATTCCAGAATATCAAAGCTAATCTTCCAGTCAAAACACAAAACAATAACAAAAACAAACAATAACAAATACAAAAACGTACAGCGACTCAAAATTTTAAATGAGTCAAAGGTATGAACAAGGACGTTTTAATATAGAAAGCTCAAAAAATTAATAATCATAGGAAGAAATGCTCAAAATAATTAGAAGTTAGACAAATACAAATTAAGTTCAGGCATATAAGACTGCATACGAGAGGAAGTTTGTATAATGCTAAGTTTGGGTAAAAGACTGTTGAGCTATAGAATCTTCATACATTGTTGGTAGGAATATAAACCAGTGTAGCCATCACAGAGAGCAGTCTGGTTTTACTTAGACTCCTTAGTCAAATTAAGAATACACAAATCCTGGGCTTCCCTAGTGGCGCAGTGGTTGAGAGTCCGCCTGCCGATGCAGGGGACACGGGTTCGTGCCCCGGTCCCGGAAGATCCCACATGCCGCGGAGCGGCTGGGCCCGTGAGCCATGGCCGCTGAGCCTGCACGTCCGGAGCCTGTGCTTCGCAACGGGAGAGGCCACAACACTGAGAGGCCCACGTACCGCAAAAAAAAAAAAAAAAAAAAAAAGAATACACAAATCCTAATACATTGAGATCCAGCAATTCCATTCCTGGGCATATATGCCCAAACTGGTTTTACACAGATTCACAAAT
Source organism: Grampus griseus (assembly GCF_964374135.1). Classification (NCBI taxonomy): domain Eukaryota; kingdom Metazoa; phylum Chordata; class Mammalia; order Artiodactyla; family Delphinidae; genus Grampus; species Grampus griseus. The sequence goes on from NC_139004.1 coordinate 4,345,175, forward strand.
GGACACAAGCAAATATGTTACTACAGCTTTACTGAGACAGTGAGGAGATGCACACAAGCTGGGTGTCTACCCTGGGAGAGAATATTAAATGATGTGCAGCCACATTAGTGGAGTATAATGTGGCCGTTGGAAGAAAGATGTACGGCTCTGGAAAACGTCACACCTATTACAGTGGCTACTATTAAAAAAAAAAAAAAAAGACCTGAAAATAGCAAGCATTAGTGAGGATGTGGAGAAACTGGAATTCCTTACAGTTGGCAGCAATGTAAAACGATACAGCTGCTGTGGAAAACAGTGTGGTGATTGCTCAAAAATTAAACAGAATTACCATATGATCTGGCAATTCTACTTCCCGGTATATACTCAAAAGAATTGAAAGCAGGGACTTTAAACAGATATTTTTACATCCCTGTTCATAGTAGCATTATTCACAACAGCCAAAAGCAACCCAAATGTCCATCAGTGGATGAATGGATAAACAATATGTGATCTATTCATACAATGAAATATTATTCAGCCTTCAAAGAGGGAAATTCTGACTCATGGATGTATCTGGAGGCTATTATGCTAAGTGAAATGAGTCAGTCACAAAGGGATAAACAGTAGGTCCACTTAATGAGGTCCCTAGAGCAGTCAAATTCACAGAGACAAAAAAGTAGAATGGTTGTTTCCAGGGTCTGTGGGGGAGGGTGGATGGGGAGTTGTTACTTAGTGGGTACAGAGTTTCAGTTTTTTCAAGATGAAGAGAGTTCTGGGAATGGACGGTGATGATATTAGTTCGACAGGGTGAATATACTTAATGCCATTGAATTGTACGCTTAAAAATGATTAAGATGGTAAATTTCATGTTGTGTGTATTTCACTACAATTTAAGAAAATGACTGATGAAAAGTAAGAAATGAAAATTTAGATAGATAAATAGATAGATACCATTTACATGAATTTCAAAATACATTCATACAAGTGACATGAAGCAAAATGGTAGGAAGATCTAGGAGTTTCTCCCTCTAACAAAGCAGCCGTTGAACTGGAAAAACCATTTGGAATCAACTATTTCAGAACTCTGGAACTGACTGGAACTTATAACAACTAGGGTAGTTCTGGATGAAGGCTGCCATTCCTAGGTAAGAGAGTGCGAGGCATGAACTGGCCACCAGTCCCCATCTGTCAGCCCCACCGTGGCTGTGGGGATAGCTGTCCTGTTCTTGAGGAAGTATTTACTACTGTATATTTAATATTTGGAGATCTATACAAATATCACCAAGCGGAGAGCTTTTTCTTAAATTCTCCATTAAAAGTCATTAACTCCTTGTCAAAGAAGCTGAGAACAGAGACATTTGAAGCTAGTATGTCAGTATCACTGCCAACTAAATATCAATCAGGGAGGAGAAGAACAAATCTCAAAAATATTATGTCAGTGAAAGAATGTTTTAATTTACTAAAAGGATATTCAGCTATACAAGCACATATTTTTTCAGAAAAGGTACACCATCCTTCACCACAACATCTCTCACTTTCAGGGGCTGAAGAAAGGAGGTGATGATGTAGTCAATGCTTAAGTCACAAAGTGGTGAAGCAGCCGCGTGCCTGCCAATATTCACCAGTGAGCAGCCCACAGCCTCAAGTCTGGCTGTGTGCGTCCATCTAACTCTGCTGCCACCACGTCTCTGGAGCTTCTGCACTTACCCCTTCCCTCCCTTGGAGAACCCTACCTCCTGGCACCGTCCTCAGGAACACAATCTCAGTTCTTCCCTCTGCCAGGACGATTTGGCCCGTCTACAGCATATTGATTGGAACTCAAGTGGAAACTTCTGAGTCATTTTTTTTAAAGAAAGAAAAACACCAGACACAACTGAAAAAAAACTCTTAAATGCTGTTCAGTTATCTGGGCTTGTGCCACACTGGAGGGAACAACTTGCAAATTCTTCTTCAAAAGCTGTCAGAATATTTGCCTTAAGTTTGCTCTGACTCAGCTCTCTGCAAGAAAGACATGTTGCTACAGCCGACTCATCAATAACTGCTTCTTGCTCCAGAGCAGTCATGAGTCACCTTTGAGTCCACTTGACCCAGTTCAAGAAGGGGGTGCTTGGGGTCAGAACGGAATAGCACTTAACTCCCACCACTTAACTGCCCAGAGTGTGGCAACTGGACTTATCTTCTTCACTCCTGGGTTCTTCCCAAAGGCTCTGTACAGAAACAAGTGTTTGCAGGAAAAGGCACAATTTAGAAAATGTCAAATCACCAGGTGCTCCTTTTGCCATAATGAATCAACGGAAGTTTTTTTAAAAAGATGTCATCAGTACCAATCCAAAACATCTACTATGAGAAGTGAAAACACAAAAGTACCCTCAATTATTAAAAAGAGCTTATAGTATTTTATAAATTGTTTTCCTGTACCCTATAGCATTGTCTAAAACATTAACAGTCACCTTTTATCCCTAGTGCTGGAAGAATGGGTAGTAACGTATATAAATTTAACCATGTCTGTATCAATACACTCAACTGTGTGTATCACACACACTGGATGGAGATAATGTTCAGTAGCAACCTACTCTCTGTCAAAAACTCCAGGCTTCTTCTTGCGTTTGAATTCAAATCTCTCAGTTCACATTTTATTTAATGCAGTATGGGAGGAAAACATTGGATCCCAAGATCTGTGGTTTTCCTTATTCCCAGAAGAGCTTATATAAATTTTGTAGTGATTAACACAATACTGGTACATTCACTTCCAAACTTAATGAACAAAGTCCATATCTTACAACCAATATAATATATTGACAAAATAAAGACTAGAATGTTTTACATGCTTCTCAGTTGGAGGTTATGCATCAGGAAAATTAAATGAGAATTTTGTGCTTAATATTGATCCAAGAAGTAGATGAGTTTCCTAGTCCTATTGAAGAGCTTGGGTAATTATCAGGACCGGTATAAATAAAACTAATATTTTCCCCCTTTTGTCTCTATGTTCTTTCTTCTTTGAACTACTCTCTGAGTTCTGTATCATAAACGTTCTTATTTTACAGAAAGAACACTGTAAAATTCAAAATACTTGAGAACCAATCTGATTCTTTCTTAAAGCTTATTATACACCACTGTGACTTACAGTCTATTTTAATTTTAACCAAAATTGAATCGTTTGTTTCTCTGATTTTAGTTTCATAATTTCTATTTCTAATCAGTGAAGATATGCAAATATTAATAAATCGTGAGATTTTTGTGGGGGGGTAGCATTTACATCAGCATGAGACTGATGTAAATCTGTGTCGCCATAAAAGCAACAAAACAAGGGTGAAAATCATCAAAATCAATTTTTCAAGAACTCAAAATTACTGAAAGTCTTGCAATGACTGAGGGGCATTTATTTAAGAAAAACAGTTGAACCTCAGTAAGAACCAGGGTTTTGTGACTTCTTAACTTGTCCTACTGCCACTGTCCTCTCCCAAGTTCCATAAGAGCCTTGAAAACCAGCAGCTTTGCAGCCACTAGAGGGGACAGACTTGATTTTGAACATCCCCCAAACTCCCATCTCCAGATCAATGTCACTACCTGACCTGACTCGCAGCTTCCTGGAAAAGCCATGTTTACAGTCATTATTTGACCTGACTTGGAGACTGCTCTGCCAGAAAAGCCCTATTCCGAGGGCATTTGTTGAAAACAATCAATGGCAACTGTTTAGCATCATAGTAGCCTGAGGCTGCCATACCAACTGGGCGAAGTAAGAGCGTGCCAAAAACTTAAAAGGAAGATCTACAGAATGAGATGCTCACCAGGGGCTTTGAAAAGCTGGGACATATTCTTAGGGATAAAGAAGGCCATGCACATGTGCAGGGCTGTGTGCATTCCCAAAAACATCTGAAAGGACCCCAGTCTCCCGTCTCCGACTGACTTTTAGGTCCTGTACAAGAGTACGTGAAAGCTAACATAGAGTTGTAAGCTACCTGAGCATTGAAAGCACTTCCCAGCACATGCAGACCCCCTTCGGCAAAGTGCGGAAAAAATCATTGGCTGAAGACATGTAAGGAAACCTCTGACCAATCATTAGATGACCACTAAGCTAACTAAACAAAAACTTCGGTGACTTAACAATACAGGGAATGCAGACTTTACAGAATTAGTTAAGAAAAGTTGATAAACAAAAAAACAGCAGGAACAACAAAAGAACAAGAGTAACAAACTGGGGAGTGGAGTCAAATCTGATATTCAGAGTTGCCACATTATATTATCTAAAATGCCCAATTTGGTATAAAAAAATAAAGAGATACGCAGAGAAACAGAAAGGTAAAAACCATACAAAGGAATAAAAGCGGTAGAAAGAAGTTCCTAAGGGGGCCCAAATGTTGCATTTCCTAAAGAACTATTTTAAATCAACTATTATAAATATATTCTAAGAACCAAAGAAAATTATGCCTAAAAGAATTAAAGTTGGTTTAACAACTGAAAGCTAATCAAAGTAATATATTATATTAATAGAATAAAGAATAAAAACTACATGGTTATCTCAACAGACACAGAAAAGACATCTGACAAAACCTAACACGTCTTCTTGATAAAAAAAAAAACAATCAACAAACTAGGGATAAAAGAAAACTTCCTTAACGTGATAAAAAGGATCCATTAAAAAAAAAAAATCTACAGCTGCTGTCATAGTTAATGGTGAAAGACAGAATGTTTTCCCCCTAAGATCAGAAACAACAATATCCACTCTTGCCACATCTATTTAATATTGTACCAGACATTCTAACCATAGCAATTATGCAAGAAAAATAAATAAAAGGCCTACAGATTGGAAAAGAAGTAAAAAATTTCTAATTGCAGATGACATTATATTTAATATAGAAAATCCTAAGGAATCCACTAAAAGAATTTTAGAATCAGCAAATGAGTTCAGAAAGGTAACAGGATAAAAGATTAATAAAAAATCAGTTGTATCCGTATATACTTGCAAAGAACTATCCAAAAGTAAAATTAAGAAAAAAATTCCACTTACAATAGCATCAAAAAGAATAAAATACTTAGGTGTAAATTTAACAAAAGAAATGTGAGATTTGTATATTGAAAACTACAAAACACCTTTGAAGGAAATTAAAGAATATCTAAATACATGGAACGACATCCCAGGTTCATGGATCCAAAGACTTAATATTGTAAAAATGGCAACGTTCCCTACATCAATCTACAGATTCATCACAATCTCTATCAGATTCCAGCTGGCTTTGGGGAAGAAATTGACAAGATGGTCCTAAAATTTTATAAGAGTTCAAGGAACCTAGAATAGCCAATAAAATTTGAAAAAGAAAAAGTTGTAGGACTCACACTTCCCAGAGATATCCATGTCCTCGTCCCTGAAACCTGAAACTTTGCACCTGTGATTAAACTAAGTGTCTTGAGACGGGGAGACTGTCCTAGATGATCTGTGTATCCAATACAATCACAAGGGTCCTTAAAAGACAAAGGCAGGATGGTCAGAGTCAGAGAAAGCTATGTGACAATGAAAGCAGAGTGAGTTAGAGATGTGACAATGGAAGGAAGAGAAAAGGAGACAAGATGATGGAAACAGAAGTGGGAATGATGCCATGGCTGGCGGGAGCCACGGAATGCAGGTGACCTCTGGAAGCTGGAAAAGGCTCCCCAAGAGCCTTCAGAAGGATAACAGCCCTGCCAACACCTTCATTTTAGCCAGTGAAACTGATTTAGAATTAAGACTGCCAGACCTGTAAGATAATAAGTGCATGTTGTTTTCAGGCACTTAGTGTGTGATAATTTGTTACAGTCGCTATAGGAAACTAATACAAATTAATACAAGAGAAATTAAAAAAAATAATTTGTATTCAGAAATTAATACAAGAGAAATAAAGACATATGTCCACACAAGAGCTCATATAGAAATGTTCTCACAGCATTACTCACAATAACCAAAAAGTGAAAACCCAAATATCCATCAATGGATGAGTTGGATAAACAAAATGTGGTGTTTCCAAACAATGGAATGATATTTGCAACAAAACAGAAGAAAGTACTGATACAAGCTACAATGTGAATAACCTTCCAAAACATTATGCTTAGGGGAAGAAGTCAGTTATTTATATAAAGTATACAGAATGAGCAAATCTATAGGACCACAAGTAAATTACTAGGAGGATGGGAAGTGACCACTAACATGTTTGGGGGTTCATTTGGGGATGATTAAATCGTTCTAAATTATATCGTGGTGATGATTGCACAACTCTTGTGAATATACTAAAATCTGCTGAATTATATACTTTAAATGGAATAATTTTGTTAGTGGGCTACATATTAATAAAGGTATTAATAATCTGAAACAAACTACAGATGCTCACCTCACTCTACTTAACAGCAAAGTATTTCAAACATACAGCAAAAAATAAAGTGTTGATTTTTATCTCTGAATTAGGTTTTTAGTTTTATTCTACATATTAGCTAACCAGACAGCGAATACTAAGTTAATCACTTTGCTTATTTACTCAACAAATGAATGCCTACTTTGTGCCATATCTTGGTTGGGCTCTGGACCATAAATACCAATGGAATAGACTAACGGGTTCACCGATTTTTTAAATCTTACCCATACAAGGGTAATGGGTTTGCCAACCAATCATATATCCTGAATATGCCAAATTTCATTACTTCTACATTCCTTGTGTAGTAAGGCAACTCTACACTGTTGATACAGATCAGTTCAAACTTGCTCACTTTATAAGATTACTGTCCAGCTCTAAAAGGTAGGTTTTAGGTTTTAGGTTTAACCTGTTTACACACACATGCCTCACTATTCATGCTGGGCTCTTTTGAATACTGTATAACAATATTAATCAAATGCTTATGTAAATATGTAACTGCATTAAAAATGCTGTGAATGAAATATTTAAGGAGTTAAGAGTAATTATTGCCTTGTTTCTTAGGTCAAAGAAGTTCTTTCCAAGGAAACAGGCAGGAAAGTATTTCAGAACGGCAGCAACATGTGCAAAGATCCAGAGATAGGAGGACGCTTGCTCACTGAAGGGGGACACCCAGTGTGGGTGGAGTTTATGAGCAAGGAGACATGGCAGGGCAGAATCTTGCAGGACCTTCAAGAGTGTCATGGTAGAGACTGGTAGTGGCTCCCCAACACTTATTTCCAAAACCTTTATTGTGAATACTCAATTATTAATATCCACTTGTTAACTGCATATTGTCCACTTGGATAAAAAACTATATCCTACCTCCTTTACAGATAGATGTGGCTGTGTGATAAACCCGTGGACAACACAAGGTAAGCTGATGGGCTCTGACAGGAGAAAGTGAATTTTTCTTCATCACGTCCTCCTTCCAGTTACCTGGAAGGTAGATATTATGACTGGAGATTAGGCGGCTAACTTGACCATGAGTGAAAGCTGAGTATTGCAAATGCCAGAACAAGACAGAAGGTGTGTCTTGGATGCTATGTTAAATCAAAACAGCCCTAATCTGCCTACCTTTTATTTTTCTTACACGATAGAGAAGAAATTTCTATCCTGTTAATCCACCGTTATTTTACGTTTTCTGTCCTTCATGGTCAAACACAATCTAAATTAGTATATTGTTAAGGATGTGTTAGTGTCTCCTACAAGCACAGGGAAGATCATAAAAGGTTATGACATAATTGCCTTGTGCTTTGAAAGTTCACTTTGGCTGTTGTATGAAGAATTTCAGTGGGAAAATTTGGGGATATAAGGAGACCGAGTGGGAAACCCTTACAATAATTTAGGTTAAAGATGTTGGTGAATTTAGACTAAGACAGTGTCAGACAAAAAGAAAAAAATGAATTTGAGATATATTTAGGATAGAGAATCAAGAGGACTTGGTGACTGATCGCTGTAGGGAGTGAAGGAAAGGGAGGTGTTAAAAATGACTCCAGTCTTTCTAAGATGAGCAGTGGGTGGGTTGAGGCGTTATTTCCTGAAATGGGAAACACTGGAGGAAGAATACTCTTAAGGGAAAGATCAAGAGTTTAATTTTGGACTGAGAAAATCTGAAATGGCTGAGGCTATGATAAGTTTGCAATCGGAAATGAAGAAAGGGAGATCAGAAGAGAGGTTTAGGTTGGGCTCGAAATATTGTGTTACGGAATATGGTGGATGAACACGTAAGTTGTAGCGATTTGGGCTATTGCTTCTCTAATCTAGTGTTATGCTTCGTTAACTGACGATTATGATCCCTTATTGGTTCACAAAATCAATTTTTTTTTACCTCATTGGCTTTACTTTTAAAATGAGATACAATTTTTAAATCTTGAGAGGATAATTCAAATAAAACTTGTGTTCCCATTTTTACGGATGCATATGTAAACATGTTTACATACATACGTATGTACATTTACATTAGTGTAGGTGGATACATAGACATGTGGGTGGATAGATAAACATGTAATCTTCTTGAGAAGACATTTTTGTCTGTGTTGCCCGCTGGTGTATATCCATTGCCTAGAATGGTATACGGTGGGCACTTAGTAAACATTAATTGAATGAATAAATATGTGGACATGTATGTAAGTGTACATTCACTGGGTTGTGATGTAAATTTTATTTTTATTATATTTATCTTGACGTAATTTCAGATTTAAAGAAAATTTGCAGGAAAATCCAAAGTTAACACTTTGCTGCATTAGTTTTCTCCCCTCACCCCACTTGCTCTCTCTTTCTGTATAATATTTTTTTCTGAACCATTCAAAAATTACAGCTATAATTCTCCTTTACCCTTAAATCAGTATCTGTAAAAAGAGGAATTATCAACATTGTTAATCAGCTATACTCGAATATAAAATAAAAATTTTTTTAAATAATTTTAAAAATCAGGGTAAATAACTGATTTTTTTTAATATAGAGGACTTACTTTTCAAAACACACATGAACCTTCATGAATGTATACTATATATAGCTTCTTTTATTTTATTATAGTTTTTTCAGCTTCATTGAGGTATGACTGACAAATAAAAAGTATATATATTTAGATTGAAAATAATAAAAAAATAAAAAGAGGAATTATCTTATATAACCACAGTGTAATGGTCAAACCCAGGCAATTAACACTGAAATGGTATTTATATATATATATATCTATATCTATATTATAATAATATAGTATATATCTATATTATTATAGACCATGTTGAGATTTTTCATAATTGTCCCAATAATGCTATCAAGGGGAGGGTGGATTCTCACAGGAAAATTACTTAGATGTCCGCTGATCTGGAAGGTAGAGGTCTTAAACACCCAGCTCTAATTCAGGTTGTGAAATAGAAAGGTGAGTTTGAATTTGCACAGTGAATTTTTGGAACAAGTCCTGCCTGTTACAGATTATATTTCAGGTATAGGAAGTGGAAGAAATATTTTGGGGAGAGAGAAAAGAATGCAAGGAGAGCCCAGGGCCGAGCCTGCGGAATCCCATGGTTTTAAAGTCAGGCAGAGAAATAGTCATTAAAGGACACAGAAAAGGAGCAGCTGCAGGACAGGAAGGAAAACCAGAGTGTGGGGGGCACAGAAGCCAAAGGAATAGGGGTTTTAAGAAGGCAGAAATGCTAACACATTGTTGAACTTTATCTGGGAGTGTACACTTCTATGAAGAAGAAACAAATATTACACACTTACTATTGTGCCCAGGATTTTCTGTATCCAGTGCTGTTGTTAAGCCGTGGAGGTACGTGGCAACACACAGCAGCGAAGGAGTCCCATCAGGACTCATGGCCATCAGTCATGGAAACCTTCTGCTGCTATCTGAGGATACCGGGGAAAGAACAGGCCTGGAAAATGGGCAGAACCCCTGGGGCACTCCGGTGGGCTGGGCAGCTGTAACACAGTCAAGGTCCTGTAGCAGGAGCACTGAACATGCCCCTTACTGCAACCAACCTGTGCGCTCTATCATTCACTGAGATTCAAGATGCCAGAAACGGGACACCTTCCTGGCCAAGCTTAAATTGTGTGCCTACTCTTGGAGTGTGCACTTAGGTGGGTTGAACAGCATCGGGGCTTCTCAATCTCTTTTATTTATTTAAAATCTGAATCTCTTCTGTGATTTAAGGCTCCCACCTCCCCAGAACTGGTGGGGAGGAGAGCAGTACCCTAGAGCTAATTGGATATCACTATAGTCTTGTGTGTGTCAGTGTGGCCAGGTGCTGCGACTCCAGGTTGCCTCCCAGGTAAGGGGCTCACTCCTGAACACTGGGCTACATCTTTCGACTAACTCAGAAGCTTTGCCTCCCCCCTGTCCCACCTCCCTACTTCCCTCCCTCTTCCCCCCATGTAATAACAGTCCTGGCAAGATTGCAGCCCCTGTGCAATCTCTCTGGGGACGCCTCTTGGTCTGCAGGCACCATGCCTCCTGGCAACTGGAACATTTGCAGGAAAAGGGAAGGGCTGGCCACACCACCCGGCAATGCCACGCTGTACCATCTCTCCTCAGTTCTGTTATTTTCCCCCATTCTAGTCACTAGAGGCAGAGCAGAAAGTTGGCTGGCTAAGTAGGTAGGCTTGGGAAGGGGGGAGGCTGCAGAGTTGAAGGGTGCTTTGGGGAACCTTTCCTTCCCTCCCAAGTGGATGGTGATTAGAAGAAATAACGCTCCCTCCCAAGCACTGCGCTTTCCAAACAGTGCTTTCCTCCTCTCCCCAGACTCCCCTTCCATCAGGGAGGATGCGGTGGGGGAAGAGGAGGGGGGAATGGGAATGTTTCTCCGAACTGGTTCCCCCCAATAAGCTCGGAAAGGTAGAGGCTGACCCCAAACACCAGAGGTCCAGAGTGGGGCAAGGGGCACAGTTTGCCCTGGTGCCAGTGATGGTTAGAATCTAGATTTGAGGGAGGCGCATGGGGATAATAAAAAGGAGACCAACTTTCAGGTGGTTTCATTATTATTTTTAGACTCTCTGCAGACAGTGCACTTCCTTATAGCCTGCAGCATGGACTGGACTGCTCCCACCTCCCCACCTTTGAGGCACTACTGGATGGTTATCTGACCTTAAAATGAGGACTATTGATTTTTAATAAGTTTCCAAGACATCAAGAAAAATCCACCTTGAAATCCTGTATTAAATATTCCCTGAGTGAAAGGGAGGGAATTATTGATAGATGATGAGCAATCAGGGTAAAAAAGAACACATTTCCACTACAATGAATTTATAATTATTAGAGAGAAGATATTTGTGTGTGTGTGTGTGTGTGTGTACAAATACTTTTCATATATACTTACAATCCCCACATATATGCACACTGGAGACCAAGGTTGCATACACAGACAGGTGAAGAAGACAAGCCCTTACTAGGGTGATTATTTGAAGGATGTCAGATTTCTCCCTACTGCCAGTTTTCCTAGGGCATGAATATCCAACTTTAGAGAGTCATTCCTTTGCTAGCATCAATTTCAGGCCATTTTTTCTTAGGTTTCCTCTTCAGAAAGCCCAGCTAAAATATCCTCTCCTTCTCTGAATTTCCAAATGCTTGGTCTAAATTATGACTTCCTACTTTCCATCTGCTTGAGGGCAGGAATCTCACTAAGTCATCCCACAGCACCAAATACAGTGCCTGGCGTATCACTAAAGGGACAGCATCAAAATGGTAACATCAGAACATCTTACACCTGTTCCTGCTTCATTAGATACCTCAGGCTAGTCATTAGTTTCTCTGATCTCAGTTCCGTTCTCTATAAATTACCAAGGTTGGGTTAAGCATCCTCTACGTTCCTTTCTCCCATGATTCTCCTCCCTGCTATATGGGTCTGGGGAGGAGTTGAGGGGGACCTTTGTTATTTACGTGCCATCATGTCATATCTCTATACGCATCACTTTGATATTATCCCTCCACTCCTTAATACCCTATAATGATTCCCTATTGCCTATAGGATCAAGTGCAGCTCCTTCAGTTAATATCCGAGAACCACCCTAATCTATATACCTTGCCTAATTTTCAGCCTATTTCTCATCAGTTGCCTATTTTAAACTTCCCTTTGTAGCCAAAATTGGTCTTTTTTTTTATCCCCCAAATAGTCCTTTAAATTTTTTGACTTTGCACTTTTACTGAAATCATCTGTCCACATAGAATTCCCAAATCCTCCTGTTTCACCTTAAATCCTCCCATTCTTCAAAGCCAAGCTCAAATACAACTTCTCCCAACACGTTTTCTATAGCAGAAGTGATGGCTCTTCCTTTGAATTCTTATTGAACCTCTCATTTATATCAACCCTATAGCTCTTTCATAATGATTTTTATTTTAAATATTTGCGTACTTGCATTACTGATATCTCTGAAATTGCATGCTCTTTGAGGATGGGAATCATTACCCAGAAGTCTTTATATCTTATAGAACCCTGTCATAGTGACTTGCAGCAAAATGGTGGAAGAGAACCAGCACTTATTCATGTCACTATTGTACCAAGAACTTATCTCATTTACTGCTTAGAACAACCCTATGGTGGTACATATAGGTACTCTCATTTTACAGGTGTGAAAAGTAAAAGAGAGCTATGAACTCACTGATTATTAATACCTAAGCGGTTAGGATTCATGAACAATGCGCCTGACCCTAAAGTTTGTGATTTTCCCACTAAAAAGCATCTGATTTATATAGTACTTACTCAGTGAATACTGACGAACATATGGTAAATGACCATGGCAGAGACAGTCAGCGCTCACCAAATATCTATGCACTCTTCTGCATTTTTAGTCCCCCTCTTGCAGTGAGTTTGGGGCCACGTGACTGGGTTCTGGCCAAAGGGATCTTGCCTCACCCTCTTTCCCTCCCAAGGGGAAGAAGGACGTGTTTCAGATGGCTACATCAGAATCAAGGTGATGTGACAGGAAATAAACCTTCATTGGTTAAGTTACTGAGATGTTAAGATTTGTCTGTTGTCAGTTACTCTGCATAATAAAGTGACGGAGCTGATGAGCACCATTAAGAGAATGATACGCAATTCCAAGAGGAATTATTTAGGTGTGCATTTTGCTTGTTCCTTATAATGTTATGGCTATTCTTGGAAGGATCAGTCAAGGCCACTGCTGTTCTCAGAGTAGATCCGCATGAATCCTTAATCCTTGAGTTTGTGTACTGACAACTGTGACTTCAAGACACACGAACAAAGGCTTTCGTAGATGCATTTACCATTACCGTCCTGGTAAATAAATGAGCACGGCTCTTGAGCTGTACTCCATTTTTTTTTTTTTTTTTTTTTTTGCGGTACGCGGGCCTTTCACTGTTGCGGCCTCTCCCGTTGCGGAGCACAGGCTCCGGACGCTCAGGCTCAGCGGCCATGGCTCACGGGCCCAGCCGCTCCGCGGCATGTGGGATCTTCCTGGACCGGAGCACGAACCCGCGTCCCCTGCGTCGGCAGGCGGACTCTCAACCACTGCGCCACCAGGGAAGCCCTGTACTCCATTTTTGATGTTTATTTAGTGGGGTTAGTTTTTCTTCCTTTGACCCTGGATACAAACTTAGGCATGGCATGACCTTTCTGGTTACTTTTACAAAATAAAAATTCCTACAGTCATTTGCAGTCCCAGAAAAGAGTCTCGCCTTAGTAATAATGTACTATTCATCTAATAATCAACACTCCAAACTTGACTTAAGTGTGACATTTCTCCCTTTCCACCAGCTCAGGTCTGCTGCAGCTAGGGAGTCATCACCGGAAGGGAGTTTGTCCACCTCCTTCCTCCATTCCTTACTGCTAGACCCACCAAGGTTAGAGCCCAGGAGGGGGGGCAAAGGCAAGGGAGAGCTAGAAGATTCTCACTTGATGGCCACTGAAGTGAGCGGATGCAGTGTTCCCTCGTCCTTCACCTTCCCTGGAGAGATTCCATCTACGCTTCCACTAATCCCAGCAGACGTGTCTCTCTTCCTGCACAGAATCTGAGCTCCTCCCTCAGCCTCTAGAGTCTGGACGTACACCTCTGATCTCATTCTGCTGAGCTGGAACCTTTAACTGGACTGGAGTTGACCCCAAATTGGTTTCCTCTCTCACATGGCCTATACCCAGTCCATGGGAAACACTCACCTATCGTCGCCCCTGCAAAGCCGGAAAAATAGACCTTTCCCAGCCAGCAACCATCTCTCCTTCTCTTAGCGCTTCGGGCCAACCAATCGCCCACCTTCTAGATTTTTCTGGCTGGAATTAGATACTGGCCCAGCAAACCCCCATACTTCATGGGTACATAAAGCTCTAAGTAGTGTCCTTAAAACCCCCATATGTGTGTAAAGAAAGGGGAAAGCTCCTCTGCTTTGGAGAGGGAACTTACAATATTCCAACAGCACTCTTAAAAATCTCCCCAGATCTCCTTATTTACCTCCCAAACAACCTAACCCTTTATATAATGTGAGTAAGATGTGCTATGAGTTGTATAACTGTTATCTGGCCATCTCCTTTGGACAGGCTCTCCCCTCCCTTTCGAATCTCCTATCTCTGCCTCAAATAACACTTCCATTTTAATGTTCAAGTAAATACACAGATTGTTGCTGAGGTGAAAGCCAGGAAGTGGCGTTTGAGGAATGGGGGTTAATTTTTACTTTTGTACAGTTAGATTTCTTAACAAGCTTCATGGTTTCTGGAATAATAATCATTTAATAAAAATTACCCTTAGGAAAAATATGTAATTGTTACATGTTCCAATTAGAATCCCTGTCAGGAATGTTTACTTTCATTAATTTATTGCCAAAATAATTAAATTTCAGTAGTTTTAAGGCTAACTTTCCTACAAGAAGCTGTCAAGAAATAAGAGGTATTGAAAACACACAACGAGCAACGGCTCCCATAAAATCAGGATTCACTGCAATTTTTCTGTCACCAGGATGCGGAGGGAGCAGCTGACCACTGACTCGGGGTCTCCAGCGTAATCAGACAGCCTACTTCACGTGTGCAGCGATTTAAATAAAATCTCTCGTTTTCATCAGAGGGAGATGTCTCATGTCACTATTATTTGCAATAAAATCTCTATATCAAAAATGTCAAAATCAATATATTTTTACAACGTAACATAATATTTTTGCAATATAATTCCTGAACGGCAAAAAAGTCATGCTAACTTAGCCCCTGTCCCTACATGACTGGCATACAGTAGGTGCTCAACACAAATTCACTACAGAGTTTTCCAAAGAGGAGACTGGCACCATCTCTGTCACATGTCCCCAAATTGGCCCTGGTGAGATCCGTCACAGAAACATCTGGATTTCTACTCTGTCTGCTCCCTGGGCCCATCAGCAGAGAGCTTTTCCCAGCCTGGATTCACAGGGAATGATCCTACTAAAGGCAAGTAGTCATCACCACTTTTCATTCTCTAACTTTGAAAAGGGGAGCTATTTCCTGTCCCCTTTTTATATAAATGGGAGAAGAAATGCATAGACTCAGACACATTTTTCATCGTATTTGGGAACAAGAAAAAAAACCTCCCCAAATTAGAATCCTAAGAACTGATTCACTGAGTATGGTGAGCCTGGGTGACTTCATAGCAGTTATAGGATCCCAGGGACCAGGAAACACAGCCCTAGCTGCCTCCTACAAAATTCTAACAACCCAGGTGCTATGTTACTACACACCCCCTGCTCTAGTTCTAACACCCATCTTGGGTGGGCTGGTAAATGTCTATTAAAACCACAAGGCTGTGAGTGAAGATGTATGCCTTCTGCTCCTTGTGGCTTCCGACCCACCCAAGCAACGGTGACACCGGCAGACGGCGGAAGGGATGGTTGTTAAAACTGAAGCGACTCCCAGACACACGCAGCAACAACTCCCAGCTCTGCAGAAAAAACGCCTGACAGGCTTCTAGATAGAGCTGAGTTCCAGGAACCACGGCAGAGTCTGGGAGGAGGAGGGAGGCTGTGAAAGAGGAGTCTCCAAGCATGGGGTGCATCTGTGTCAGGACAGATGGCCACATGTTTAAGAAGAAGCCAAGTGCTTGGAGAGATAAATGTGGGCAGGGGGAGACTGTACCTTAGGAGAATGTTCTCTTTAACTGTAAGTGTAGATGCCCATGGAGAGTACATCCTCCATATGCTGGGTCACCCCTGAGGATCAAACAGGGAAACATCTCTCCTCAGTGGTCTCTGGAATAATCTAGACTTTCAGGTAATTGGGTGCTGTCTTAGGTCAAGATCCCAGAAACAGACCCCAAGATGAAGTTTCATAAGGTTTATTAGGAAGTGTCTTTAGGACACTCAGTAGAGGCACAGGGAAGTGGAAAAATGGAAAGTGAGGAAGACATCCCACAGAGGATAAACTGGCTCAGTCCTGCAGGGGGAGCTGTAGAGACAATGCAACCACTGCAGACTGCAAGGGCAAGAGAGCTGGGGTATTGATACTGCTGCATCCTTCAGTCACCCATTCAGGCTGCCCTGGGGGTTGAGGGAGGGGTGTCGGTTCCCAGGCTCTTCCAGCTTTCAGAGTGTGCAGATGAAGCAAACTTAAAGGTGTCCTCACACCCAAGTTGGATGTCACAAGTGAAAGCATATGGGGGCCACTGTGCAAGAAAATGGCAAGGGAACCAAAGGGGTACATATGGTGCACCAGCAGCTTCTGCTACAGAGGAGCCATTGTCTGCAGAACCTGCCTAGTGGCTGCTGTGGAAGGAGGTCTGCCCTCTTCACAAAAACATAGGCCATCTGTGCTCCTATTTCTAACAAAGAGCCCCTGGGCTACTCATCAGAGCCAGCTTTGGTGTAACTGCCCTGCTCCTGCAGGCTTAGAGAAATTTCCCTAGACCAGCCTTTCTCTCCTGTCCTTCCCTCCTGTTAGTGTCCCTTCTTACCAACCCCTGACCTTCTCTCTCTTTCCTCCCTCCTTCCCTTTCCATTTTTCTCCTCCTCTCTTTCTTCCCCTCCTGCTCTCTCAAAAATTCCAATACCATTTCCTCACCTTGGGCTGCTGTTGAATCTATATAAAGACAATGGTTCAGATACCAAAACCTAGTTGATGCAAAAAAGACAATCAAAACAAGTTTGGAAAATTTTTTCAGCTAAATCAAACTTATTCAAGGCGGGGGGGAAACATCCCTGGGTAACTGATAGAGTAATATTTGATTCCAAAATGTCGTTTAAACTCCTTAAGCTTTAAAAGGTGGTTGTTTCACTATAGCTATAACATTCATTTGAAAAAAAAATGCTGGTTAAGTGCTTTGTGGTCTACTTCTATTTCTAGAGTAAGTGTTTATTTAGCGGTGGCTTTCTGCTTCAGTTAGAGGTATTGCCATGTGAAAACGTTTGATGAGCCTGTCTTCCTAATCAGCATAAAAACCTGACAGTGTCAAACATACTTTGAAAGGCTAATGGGCACTAGATGAAGATCAGAGATATTTCCCCCCATCTGCACTCATATAAACTTGAGAAGAGATAGTCATAACTATAACTATTTTCTGTTCTCATTAATATCTGTCCCTACTTTAAATCTGTCCCTAATAAAAATGCAGTAGGAAGAGTGAGTGTATTTGGAAGCCCTTATCTTTTTTGTCATTAATAGTTATCAATAGTAATACTTTTTATTTATTTACTTATTATACAATTTTTAAAGGTTACTTTCTACTTACAGTTACTACAAAATATTGGCTCTGTTCCCCATGTTGTACAGTACATCCTTGAGCCCATCCTACACCCAATAATTTGTACCTCTCACCCCTCACCCCTATATTGCCCCACACACACACTGGTAACCACTAGTTTGTTCTCTGTATATGTAAGGCTGCTTCTTTTTTGCTATATTTACTAGTTTGTGGTGTTGTTTAGATTTCACATATAAGTGACATCATACAGTACTTGTTTTTCTCTGCCTGACTTATTTCACTTAGCGTCATGCCCTCCAAGTCCATTCATGTTGCTGCAAATGGCAAAATTTCACTCTTTTTATGGCTGAGTAATATTCCACTGTATGTATGTATCACATCTTCTTTATCCACTCATCTGTCGATGGACACTTAGCTTGCTTCCATATCTTGGCTATTGTAAATAGTGCTGCAATGAACATTGGGGTGCATGTATCTTTTCAAATTAGTGTTTTGGGGCTTTGGGGGAGTGGAATTGTTGGGGCATATAGTAGTTTTTAGTTTTTTGAGAAATCTCCATACTGTCTTCCACAGGGAGTGCACCAATTTACATTCCCACCAACAGTGTATGAGGGTTCCCTTTTCTCCACATCCTGGCCAACATTTGTTATTTGTGTTCTTTTTCATGATATGGCAGCCCTTATCTTAATCGTTACAGAGGAGACAATAGCAGCTCCTCCAAATTAGAACCCAAAGAACTGATTTATGAAACAATGAGACTCAGGTACGGAGACATTAACCAAAAAATCGGGACTTTGCTGTGTCTCTAAAGATACTAAGAGGTATTGCCATGTGAAAACAAAATAACTAATACCTTATATTTATACTTTTAACAAAATTATTGGGTTGGCCAAAAAGTTGTAAGATCTTACAGAAAAATCCAAATGAACTTTGTGGCCAAACCAATAGCTTTGGGAATCAATGGGTAAAAAGAAACACAGTTCTCGGCTTTACTTATTTTTTTCACCATGGTCTAAACTTTCAGTTTGGACATATCCAAAGAAGATCTTTTTATCCTAACTATAAAAAGGACCATTAAAAAGAAATAATCAGTATTACATATCTACTCTTGAGAGATGCAAAATACACAAGACATGAATCTTGGCCTCAGAATGCTTACACTAAGGAAATCAAACATACAGTCAAGACATACTTTGAGAGTAATGAAAATCTACAAGTGAAAAATAATATTGGCAATAATCCAGAGTGGGAAAACAAGACAAATCCATCGCAAACTATTAAGAAGCAGGAAACCCTGCCTGATAACGAGTCACAGTCACAGGTTTAAATAGTGTTTCTTTTCTTTTTGCGGTATGCGGGCCTCTCACCGTGGTGGCCCCTCCCGCTGCGGAGCACAGGCTCCGGACGCGCAGGCTCAGCGGCCATGGCTCACGGGCCCAGCCGCTCCGCGGCATGCGGGATCCTCCCGGACCGGGGCACGAACCCGCCGCATCCCCTGCATCGGCAGGCAGACTCCCAACCACTACGCCACCAGGGAAGCCCTAAATAGTGTTTCTTAAGTGCCAACCCTGCATTTATTTAAGCTGGAAAGTAGGACTGGAATAGTTTCACATTCTTTACCTGAATTTACCACTTTTCTATGATTGTCCGAAAACCATTTTCAACCCTATGGTAACAAGCCATAGAATTGAACATAGAACACTGGGGAGTTTAAATGGCTTCTTACTGCGAGTTCACATAGATACTTTTTAAAATTCACTCTTACTTTCTCTGTTTTTATTTTTAACTTTTTTGATGTGAACCATTTTTTTAAAGTCTTTACTGAATTTGTTACAATACTGCTTCTGTTTTATGTTTTGATTTTTGGGCCCTAAGGCATGTGGGATCTTAGCTCCCCAACCGGGGATTGAACTTGCACCCCCTGCATTGGAAGGTGAAGTCTTAACCACTGGACCACCAGGGAAGTCCCTCATTCTGACTTTCATTGTACAAATTCTATCTAGTGAGAAATGGTGCAGGGGTGAGTAAAGGCAAATACACCAGGATGTGTGAACAAGCTTCACTGGGTAAGGTGGATACCAAGATGAGTAAGAAGAGGCAGTAGCTCCCATTCTCTCTCCATCCCAGGAAGAGCTGAGCTAGGGTACAGCGATGCTGCCCACATCCCACAGCTGTGCTCTAGGGAAGGGCCACTGCCCTCCTACCTGCTTATAGGGAGGGAGAACCAAGAACGGCCTTGGGTGTGAGGAATAATCAGGCAGGACACTGGCACCAAGCCATCTGTCTAAAAGTTCCAGCTGGATATGCTGAGCACATCAGCTGATGCACTTGGAGAAGACCTTGTGAGATGCTGGATTCAGGCTGCCGCTTAAGTAGGGAGAGGGCACAGTCCTATGAGAATCTGAGTTTGGGCACAGGTCTGCCATTGGAGAATGGGGAGCCCTTGATCCTGGTAAGCCCGTTGCCATGAAATTGAGCTTCCAGACATTCACTGGACAATCCTCCTTGCTTTGTACGTTTATTTAAAAGAAATAATTAGGAGATACTTCATAGCAGCAGAACCGAGGGCAGGAAAACACACTGTTCATTTTTTAACTCCCAACAGCCAGCCCATTGCTGAGCATGACACACACATTCTGACAAACCTTTCCTCAATGTTAAACAGACCCAGCACGAGGGGCACTGTGGAGCATTTTGCTTCCTCTGCCACATCAGATGGGCCAGTATCACAACAGAGACGCAGCTGTTTCTAAAGCAACCACATGTGACCCCACACCAGACGGGGTGTTCTCTGTTGGTCTCTGTATTAGACAATTCAGCAACCGAACTCGACATTATTGGCTTTTTGTCCCATCTCTTTGCATTTTTCCCTTGGGGAAAGACTTCTGCTGCTGTGCTGCACATTGTATATTGAAGTAATAATGATAAGAACAGCGTTAGACACACACCGCATATTCACTGTACTGCGAGCACTATGCTGAATGCACCATCTCGTTAACTTACTCGACTTTTTCAAGAAGCCAATAGGTTGGTTATTATCATATCATATTTTACTCTAAAGAAAATGGAATGGAAAAGTAGGGATTCCGACCTATACTTGTTATAACTCTGCTATTTAGTGTTGACTTGATTGGATAGAGAAGGCATTGGAGACCAAAGTTAGCCACAAGCATTTAAGGCATAAGGGTCGCTGACCCTTACCTTTTACATCTCCAGAACCAAAGCTCAATGAGGGTAGAGATTTCGTCTGCTTTGCTTCCCAATCCAACCTCAGAGATGAGATCGGGGTTTGGCATGAAGTAGATGCTCAATAAAATCATGCAATAAATGAGCAAAAGCTACCTCTTCCAGGACGACAGAGGTATGTATGTACCCAACCCATGGTGCAATGGTTGGTAGGAGACAAAAATGCTTTTAGGTCCACCCTAGCTCCAGGCCTCGTGAGCTCTGCTTCCCAACACCTGCTTTCTCTGTATCGTTCAGATGAACCCAAAAAGGCAAACATCAGCTCTGACAATATATTATGGTCAACCTATGATAGTATTGCATCTCTCATCCATTAATAACGATTTGACATCACCTGTGAACCTAACACGTCAGCCAGTCTTCACTTCTGTAGGTGCTTCATGTAGGTACCTGGAGTCAAGAGACACTGTGCAGTAGTGGGAAATTCAGCCCATTCAACAGAAATTACTTTTAACTTGTTCCCACCATCAGCCTGTCCTACACATAACACTCTGAAAAAGATGATGTCAAAGGAACAGAAGTTCCTCAAGCCCCGTAAATGATCTCGAAGTACCAAAAGACCCGCTGGGAATTGAGGAGAAAGAAAGAATGGGTTTCCTTATTTTTCACTTCTCCTCTCATCAAACAGAAAAGCTGCTGCTTCTCTTGGGGGGACTGGAACAAATCTCACTGCACACCCAAGAGAGCTCCGGCGGATGAATATTTAACACACAGGTCAGCTGTAAATAGCTGTAACTCGCTGGGAAATCACTCACTTCAGACACCCAAGCAATCTCGTCATCGAGGTCCTGCCCATGGGTCTCGGGGCTTGTCTCCCTCGCCTTCGAACACTATGCTGCTTGCTCACAGCCTCCTTAAAATTAAGACTCTTTTACTGGGGAGACCTTCAAGATGGCGGAAGAGTAAGACGCGGAGATCACCTTCCTCCCCACAGATACACCAGAAACACATCTACACGTGGAACAACTCCTACAAAACACCTACTGAACGCTGGCAGAAGACCTCAGACCTCCCAAAAGGCAAGAAACCCCCCACGTACCTGGGTAGGGCAAAAGAAAAAAGAAAAAACAGACAAAAGGATAGGGACGGGACCGGCACCAGTGGGAGGGAGCTGTGAAGGAGGAAAGGTGTCCACACGCTAGGAGCCCCTTCGCGGGCGGAGACGGCGGGTGGCGGCGGAGGGGAGCTTCGAAGCCGCGGAGGAGAGCACAGCAACGGGTGCGGAGGGCAAAGCGGAGAGATTCCCGCACAGAGGGTCGGTGCCGACCGGCACTCACCAGCCCGAGGGGCTTGTCTGCTCACCCGCCGGGGCGGGCGGGGCTGGGAGCTGAGGCTCGGGCTTCGGTCGGAGCGCAGGGAGAGGTCTGGGGTCGGCGGCGTGAACACAGCCTGCAGGGGGCTAGTGCACCACGGCTGGCCGGGAGGGAGTCGGGGGAAAGTCTGGACCTGCCGAAGAGGCAAGAGACTTTTTCTTACCTCTTTGTTTCCTGGTGCGCGAGGAGAGGGGATTCAGAGCGCTGCTTAAAGGAGCTCCAGAGACGGGCGCGAGCCGCGGCTAACAGCGCGGACCCCAGAGACGGGCAGGAGACGCTAAGGCTGCTGCCGCCACCAAGACGCCTGTGTGCGAGCACAGGTCACTCTCCACACCTCCCTTCCGGGGAGCCTGTGCAGCCCCCCACGGCCAGGGTCCCGGGATCCAGGGACAACTTCCCCGGGAGAGCGCACGGCGCGCCTCAGGCTGCTGCAACGTCACGCCGCCCTCTGCCGCCGCAGGCCCGCCCCGCCTCCGAGCCCCTCCCTCCCCCGGCCTGAGTGAGCCAGAGCCTCCGAATCAGCGGCTCCTTTAACCCCGTCCTGTCTGAGCGAAGAACAGACGCCCTCCGGCGACCTACACGCACAGGTGGGGCCAAATCCAAAGCTGAGCCCCTGGGAGCTGTGCGAACGAAATCTATCGCAGCAGCCTCAGGAGCAGCGGATTAAAGCTCCACAATCAACTTGATGTACCTGCATCTGTGGAATACATGAAGAGACAACCAATCATCCCAAATTGAGGAGGTGGACTTTGAGACCAACTGTAGCCTTGGGGTTTGCTTTCTGCATCTAATTTGTTCCTGGCTTTATGTTTATCTTAGTTTACTATTTAGAGTTTATTATCATTGGTAGATTTGTTTATAGATTTCAGCGCTCTCTTCCTCCTTTTTTTTGATATATATATATTTTTTCCTTTTTCTCTTTTTGTGAATGTGTAAGTGTATGCTTCTTTGTGTGATTTTGTCTGTATAGCTTTGCTTTTACCATTTGTCCTAGGGTTCTGTCCATTTGTTTTTTCTTTTTTTTTCTTTTTTGTATAGTTTTTAGCACTTGTTATCATTGGTCATTGATGGATTTGTTTTTTGGTTTGCTTGGCCCTTTCTTTTTCTTTCTTTTTTCTTATTGCTTTAAAAATTTTTATTTTTAATAATTTTTTAATTGTAATAACCTTATTTTATTTTATTCTTTCTCTCTTTCTTTCTTTCTCCCTTTTCTTCTGAGTTGTGTGGCTGACAGGGTCTTGGTGCTCTGGCCGGGTGTCAGGCCTGTGCCTCTGAGGTGGGAGAGCTGAGTTCAGGACATTGGGCCACCAGAGACCTCCTGCACCCACGTAGTATCAATCAGCGAGATTTCTCCCAGAGATCTCCATCTCAAAGCTAAGACCCAGCTCCACCGAACAACCAGCAAGATACAGTGCTGGACAACCTATGTCAAACAACTAGCAAGAAAGGAGCACAAGCCCACCCATTAGCAGAGAGGCTGCCTAAAATCATAATAAGGTCACAGACACCCCAAAACACACCACCAGACGCAGTCCTGCCCACCAGAAAGACAAGATCCAGCCTCATCCACCAGAACACAGGCACTAGTCCCCTCCACCAGGAAGCCTACACAACCCACTGAACCAAACTTAGCCACTGGGGGCAGACACCAAAAACAACAGGAACTACAAACCTGCAGCCTGCGAAAAGGAGACCCCAAACACAGTAAGTTAAGCAAAATGAGAAGACAGAGAAACACATAGCAGATGAAGGAGCAAGATAAAAACCCACCAGACCTAACAAATGAAGAGGAAATAGACAGTCTACCTGAAAAAGAATTCAGAGTAATGATAGTAAAGATGATCCAAAATCTTGGAAATAGAATGGAGAAACTACAAGAAACGTTTAACAAGGACTTAGAAGAACTAAATAGCAAACAAACAATGATGAACAAGACAGTAAATTAAATTAAAAATTCTCTAGAAAGAATCAATAGCAGAAAAATTGAGGCAGACAAACGGATAAATGACCTGGAAGATAAACTAGTGGAAATAACTATCACAGAGCAGAATAAAGAAAAAAGAATGAAAAGAATTGAGGACAGTCTCAGAGGCCTCTGGGACAACATCAAACACACCAACATTTGAATTATAGGGGTCCCAGAAAAAGAAGAGAAAAAGAAAGGAACTGAGAAAATATTTGAAGAGATTATAGTTGAAAACTTCCCTAATATGGGAAAGGAAATAGTTAATCAAGTCCAGGAAGCACAGAGAGTCCCATACAGGATAAATCCAAGGAGAAATACACCAAGACACATATTAATCAAACTGTCAAAAATTAAATACAAAGAAAGCATATTAAAAGCAGCAAGGGAAAAACAACAAAAAACACACAAGGGAATCCCCATAAGGTTAACAGCTGATCTCTCAGCAGAAACTCTGCAAGCCAGAAGGGAGTGGCAGGACATATTTAAAGTGATGAAAGGGAAAAACCTGCAACCAAGATTACCCAGCAAGGATCTTATTCAGATTTGACAGAGAAATTAAAACCTTTACAGACAAGCAAAAGCTAAGAGAATTCAGCACCACCAAACCAGCCTTACAACAAATGCTTAAGGAACTTCTCTAGGCAGGAAACACAAGAGAAGGAAAAGACCTACAATAACAAACCCAAAACAATTAAGAAAGTGGTAATAGGAACATACATATCAATAACAACCTTAAATGTAAATGGATTAAATGCTCCAACCAAAAGACATAGACTGGCTGAATGGATACAAAAATAAGACCTGTATATATTCTGTCTACAAGAGACCCACTTCAGACCTAGGGACACATACAGACTGAAAATGAGGGGATGGAAAAAGATATTCCATGGAAATGGAAATCAAAAGAAAGCTGGAGTTGCAATACACATATCAGACAAAATAGACTTTAAAATAAAGAGTATTATGGGCTTCCCTGGTGGCGCAGTGGTTGAGAGTCCACCTGCCGATGCAGGGGATGCGAGTTCGTGCCCTGGTCTGGGAGGATCCCATGTGCCGCGGAGCAGCTGGGCCCGTGAGCCATGGCCGTGGGCCTGCACGTCCGGAGCCTGTGCTCCACAGCGGGAGAAGCCACAACAGTGAGAGGCCTGCGTACCGCAAAAAATAAAAAATAAAAAAATAAAATAAAATAAAGATTATTACAGGAGACAAAGAAGGACACTACATAATGATCAAGGGATCAATCCAAGAAGAAGATATAACAATTGTAAATATTTATGCACCCAACATAGGAGCACCTCAGTACATAAAGCAAATGCTAACAGCCATAAAAGGGGAAATTGACAGTAACACAATCATAGTAGGGGACTTTAACACCCCACTTTCACCAATGGACAGATCATCCAAAATGAAAATAAATAAAGAAACACAAGCTTTAAATGATACATTAAACAAGATGGACTTAATTGATATTTATAGGACATTCCATCCAAAAATAAAAAATAGAATACACTTTCTTCTCAAGTGCTCATGGAACACTTGGTAAATTTAAGCCTTGGTAAATTTAAGAAAATTGAAATTGTATCAAGTATCTTTTCTGAGCATAACGCTATGAGACTAGATATCAGTTAAAGAAAAAAGTCTGTAAAAAATACAAACACATGGAGGCTAAACAATACACTACTAAATAACCAAGAGATCACTGAAGAAATCAAAGGGAAAATCAAAAAATACCTAGAAACAAATGACAATGAAAACATGACAAACCAAAACCTATGGGATGCAGCAACAGCAGTTCTAAGAGGGAAGTTTATAGCAATACAATCCTACCTCCAGAAACAAGAAGCATCTCAAATAAACAACCTAACATTACACCTAAAGCAATTAGAGAAAGAAGAATAAAAAAACCCCCGAAGTTAGCAGAAGGAAAGAAATCATAAAGATCAGATCAGAAATAAATGAAAGAGAAATGAAGGAAACAAGAGCAAAGATCAAGAAAACTAAAAGGTAGATCTTTGAGATGATAAACAAAATTGATAAACCATTAGCCAGACTCATCAAGAAAAAAAGGGAGAAGACTCAAATCAGTAGAATTAGAAATGAAAAAGGAGAAGTAACAACTGACACTGCAGAAATAAAAAGGATCATGTGGAAAAAAAAAAAAGGATCATGTGAGATTACTACAAGCAACTATATGCTAGTAAAATGGACTCTTGGAAGAAATGGACAAATTCCTAGAAAAGCACAAGTTTCCAAGACTGAACCAGGAAGAAATAGAAGATATAAACAGACCAATCACAAGCACTAAAATTGAGAGTGTGATTAAAAACCTTCCAACAAACAAAAGCCCAGGACCAGATGGCTTCACAGGCGAATTCTATCAAACATTTTGAGAAGAGCTAACACCTATCCTTCTCAAACTCTTCCAAAATATAGCAGAGGGAGGAACACTCCCAAACTCATTCTACAAGGCCACCATCACCCTGATACCAAAACCAGACAAAGATGTCACAAAGAAAGGAAACTACAGGCCAATATCACTGATGAACATAGATGCAAAAATCCTCAACAAAATACTAGCAGACAGAATCCAACAGCACATTAAAAGGATCATATACCATGATCAAGTGGGGTTTATCCCAGGAATGCAAGAATTTTTCAATATATGTAAATCACTCAATGTGATACACCATATTAAAAAATTGAAGGAGGTGAACCATATGATCATATCAATAGATGCAGAAAAAGCTTTCGACAAAATTCAACACCCATTTATGATAAAAACCCTGCAGAAAGTAGGCATAGAGGGAACTTAGCTCAACATAATAAAGGCCATATAAGACAAACCCACAGCCAACATCATTCTCAATGGTGAAAAACTGAAACCATTTCCTCTAAGATCAGGAACAAGAAAAGGTTGTCCACTCTCACAACTATTATTCAACATAGTTTTGGAAGTTTTAGCCACAGCAGTCAGAGAAGAAAAAGAAATAAAAGGAATCCAAATAAAAAAGGAAGAAGTGGGCTTCCCTGGTGGTGCAGTGGTTGAGAGTCTGCCTGCTGACGCAGGGGACACGGGTTCGTGCCCTGGTCCGGGAAGATCCCACATGCTGCGGAGTGGCTGGGCCAGTAAGCAATGGCCACTGAGCCTGCGCGTCCGGAGCCTGTGCTCCATAACAGGAGAGGCCACAACAGTGAGAGGCCCGCGTACTGAAAAAAAAAAAAAAAAGGAAGAAGTAAAGCTGTCACTGTTTGCAGATGACATTATACTATACATAGAGAATCCTAAAGATGCTACCAGAAAACTACTAGAGCTAATCAATGAATTTGTTAAAGTAGCAGGATACAAAAGTAATGCACAGAAATCTCTTGCATCCGTATACACTAACGATGAAAAATCTGAAGAGAAATTAAGGAAACACTCCCGTTTACTATTGCCACAAAAAGGATAAAATACCTAGGAATAAACCTACCTAAGGAGACAAAAGACCTATACGAGGAAAACTATAAGACACTGATGAAAGAAATTAAAGATGATACCAACAGATGCAGAGATATACCATGTTCTTGGATTGGAAGAATCAACATTCTGAAAATGACTATACTACCCAAAGCAATCTACAGATTCAATGCAATCCCTATCAAACTACCACTGGCATTTTTCACAGAACTAGAACAAAATATTTCACAATTTGTATGCAAACACAAAAGACCCTGAATAGCCAAAGCAATCTTGAGAAAGAAAAATGGAGCTGGAGGACAGGCTCCTGGACTTCAGACTATACTACAAAGCTACAGTAACCAAGACAGTATGGTACTGGCACAAAAACAGAAGTATAAATCAATGGAACAGGATAGGAAGTCCAGAGATAAACCCACGCACCTACAGTCACCTTATCTTTGATAAAGGAGGCAAGAATATACAATGGAGAAAAGACAGCCTCTTCAATAAGTGGTGCTGGGAAAACTGGACAGCTACATGTAAAAGAATAAAATTAGAACACTCCCTAACACCATACACAAAAATAAACTCAAAATGGATTAAAGACTTAAATGTAAGGCCTTAGAGGAAAACATAGGCAGAACACTCTATGATATAAATCACAGCAAGATCCTTTTTGACCCACCTCCTAGAGAAATGGAAATAAAAATAAACAAATGGGACCTAATGAAACTTAAAAGCTTTTGCACAGTAAAGGAAACCATAAACAAAATGAAAAGACAACCCTCAGAATGGGAGAAAATATTTGCAAATGAAGCAACTGACAAAGGATTAATCTCCAAAATTTACAAGCAGCTCATGCAGCTCAATATCAAAAAAAAAAAAAAACCCAATCCAAAAATGGGCAGAAGATCTAAATAGACATTTCTCCAAAGAAGATATACAGACTGCCAACAAACACATGAAAGGATGCTCAACATCACTAATCATTAGAGAAATGCAAATCAGAACTACAATGAGGTATCACCTCATCAGTCAGAATGGCCATCATCAAAAAATCTACAAACAATAAATGCTGGAGAGGGTGTGGAGAAAAGGAAACCCTCTTGCACTGTTGGTGGGAATGTAAATTGATACAGCCACTATGGAGAACAGTATGGAGGTTCCTTAAAAAACTAAAAATAGAACTACTATACGACCCAGCAATCCCACTACTGGGCATATACCCTGAGAAAACCATAATTCAAAAAGAGTCGTGTACCACAATGTTCACTGCAGCTCTATTTGCAATAGCCAGAACGTGGAAGCAACCTAAGTGTCCATTGACAGATGAATGGATAAAGAAGATGTGGCACATATATACAATGGAATATTACTCAGCCATAAAAAGAAACGAAATTGAGTTATTTGTAGTGAGGTGGATGGACCTAGAGTCTGTCATACAGAGTGAAGTAAGCCAGAAAGAGAAAAACAAATACTGTATGCTAACACATATATATGGAATCCAAAAAAAAAAAAAAAAGGCAGGACAGAAATAAAGATGCAGACGTAGAGAATGGACTTGAGGACACTGGGAGGGGGAAGGGTAAGCTGGGACGAAGTGAGAGAGTGGCATGGACATAAATACACTACCAAATGTGAAATAGATAGCTAGTGGGAAGCAGCCGCACAGCACAGGGAGATCAGCTCGGTGCTTTGTGACCACCTAGAGGGGTGGGATAGGGAGGGTGGGAAGGAGATGCAAGAGGGAAGAGAGATGGGGATATATGTATATGTATAGCTGATTCGTTTTTTTGTAAGGCAGAAACTAACACACCATTGTAAAGCATTTATACTCCAATAAAGATGTAAAGAAAAAAAAGACTGTTTTACCCACACAACTCGGAGGGTGATAGATGGCATTTGATTGCATTTGCCTCTATTGATCTGATTCGTCCCCAGCCTCATAGTCCTTCATTCAGCTGTAATCTCATGCTTGACACTTACTTGCTCCTCATTCACTGTGGAGATCATCACTGTTTTCTAGTTTTCTAGCTGGTCTGTGTGACCCTCCCCCAGCTCTATCAAGCATGGACCCCAGTTTGTCTCATAAATAAGAAAATTGTACTATATTTCCTGCTTGTGTCAGATTTTGCTTCCAGCCCTGGTAACTCGGGGCACCTTGGTCAGACCTCCCTCAAGTCTATGGCCTCACATAACATTGCTCCCCACAGG
This sequence comes from Grampus griseus, assembly GCF_964374135.1. Lineage (NCBI taxonomy): Eukaryota > Metazoa > Chordata > Mammalia > Artiodactyla > Delphinidae > Grampus > Grampus griseus. The sequence continues at coordinate 4,374,854 of NC_139004.1, forward strand.
GCTGGCTAATGAATGACATTTTGGCAAAGTGGTGTGTGAGCAGCAAAATCACATAGAAGATGAGCTGCATCAGGACGGAGGCCACATGTAGTAGACAACTCCAGAGAAATGCACGTGCATTTTTTCAAGGCTATGGCTACATACCCACCTCGCCCCTGCCACCCCCCCCAAATAAAGAGCTTACAAAGACCATATATAATACCGTGATTGAAATAACTTGTTGCCTGGCATTCAAAAACTAGGGAAACCCTCAAGATTAAAACCAAGAATGATTACAGAAGACATGAAACACAATAGTCTAAAAATCTCGGGGATGCACAAAAACATGTTGGGATTCAGTTTAAAGGACTGGGAAAGAAACCCAGGAGGCCAGCTAATCCCATCTTGACCCTTTACTCCAGAGGTGTTATCTCATTTTAAAGACCCCCTCCTCCCCCGTGGAAGGAAGTTCACAGTTCCTTGCACAGTAGCTGCACAAGTAACTTTTGTGCTAAACAACCTAATATTGACAGGCTATACTGGTTCTCATAGTCTATCTATTCTCTCCTCCTAAGAACTAATCCGGTTTTACTTAAGAAAAATCACTCAGCTAGACTTCCTTTAGATCGAACCTTAATAGCATGTGTTGCAGCTTTACTCTCCTCTTATTTTCCCCAAAAGAGATGGGGCCCATTTTGTCATCACTAATGTCACTTCTTATACCAGAAATCCTAACATTGGTCTCTCCCCAGTCCTTTCTTCTTTTAGTTTAGCTGCTCAAATCCTTGTCGTTTTCATCACAAGCCTTTGTCTCAAACCTCATTCCCACCTTCATTTCATGGATTCTGTACAATCTCTCTGACACTGTTATGCAAAGACCAGAGGACAACAGAACATTCTGGTAAATTCTGGTTCATTTGGAAATAACGAGTCTCTCTTGGGTTGCTAAATTCTTTACTCCTATTAATCCTTCCTCGGACGCGCCTTGGTTTTTCTAAAAGTTGCGCGACGCTGCTGATTCATACTCAGTTCAGTGTGCAAATATCAGAGCATATCACATTTCTACCGGCTGCACATAAGAAATGCGAGCTTCTTTGCAGAACATCGATGGGGCGAGGCTTTACTTCCAGTCTCTGCTGCTACATGCCAACTGCCCTCTTCTCCACTGACAAAACTGACTCTCAAGAAAAGACTCAAAACTCATTCACAAATTCATAGCTCACTCCTGGAGTAGATCCCATTTCAATAGGGTTCAATGCTTTTAGCTAAATCAATATGCCCCCCACAATGGAAGTGTTTCCTCTGAGATCATGCCAACGTTGTCCCCACATTATGCCACTTCTATCCAGGTGTTCACTTGGTTCCAGTCCATTTAAGTGAACCAGGTCCAGGTCCACAAGACTGTGCTGGACCTTGTACGGGGCCACTGTGAGGGGCAATATTCTGTCTGTTCTGCATCTGCTCTTCTCAGCTCTTCTGTTCTCAGGATTTCATACGGGTCTTTCTGAATGTCCTACTCCTAGGATCATCGTCTCTAACTGCCTAGAAATCACCCAAGCCAAAACCTAGGAGTAACCCAAGGCCCCTTCCCTCATTCCTTTAAGACCAAGCCCTTCTGTTCTATCCCCTTATCACCTCTTCCAGACAGCCATGTCCTCTCTCTCCTCACTCCCAGGAGGGCTCCGGCCACCAGCATTCAGTACCCACACGGCAAGCGCTCAATAAATATTTGCTGAGTGACTCTCAGGGATGACTTTCATCAACTTACATCTCTCTCTGTAAGTAATCAAATCATCAAAACGAAACTTGTGAAATATAATTGTTTTATACCTCCCTTGCATTCTCTCATATTAACAGCTTTGGTAAAATCATCTTTTATTGGCACTGGGCGTTTTTTTTTTAAATAGTGGGTTGCATGAAGAAAAGTATGCAGGTTTCATTAATTTTTGCTACAAATAATGAGTTGAGTAGATTTCAGTTTGGTGTGAGTATTATACAGAAACCAAACATAAGGCAAATGCACAATCTTTCTATCCATAACCCTGTCTAATGCTCTAGTTTCACAAACTTTTCATGTTTACCTTAAACACCTCAAAAGCATGTCATTAATGACATTTGGCTTCACATACATTACCTGCCGCAACCCCTGCCCTGGTCACAACCTCATACATACATGACAATGGTGGCAGAAGGTACACATTGGAGAGAAGAAATTGTAGGTGAGTGGACAGCACCCTGGATGTAAAACACTGCCTCTCCTGACCCTTCATACCCTCCCAAATGGATCTGTAACAAGCAGGGCAGCTGGAGGAGGCCGTCCAGATGTTGGAGGTTAAGTAGCATCCACTCCTCCCTCCCCTGCTCGGTGCTCGCTGACTGCTATAATCAGGCCTTTGCCTTGGAAGCAGATGACAGGAGTGCAGCCCTTGTTGGGAAACAAGCGCTGATTATCCCTAGCTGGCTCCGTGGGATGTGTTTAAATCCTGACGTGCATGATTTTGTTACACTAAACATCTGAGTAATCTTGGCACTCAGGAAGCAATGACTGGAGGGCAGTGTCTGAGCAAACGGATAGCAAGATGAAGACGTGGCAATGGCCGAGGCTCGCGGGAGGCTCCAGGCCCTTGCCCTTGGGGCTTTCAAGACCTGCTGTCCCTCATCCACCCACACTCAGGGGTGAGGACTCTTCCTCCCAAACCTGACTATTTCATGGTGCTGCACAAATTACTCAATACTCTCACATATATTTTTTTTTCAGTAATCCTCACGACAATACTGCAACTTGAATATAATTATTATTTTTCCCATTTTATGAATGAAGATAAGACTAAGATAAGGTAGTAGATTGTCCAATATTACGTGATAATAGTAAGAATGGTTACTATCAATTGGCCACTTTCTATCTCATATTCATTTTCTTTGGGCCTGATAAAAATCTTGCTAAGTAGGCTGCACTGATATCATTTTACAGATCAGGAAAGAGACCCAGGGCGGTCAAGGTCAAGTGACTTGTCCAAGGTCAAATAGCTAAGGAGTGTCAGAGCTGGGATCTGTACTCAAAGCCTGTGTTGGTTTGATTTTAGCTCACTTCCTCTAAGTTTATTCAGCCTAACCTCCCTTGTAGCCCTTGGGAACCTGAGAATTTAGAGAAGGGTCTGGAGTCAGAATTTTGTTCCCTTGACCCATATACAGCCATTCTCTCGAGACCTGGCAGCTGACCTTGTCTGCAGTTGGCCATTACAGTAGGTAAATCCTAATTTTCTGACAGCAGTGTGACATGTCAAGATATTCTCCATAGCAAGAGACTGACATCATCAAAATGCCATATCTGGACCTTTTCGCCATCAATGTACTCGCACTGAGAACAACTTTGAATTTACCTACACACTTGCAGACAGAAGGGTCTTACTACCTCCACCCCACACCCATAGCCACTTATTTGGAAAATAAAAATTCTTAGCCTTTCCCTAGAAGATTCTCAGCCATGGCCGCTGAGCCTGCGCGTCCGGAGCCTGTGCTCCGCAATGGGAGAGGCCACAACAGTGAGAGCCCCGCGTACCGCAAAAAAAAAAAAAAAAAAAAACAAGGATATCTAAAAAAAAATTTTAATAAATAAATAAATAATTTAAAAAACAACAACAACAAGGATATCAAAAAATCTTTGGAGGACATCCATGTCTCTGAAAAAGGAACAGTTTAGCAGACCGACGAATAAGATCTAAGCGTTGCCCAGCTACAGAAAGTACAAGATGCTGATGATTCCTAAGACCTATTTGTGATTTTTAAAGATGCAATAAAAAGCCCTCTATTGATTTGGGGGGGAAACTGTATATATAATATGATCTCAGTTTTGTCCAAGATAAAAAATGTATACATCTACATTAAAACATTGTAAATAAATAAAACATGCTAACCTGTTATCTCTTTGTGAAAGAATTATGGCTAATTTTTCTACTTTTTCTAATTTTCATCAATGAGCTTACAACATTATTATAAAATAGAAACAGTAAATGTATTATTTTCAAGGAAAACTATTCCTGCTATTATTTCAAGCAGAGGTCAAGGCGGCCCCATACAAAAGGCTGCTGGGGACACCCCTCTTTTTGCTACTCCCCAACTCAGGGAGCAAGAGAGGCAGTGTTAGAGAAAATAAAGAGCTAGCTGTGTGACTTTGGACAAGTCACATTACCTCTCTGGGCCTCAGTAGGCTTTTCTGCAAGATGAGCAGGCCGGACCGGTGAGCTCTGCCCCAGGTCTGAGTCCACAGCCTCCCTCAGTGGCCTCCAGATAGAACTGTCTTTCAACATGAAATGAGATCTGGCCTTCCCCCGTGACTGGAGTGGAAAATATTTATGAATTACTCTCTAGTTTAGAAATGGATCTGTCTGGGAACAAAGAATCATAAACCCCACTGGCAAATTAGAGTCCATTATCAGACACTGTAGCAGCAAGCTCAGCCTGGTGGGAATTGTATCTGCAATAAGAAGGCTGTGAGGGCCACTTTAGGCCATTTGCTATGTGAATCAATCATCATTATGGTCTAACAGCAGAGTGGATGTGGAAATGAGCCCATGTTATCAATGGCTGATGAGAGCAAAAATCCTTCAAGAAGCTCATGGGGTTGGGGTGGGGGAGGACACCACGAGTGGCCTGGGTCTCTCTGTCAGCTCACTGATGTCATATGTCACCCAGGGAGATCAACCTGAGACTCTGCAGCCTGTTCTGTTTAGGGTCCCTAGTAGGCTGAGTGGCCTTAAATAATGCCAGTTCTGCTTGGCTAGGGCATGCCAATTTCATGTAAATAACTGAGCACACTCCCTAACAGACGATAGGACATTTGAGTTCGCCCTGTGCATTAGCGTCCTAGGGCTGCCATAACAAACTTTAGGTGCCTTGAATCAACAGAAATTTATTCTTTTACAGTTCTAGAGGACAGATGTCTGAAACCAAGGTATCAGCAGGGCCACTTCCCCTCTGAAGTCTCTAGAAAGAATCCTTCCTTGACTTTTTCTGCATCTGATGATCCCAGGGGTCCCGTGGGTTGCAGAAGCATAGCTCCAGTCTCTGCTTCCAACGGCAGAGCCTTCTCCTCTGTCTTTTCTTATAAGGACAGCTGTCATTGGATTAGGGTCCACCCTAACCCAGTATGGCCGCACCTTAACTTGCTTACATCTGCAAAGACTCTATGTTCAGAAAGGTTACATTCTGAGGTTCCCAGTGGACATGAAGTTTTGGGAGACACTATTAAACCCACCACACTCTGATATCAGGCACCGTTTGATTTTCACTGGTTATGTTTCACCTCAGTCTTACCTGTGATAGTAGATAGGTTAATACCTAAAATTAAAACAACACTTGCTCTGTGCTGGACATATTCTAATCTCTTTACATACATTAACTCATTTAATTATCACTATGAGTAAGTACTATTTTTAATCTACCTTCTCTAAATGTAGAATAGAGGCACAGAGAGGTTAAGTAACATGTCTAAGATCACACAGTAAGAGGCAGAGCCAGCATCTGAACCAAGGCAATGTGGTTCCAGAGCCTGTGTTCTTAACCATGCATCTTACTGCTTAAGAACTTACTGAATTCTTTTGCGTATATACCCAGAAACTGGATTGCTGGATCATATGGTAATTCTGGTTTTAGTTTTTTTGAGGAAACTTCATACTCTTCTCCATAGTGGCTGCACCATTATACATTCCCACCAACAGTGCACAAGGGTTCCAATATCTCCACAGTCTCACCAATACCTATTGTCTTCTTTTTTTTTTTTTTACTAAAAGCCATCCTGACAGGTATAAAACAGTACCTAATTGTGGTTTTGATTTGCATTTCCCTGATGAGTAGTAATGTTGAACATCTTTTCATATAACACTTGTTGGCCATTTGTATGTCTTCTTTAGAAAAATAATGTCTACTCAAATTTTTAGCCCATTTTAAAAGTCAGATTATTAGTGTTTTTGCTATCAAGTTCTTTGAGTTCTTATACATTTTGGAAATCAACCCCTTATCTATTACATGGTTTGCAAATATTTCTCCCATTTCATAGGTTGCCTTTTCACTCTGTTGATTGTTTCCTTTGCTGTACAGAAGCTTTTTAGTTTGATGTAGTCCTGCTTGCCTATTATTTTTCTTTTCTTTAATTTTTAAAAAATTTTACTTTATTTATTTATTTTTATACAGCAGGTTCTTATTAGTTATCTACCTGTTTGTCTATTTTTGCTTTTGTTACCTGTGCTTTTGATCTCATACCCATGAAATAATTGCCAAAATGTTATGAAGATTTTCCTCTGTGTTTTCTTCTAGTATTTTTATGTTTCATGTCCCACATTAAATTTTTAATCCATTTTGAGTTGATTTTTATATATGGTGTAAAATAAGGGTCCAGTTCTTTTGTATTTGGACATCCAATTTCCCATACCATTTGTCCTTTTCCCATTGTGTACACTTGGCACCCTTATTGAAAATCAATTGACCATATATGCATGAGTTTATTTCTGGAGTCTCTATTCTCTTCCATTGGTTTATACATCTATTTTTTTTTTTTTTAAATTTTGGCTGCATTGGGTCTTTGTTGTTGCACGTAGCTTTCTCTAGTTGCAGTGAGTGGGGGCCACTCCCCGTTGCGGTGAATGGGCTTCTCATTACGGTGGCTTCTCCTGCTGTGGAGCATGAGCTCTAGGCGTACGAGCTTCAGTAGTTGTGGCACACGGGCTCAGCAGTTGTGGCTCATGGGCTCCAGAGCGCAGGCTCAGCAGTTGTGGTGCACGGGCTTAGTTGCTCCGCAGCATGTGGGATCTTCCCGGACAAGGGCTCGAACCCATGTCCCCTGCACTGGAAGGTGGACTCCCAACCACTGCACCACAGGGAAGCCCTATACATCTATTTTTATGCCAGTACCATACTGTTCTGATTAGTGTAGTTTTGTAATATATATATATATTTTTTTTTTTTGGGGGGGGCGGTATGCGGGCCTCTCACTGTTGTGGCCTCTCCCGTTGCGGAGCACAGGGTCCGGACGTGCAGGCTCAGCGGCCATGGCTCATGGGCCCAGCCGCTCGGCGGCATGTGGGATCTCCCCGGACCGGGTCACGAACCCGTGTCCCCTGCATCAGCAGGCAGACTCCCAACCACTGCGCCACCAGGGAAGCCCTTGTAATATATTTTTAAATTAGGAAGTATGATGCCTCCAACTTTGTTCTTCTTTCTCAAGATTATTTTGGCCATTTGAGGTTGGTTTGTTTGTTTGTTTCCATATAAACTTTAGAATTTTTTTTCCTCTTTCTGTAAAAAATGCCTTTAGGATTTTGATAGAGACTGCATTGAATCTGTAGATTGTCCTGGGCTGTATAGACATTTTCATGGTATTAATTCTTCCAATCAAACATGGGATATCTTTTGTTTACATCTTCTTTAATTTTTTTCATCAATGTTTTCTAGTTTTCAGTACAGAAGTCTTTCACCTCCTTTGTTAAGCTTATTTCTAAGTATGTTTTGCTTTTCGATGCTATTGTAAATGGGAATGTTTTCTTAATTTCCTTTTCTAATAGTTCCTCTTTAGTGTATAGAAATGAAAGTGATTTTTTATGTTAATGTCATATCCTGCAACTTTACTAAATTAATTAATTAATTCCAAAAGTCTTTTGTGGAGTCTTTAGTGTTTCCTACATATAAGATCATGTCATTTGCAAACAGAGGCAATTTTACTTCTTTCCTTCTGATTTGGATGCTTTTTTTTTTTCTTGCGGTACACAGGCTTCTCACTGTTGTGGCCTCTCCCGTTGCGGAGCACAGGCTCCGGACGCGCAGGCTCAGCGGCCATGGCTCACGGGCCTAGCTGCTCCACAGCATGTGGGATCTTCCCGGACCGGGGCATGAACCCGTGTCCCCTGCATCGGCAGGCGGACTCTCAACCACTGCGCCACCAGGGAAGCCCTGGATGCATTTGTTTGCCTAAATGCTCTGCCTAGGACTTTCAGTGCTAGTTGAATAGAAGTGGTGAAATGTGGGCATCCTTTCCTTATTCCTGGTCTTAGAGGAAAAGCATTCAGTGTTTCACCATTGAGTATGATGCTAGCTGTGGGTTTGCCATATGCAGTCTTCATTATTGAGGTACGTTCCTACCTGGTTTGTTGTGTGTTTTTATCATGAAAGTGTATCGAACTATACAGAGCCCCCATTCACAATATGTTTAAGACAGCATTGTTCATAATAGCAAGGAAACTTCAGACCAAAAGGAAATTACTTGAATAAATAATATAACTATGTAATGAAGTAGCATGTCTCCATTAAAATAATGTTAATAGTTTGTAATAACAAGAGGAAATGCTTGTGCTATTTTTTAAATTATTATCCCCATTTTTCATGGTTCTTTCTCTTTATTTTTTACTGAAGTATATTTGACTCAAAATATTATATTAGTTTCAGGTGTACAACATAGTGATTTGATATTTTTGTAGAAGAGACTCCATATGAAGTTGTTATAAAATATTGACTGTATTTCTTGTGCTGTACATTACATCCTTGTAACTTATTTATTTTATACATAGTAGTTTGTACCTCTATTAAGAGGATTACCTGTTCACCTATTTTGTCCCTCATCCCACCCCCTCCCCTCTGATAAGTGAAAGTTAAAATATAAAGTGGCCTGTATAACATACGCTGACTAGATTTGGAAACAACAGAAAAGAGAAAAACTACATCAAATGTTCACAGCAACTCTTTTAGAAGAACTGAGTGTTTTTCCTTGCTCTTTTTTCCTACCTTTTTGGATATTGCAACTTCTACAATAAGCATAAGTTACTTTTGTAATTGGAATAAAGGTAATATGAAAATCTAAAATGCAAACTAGTATTAATAAAAATGCAAGCAGTATTCTTATGGAAGGACTGATGGGGAAAAAAGAAGGAAGATAAGTATCAGCCCTGGCCCTCACATCAAAGATTTCCTAAAATCCAAAACAGGGCATGTGATGGCTTTATCTTGTCTTCTAATCTACTGATTCATGTTTGACATTGGTATGCACTAGACAAGTGTCTCTTAAATGAATGAATAGACATCTGAGCTAAATAAACACAGGGCATAAACAAATGGAGAAGTCAATGTATAGAGAAATTAAATAAATGGTTTGAACAGAAAATGTCTTTCTCAGGAAACAGTTTGAAGCCCCTTCTTTGTTTCCTAGAAATCCCACTGGGAACCTGGAGACTTAATATCATTGACTCCACTTTGCGAGGCTGTGGGTTACACGTTACCTTTCAGCTATAGATGATGGAATCTCAAATGAAAAAAGAAAAAAATCATTAGGCTGAAGCTCAAACCAACAGAAATTAGACTGACCTAAATCGATGTCCAAAGAAATAGCTTTCCCTCTGGACAAATGCTGAAATAAGAACCTAGTTGATTTAAAGGACAAACTATCCTTCAGTTCAGAGAAGCAGGAAAGTTTTCATCTATCTCCAGAACTTTACAATATAACCCCCTTCCTCCCACTTCCTTAAGTAGAAATACTTCTTTTGTGTTTACGACTACACAGCATCAATGGCCAGCCAGGATGGTTTTGTGGCTCTGAGTTAGCGCACAGAGATCAAAATTCGGGACTCATTGAGCTAGTCAGGTTGCCTCAGCCATGGGTACCTTGAAATTCATTACTGAGTATAAAACAAACATTCCCATCTTTTGACTTGCAGGACTGGCTACTGAAAGGTGTACATCCCTTAGTCATATGCTTACTCACCATCTTAGTGACCCAGAGAACAGAGGACTGCTTGGTCCCCACAGCCAGGACAGGTGAAGCTGCAACTCTGCCTATGGCCTGATAGTGCAAAGTCAGACACTGGTGACCAGGAGCAGACTGGTCGGCCCCTAGGATCCCCAGCTAAAGCTGTTTCTCAAGTGGACCCTCAGCTGATTCTGCTCAAGGTATTACATGAGTGCTCCAGGGTACCTTGGAGAACAGACCTGGGCCAGCCTTCATGAACAAGCATTGTGTGTGTCCCACTGCAAGGAAGGGGCTCATCCCATCAGGTGAAATGCTGATGAGAGCCTCACCTCCCTGGCATGGCCATCTGATATGCTTACATTTGCTCATTCAACAAAATTTTGGCAGGGGCTTTATGTACGAGGCACTGAATCAGATGTTAAAGACACCAAGATCACAGTGTAAACAGAGACATAAACTGACAATTACAGTATGCACACAATGGATGGGGGGAGGTACCTACACCAAATTGGAAAGAGGCTGGAAAAACATCTCAGAGGAGAAGATGGGTAACCTGTGTTCTGACACTCAATGCTCTTCTGGAGGAGAAATCTGGGAGCCCCAGAAATGGAGAGAAGTAAAGCAAGTTGCCAGTGTGAGTGTAGAGTAGAAACTACATATTTTCCCAGGACCCTTTGGGCCTCTAGAACCATAGGACACAGGGGCTGCAGACAATAAGATTCATGGCACAGAATCAGATCATTGCCTTGGTGTCCACTAAAAGGTAGGACAAATACTTATAATGCCAGACCTCTTGACAGCATGTGTAGGAACTGCAGCTCATTACTAGGGAAATAATATAATCAAGCCTTGTAAGCTGCGGAAGCTGCAGTTGAACCTGGCGATTTGGGCTAAATGTTTTATTGCTCACCCAGTTAGCAGTGCCACTGGTCCTATGCCTCAGTTTGTACTTTCCACTTACTGAATAAAAAGAATTTAGAGTCTTAATTGGCTTAAGGGGATCCTTTGACTTGGCGGATCACTAGAGTTTTGGATGGAGGAGAGATCATCAAATTTTAGAGCTTGCATCAGAGTGTATGTTCAAGTCTAAGAAAAGCGCTTCATTTGTCTGGTTCAACAAGCTATGCCAGTTGCATCTGTTATATAATTGCACTAAAACAGGCCCAAATTGGCAAGATGTGGGCATTCATTGAAGAAAAAACTAAATATTTTCACATTATAAAGGTGGGTAAAAGCAAAGATCTGAGCTGGGTTAGAGGGGTTTATAAATTGAAGATTCTGTGGGAGGTGGTGAAGAAATGAATTCTGCAGCCAAAGAAATTAATTCTTCAGCTAAAGGTCTTCCAAACATGCTCTCTTATAAAGCCAAGGATGACAGCATATCTTGAAGGGTTATAAAGAGAGGGCATTCTAGAAGGAAATGTTCCATGGGGGACCATGGGGACCATCTGACTTTGAAAAATGATAGGTTTATGACTTAGGTCTAGAAAGGGGCCAGAGTCCTCTGAAAGGGCTGAACAGAAGAACCAAGAGGCTATCTGGACATTTTTTCCTTTTATTTATTTTTCTTTCTTCTCAAGCTAGCTTAGCAGTACCCCACAGTTAATTTTAGAGTCCACTCCAAATTCACAGACTTGGAGCCCCAAACCGGACTGCACCTCCATCTGCCACTAATTTAAATATTTTTCTTAAAATGTTCTTTTTTAAAAGTGTTCTTGAACAATGATTCTTACAAAATATGCTACTTAGAAAGTAGCTTCGTTATGGCTTTGGTTCTGATGAAGCAGAAACCCAAGGATTATGTTTCCCTTCAAAATAAAGAGGAGGCAAAAATTAACTGGGAGAAAGAAATGTGTGTTTTATTCAAATGCGACTCTAAGAATCCAGGATGCCTGGGTTAGCTTGTCCCCAACGTGGATCCTGCAGAGGAGACAGATGGAAAAGGCTCCTGGGTTTCAGGGACATCCAGTTTAAGGGGATTTTGCAAAATCCTACAGTCCAAATCTGCTGACATGCCAACATCATCTCAGAAGGGAGATTCAGAGCCAACAGCAGCCAACAAAACTGGGATATTTCCTGGGACCTGGTCATGACTCTCAGCGTCTGTGATAAAGTATACTGACGGGGAATCCCACTTTCACACAGTGGAAAACAAAACAAAGGATTCTATCTTTAAAACACTAGTTTCCGTATTTTTTTTTTTTTAAAGAAGATGTTGGGGGTAGGAGTTTATTAATTAATTAATTTATTTTTGCTATGTTGGGTCTTTGTTTCTGTGCGAGGGCTTTTCTCTAGTTGTGGCAAGCAGGGGCCACTCTTCATCGCGGTGCGCAGACCTCTCACTATCGCGGCCTCTCTTGTTGCGGAGCACAGGCTCCAGACGTGCGCAGGCTCAGTAGTTGTGGCTCACGGGCCTAGTTGCTCCGCGACATGTGGGATCCTCCCAGACCAGGGCTCGAACCCGTGTTCCCTGCATTAGCAGGCAGATTCTCAACCACTGCACCACCAGGGAAGCCCTAGTTTCCGTATTTTTTAATGTCAAAGGAAGAAAATATCAATTATCCAAGGAAATGAACTGGAAGCTGCAGCTTCATCGCTTCCAGGAGGCCAAGTCGTCTCCAAAAGACAAGTCCCTTTTTTTCTCTCCAGCAAAGCCATTACTGTCCTTCCCTTGGTGTCGGTGCTCTTGTCACACCTGACACACCACTTTGATTCCCCAGAGAATGAGCAGAACCGTGAACCCTGACCACAGGGGCTTCCTGAGGTCGCCGGCACCAGGGGCTCTGGGTAAGCACTCCAGGTGGGCATTAGGAAATTAGTCCTTTAAACAAAACTGCTTCATCACGGCCCCACTCCTACAAACGAGAAAGAAAAAAGGGAGAAGACTCTGAGGCCTATTTCCTCAAAAATGTGCTGAAGAAAGATATTCAACTAAAAAGGATTTTTCTGCGGTTCCTGTTTACAGGTGACTTCCAGGGCCAGCGACCTGGAAGAACAGCTTTGGGAATGTGGATACGGGGATGTCAGGAACTGGTTTTGTTTGGTGCTTTTTGACACTTCTTTTCTGCCCGGGCTGAGTGTAACCTGCAACCACCTTGGAGACAGAATTATACATGAGCCCAGGAAGCCATCTGACAGGACAGTGGGCAGAAGTAAAAGACGACCGGAGGGAACCCATTTTAGGAAAGCACTCAAAGGCCACTGCAATCACCTTTCTGGTCTGAAAGATTTCCCTTAGAATATGGCCCGGAGTGGCGAACGCAAACATCTCCTTGTCTGGTTGGGAAGGGAAACCCTTTCCGAGTCGCTTGGCAAGGAAGACCCAGAATCCCAAAGAATGAGGTGGAGCCCCTGTAAGGGACCCTCCTCAAAGAGTGCTGGCCACTGAAAGTCTGACAGCGCCCCCCTCCCCCGGCCGCTCGCTGTGACAGTGAGAAGGGAAAGTACCTTCCAGATTCAAGGGCAGCAGAACAGTGCTGGAGGTGGCGGGTGGCTTGGGGGCGTGTCTCTGTCAAAAGAAGCAGCAATGGTCACAGTAGAATTGAAACACCGCAAGGGAAGAGTGGACACCACTGGGCCCCCCCTGGGAGAGAGGGTACCTGCTCCTGCAGTGGGTCTGGCTACAGGCAGCTTAGTCACGTGTTGAAAAGAGGGGGGTTGGGCTCCATGTTTTTGTCTTGTCATCTAGGTCTTGATGCTAGTTTAAAGGAAAGGGGAATTTAAACTGAAATACTATACGCTGTTCACCTTTATGAGAAGGAAGAGAATTGCCCTTCCTTCCTCTTAAAACAGCCTAAAAAAAGGACGAAAGCAGCCCCAGGAACAGGGATGGGGCTGAAAAGGGGTCAGTGAGGCTGGGACTGCATGAGAGAAGGATTTAAATAAGTCAGACTCTGTCAAAGTAAAGAACTTCAGAAGACATCACTGTGAAGGACTGCAAAGGGAAGTCTGAGGCCGGGAGAAGATCTGTGCAATAGATAAATCCAACTAAGGACTTCAAAACAAGAGTATATTTCAAAACTCCTTCAAATCAGTGAGGAAAGATCATTAGGTTTTAAAAGATGAACAAGAGACTTGAAACAGCACTTTACACAACAAGGTCTCCAAAAGACCAGGAAGCACATGAAGAGTTACTGAACATCATTATTCATGACAGAAATACAAAGGAAACCACGACCGAGACACTAACAGATACCCACTCACACATGCGTGCACACACACACGCACGCGTGTGTGCAGACACACCAATGACCAAGATGAAACAGCCCTGCCGGGACTGGAAAATGGTCCAACCACTTTGGAAAACTGTCGGCAGTTTTATCTAAAGACGAATATATGCGTCACTCTGATCCAGAAATTTCACTTGTAGGTGTAAACCCAGTAGATGTGAGTGTGTATGTTCACCAACACACATGCACAGGAGCGTCTGTAGCAGCTCTACCTGTGTAGCTATGGAAACAACCCAAATGACCATCCGCGGTAGAATGAACCAACTGTAGTATCATCATCGGAGTACTATGGAATGTTGAAGAAAGAGCTACTGCAAAACGGAAAAAAATGAACAAAATCTTACAGCATAACGCTGAATGAAGTCAGACAGAAGAAGTACATCACATGTGTGATTCAATTTACAAAAAGCTAAAAGGATCCAAAACGAATCTATGATAACAGAGGTCAGGTTATCATAGAGGTCAGGTAACAGAAGTAATGGTTACATTTTGGCACTGAGGGGGCACTAAGGACCCTCTGAGACACTGAAAATGTTCTAGATCTTGATGTCTGCGATGGTTATGTTGGGCGTATACATTGTGAAAATTCATTAGGCTGCACACTTAAGACATATACACTTCTCTTTAGGTACCCTGTTAGGTTGTACCCTGATAAGAAGGTAGATAAGTAATGCAAAGCCGATTTAAAGTTCTTAAAAAATTATATTTTGTTTATTTTACTGGGGGATGGGGTGGCGCGGGAAGCTGTCCGGCAGTAATTATCGCTACGCTTGTTGTCAATGCTTCTAGGTTCCGTGGATAGAGCAAAGAAATACGCATTTTTCAAAAATACATCGTGAATTCAAATTCAAGTTTAGGTTATGGAGTTTTTACATAACTTTGGGATTTTGCGTTTGTATCTCTTGTTACCTTGAAAAATCTTAGTGCCTAACGACTTTGGCCAAGTTACTTATTTTGCTTCATCCACACAAAGACACAGGTAAAAATGTCCAGTTTTTTTTTGTTTTTTTTTTGCGGTACGCGGGCCTCTCACTGCTGCGGCCTCTCCCGTTGCGGAGCACAGGCTCCGGACGCGCAGGCTCAGCGGCCACGGCTCACGGGCCCAGCCGCCCCGCGGCCTGTGGGATCTTCCCGGACCGGGGCACGAACCCGCATCCCCTGCATCGGCAGGTGGACTCAACCACTGCGCCACCAGGGAAGCCCCAAAATGTCCAGTTTTGTTACTGACTATGTGAGTTCTCATAATAGTTTAGAGGTTCCTTACAATTCTTCATGTTCTTGGAGATGTATGCCTCCTAGGAACGTACAGTGAACTACTGGATTTTTTGGTTTTGTTTTTTACCCTGCAGGACTTATTTACTTTATTCTTATTTATTTTATTTCTTTTACAACTGGAAGTTTGTACCTTTTCACTATCTTCACCCTTGCCTCTGGTAACCACCCATCTCTTCTCTGTGTCTAGGAGTTCAGTGGGTTTTCTTGGTTTTGTTTGTTTGTTTAGTTTCCACATTTAAATGAACCAGTAAGAAGCAATGCTGCTACTTGTTCTTCACGTTCTCTTTGCAGGAGTCCAGCTCTGCGTTTACCACCTTATGCAGGAATTATTTTCCTCCCTGTGATTTGTAAGTTCCTTGCAGATGGGCCCCTGGTCTTATTCTGTATTTCTCTGCTGCCCAGCACAGCTCTTGCTATTAAAAAAAAAAACAAAACTACTCAATAAATGTGTTAAACTAGCCCCAAATCACTCAAATCCAGTGTCATTTAGACTTTCCACCATGCATACTCTTCACCTCCTACCTTGTACGTGGGACGTGAAGGTAAAGAATGGGGACAAACCTGGACGATCTTTTCCTCTTCTCAGGTTTCAGCTGATTAAATACGTCAAGTTCTCCACTTGTGGCAGCCAGTCTAAACCAGAGGGTCCCAAGATTGAAGAGCACGGTACTCAAGTGCAAAGCTTCTTAAATATGCAGATTCCCCGGCCCTGGCCCCAAAGACTCCAGTTCACTCAGTGGGGAAGGAGCTCGGGTCTGAACTCTTGCGAAGAACTCCAGAAAGTTCTGATGGTCCACATGGCGAAAAACACAGGCTTAGACACACGACGCTTCTGGCCTTGGAGCGATTATAGGACACTGAATGCTGAATATTTACAGGCAAGCTGATGTGACACACCCTCACTAAGGGGAGACACCAGAGTTTCAGATGGTACTCCCCGAAGTATGAGGTCTCTGGTGAGTCTTTCAAGAGAGGGCTATCCTGAAAACACCTGGATTAAGTGGTCCCCTAGGATCCATGAGATTCCACCTTTCTTTGGAAACCAAGAGGCATATAAGATCCTTAATTCATCTGAGAAAACAGCCATTATGGTAGAGAGTTCACTTCTGAGGTCATGTGCTACTGAGCACGGGGAAAATAAGGAAGCTCTGTGAGGTTCAAGAAAAGATTCTCTCCTTTTTTTCTTTTCTTTTCTTTTCTTTTTTTAAAGTTTTTGGGTTTTTTATAATTATTTTTTATTGACATATAGCTGATTTACAATGTGTTAATTTCTGCTGTACAGCAAAGTGACTCAGTTATACATATATATCCATTCTTTTTTTATATTCATTTCCATTATGGTTTATCTCAGGATGTTGAATATGCAAACTATTACATATAGAATGGATAAACAACGAGGTCCTACTGTATAGCACAGGGAACTATATCCAATATCCTGAGAGATTTTCTTTTAAAAAAAATGATATTCAGGGAAATGTTTGCCAATTTCTCTCTAGATAGAGGTCTTAAGGTCATGACACAGACTGACAAGAAGCTGGAAACTCCAAATCAAAACTGGCGCCTTCTCCCCAATTTACATCAGTAAGTTGAGAATGAGTTGTCAGATTCAACTTTCTCATTGTGTTCAATTATTTTTTCAGGTAAATGGTGTTCTTTGGGGAAAATATATAAAAACAAGGGACATCGATCAGTTTACAACTTAAGTTTCTTTTAAGCAGTGACATAAATATATATGTAATATATATTATATATATTTATATATTATATATATATATAATATATATTTTATATATATAGAGAGAGACTGAAACACAAGAGACAGAGAGCCAGGGACAGAGAGAGGCAGAGCATTATCAAGTCCTATGAACAGCGGGCTATGATTATACCATAAATACAACTCCCTGAAGAAACCATTCAGAGTCTAGGCACTCCTGTAATGTACCTGACCCGGGTTGCAGCATAAAACCAACAAACCAAAAACATATACATAAATAAATACATAATAAACAAACCACCTGCAAACACAGCAGATGTATGTCACGTACAAATACGTGGCCGTCCAGGAAATCTTAGTTTAGCTCCTCTGACTGGAATGTAACACATGGCTTTTTAGTTTTGCTTTGTCATCTGTTTCTTCCGAATGCAGACAAGAAAAATATTCTTGAAAACAGCTGTTAATGGATAGTGACAAGTGGTTTCCTGTGGTCTAAGAGAAAGCCATCAGTTACTGACTTTTATGTTCTTTTAAATTCCAGAGGCAAAGGAAGTTCAATAATGCTGTATTGGCTTCATGGTTATTGAGTGAAGAAGAGGAATCATAAGGCGAAACTATTTTTTTCCTTTTTGAATGAAGTTATAAATAATTTTTACACGAACACTACGAAATTTCAGGGAATCTCTGAGCTTAAACTTGGCTCCCTCTATCCCTTTGGACAAAACAGAATGACAGAAATGACAGAACTAGGATCAAGTGAGGATTTTCCCAGGACAAGGTCAGTAATCTCGCTCCTCGGAGACCCTGGGCCAGGCGCTTGGCCTCCTTACCCGCCCCAGCTCCATCCCTCCACTGGGGACCTTCTGAAAATGTTTTCTGGCTTCCAGACTCTGGTTTCATGCAGATGGGACAGAACCCAGGAGCTACAATGAGCATCTTGGGGGGAAAGATCTGGAATTTTAGAAGGTGAAATTTAGAGGTGGATGTTTAGCTTTACAGCCTCAGCCTTTCAAATTCTTTCCTCTTCTCTCCTCCCATCACCACTCCATCCACCGTCATCCCCCAGGACCTCGGGCACAGCCTCCAACCTCCATCTGTACCTGCCTCTGGGTCATTTCATTGCCCAAAGTTATAAATAAATTGTAGCAGCTTCAAACACGGCCCCTAGCAGAGAATTTTAATCGTGACAGGGGAAAGCAAAGGAATGTTCTATCTTTGGAATTTAAGGAAAGGTGAGAGGGCCAGGGGGAGAAGAGAGAAGGCTTGAGGGAGAAAGTGAAGAGCTGAAGGGAAGCCACAGAAGGCGGAGGAGCATGAACGAGCGTCCACGTGCAGTTACAGCCGCTCTTGCTCTGGAACAAGCCATAGCTCTTCATCCAGGGATGTGCTCGCAGGCACCTCCTAGAGGAGTGCCTGCCCACGTGGTCACAGCCTTCACTGTCTACCCTGAGAACTCCACTGTCTTTTTCCGTGGCATTTATCACTGCCTGAAATTATGTCTTATATTTATTTCCTTGTTTATTATCTGTCTCCCTCACTATCTATGAGATAGCGTCTTTGTCTGGTTTACTGCTGACTCCCCAGTTGCTGAACCAGTTCCTGAGACACAGTAGGTGCTCAATAAATCCTCATTGAGTTCAAGAGTAAATGATGGAGCAGATGGATGGGTGGAGTCTGGTTCCTGCAAGCCACCATGCCTCTGTACTGGCACCCAGGCAGTAACAACCCAAACTCAGAGCTGTACCCAGGCAGCACCTACAAGACTCAGAGCCTAGAGCTAGGATAAGCAATGGATCTGGTTTACCCAGGACGGGTGGTGTTCTTGGGATATGAGACTTTCAGTGCTAAAGCTGAGAAAGTCCTGAGCAAACTGGGATAAGTCGGTCACTCTACCTAGAGACTCCTAAAAGTCACAGCTTACATGAAAGGAGAGTGAAGTCAAGGTATTTTGTTATCCTTTCAAGTTCACCTCAGGCTGGCTTGCCCCTGACTGAAGGTCACTGCTCCTTTCAAGGTGGTCTCTGGTACCCGCCTCTTCCCTTGCAGTTTTCAGTCATCACATCTACTCTTCATTGGTGGGGTCCTCGGGATGCTAGCACCTCTGATACTGCTAATCCTGGATATCTACCATCCCTTGTGGTTTTTCCCCACTCCCTCACACTTTAATTGTGCTTTTATAATTTAACCCTTCTTGAATTATCTGAAGTTGAGGGAGCCACTATTTCCCACTGAGACTCTGACAAGAGGGGGAAAAGGAAAGTGTAGACATACGCATTATGAGAAATCACTAATCTGCAGAGGTAATTAACCTTTATAATCCTCAGTTCCCTGTCCATGAACCTATGGCCACCCCTCAGGGCTATTATAAGAAGAGATTAAGAAAATCTGCTTCATGTCGTTTGTTAGCATATCAAAAGCACTCAGAAAATTTTAGCCACTGTTATTTTAGCCACTCTTCTTCATAACAAGACCAACCAGGAGGAGAGATCCGGCTTGTCATCCATCTGAGAAGGACTCCAGAGTTTCACCTTTCCAAGTGGCATGAGGTAATGGGTAGAAATATCCTAGATTTAAAAATTCAACCATGCACCAGTTACTGTTTTCTTACTATTGTACTTTAGGGCTTTGAGTTATGCCCTTAATGATCTATATGTTTTGAGATTTAGTGGTTAAGTCTGATGTCTGTTTTGGGGGAGGTTAAGAATGCGGGCATTGGTGATTACTTTGCAGATTTGCAGGAAACCCCTTACCTGAGGGATACACTCCGCCTCCTGTCCGGGCTAGGCTGCTGAAATATACAAAAATCAATCGGCCACTAAATGGAAATAATTTTGAACTCCAGAAAAATGTTCTCCTTTTTCCCATTTAATGGTGTAGTGACCTCTCTGCAGACCCTGGATGGAAATGGGCCATTGAGAATGTCTCCGGGGATTGCATAATCAAGGAGCCTGAACACTCAGAGCAAGAAAGCCTTCTTTTCTTATTAAAAGGGAAAAAGGTACATTTGGATTTATAGTACCAAGTAAAGTGCTAGCAAGGAGGTGAAAAGTCCACGATGAAATAAGGCAATTTAGGAAGGACAGGGGGGTGCGCAGAGCACTCAGCTTACTCCAAAGCACGTGAAAAACACACGTGCCCACATCAGAAAATGCTTTGCACGTAACTTTCTAAGAAAATTGGGAACAAAGAAGGAACATTTGGGGAAATAATGAACACTAAAGTGCCTAAGAGCAGGGCCAAAATTAAATCACGTTGTAGTGTATTAAATAGTATTCCCCCAAAATTCATGTCCACTCAGAACCCCAGAATGTGTCCTCATTTGGAAATAGGGTCTTTGCAGATGTCATCTGTTAAGGGTCTCAAGACGAAATCTTCCTGGATTTAGGTATCCATGCAAGAGAAAGCAGAGGGAGATTTGGACACAGGGAGACGCATTGACACGTGGCCATAGGAAGGTGGAGGCAAAGATTAGAGCGGCTTCCAGAAGACAAGGAATATCAAGAGGTTCAGGAAACTGGAGGAGAAGAAGAAACCTCGCCTAGAACCGCTGGAGGGAGTGTGGTCCTGCTGCCAAAGGCACATTGATCTCAGATTTCTAGCCTCCAAAATTGTGACCAAAAAATTCCATTGTCTTAAGCCACCCAGTTTGTAGTAATTAGTTATAGCAGCTCTAGGAAACTAATACACATGTTAAAGTTCTTTACCTAGTTTATACAGCAGGAGCTCAACAAACCGTCTAGATGAATCTGCTGCACTCTCAGACTATGGCAGTACCACAAGTACTCACACTGCGGTCTTGTCTCAAAGTGAAGAGCCAGCACTTAACGTTTCCTGTTTTAACTTTTGCAGCCGGTGCATTTCATGTAGAATGAGCCTGGAATTCAGAAGACGGAACAATGTGACTGAGATTGACGTGTCTGCTAATCAAACCTGGCACTCTATTTCCAAACTGCTCCTTCTAGCACAAGTCACTGAGTAAGTATACCCAACAGGAGACTGGTACCCAACACTGCAGGGATGTGTATATTACCCTCACCTGTCTCAAGCAGGGCCCTGTTAGGACATGCTATGACTCATCTTTGCCGTGGTGGGTCATCCATCGATCTGGGGTAGAATTCCAGCTTAGGACCCCTTAGCTGTTACTGGTCACAGTGAGGGAGGGCTGCCTGCGTAAGGGAGGTGGGGGTCTATTGAGAATGAGGCATCTCCACTTCCTGAGGGGCTGGAGGAGGGCAAGGAAGAAGCAGAAATAGAGAAAGCATGTGTCTTCTAATACCCGGGGCAAACTATAACCTGGAAGTTATCCGTTACCCTTGCTCTGCTGTGCAGTACCCTGCCCAGGAATGACTGGGACTATCTTTAATCCCAGTGTATTGAGTGAGACCACAGTGATGTTCTCTTCTCCACTTCATGGCTGGTGAAGCCGTGGACTCGACGTCCAGTTTGCTCTTCCTTCTTACGTTCCTAAATCATGCTATTTGCTTCATTGCTCGACTGTGCTGACTTGATTCCAGGTTGGCCACACTCGTAGCTGGCTACTGTGCTATTATTCTCCACTTTCCCCTCCCCATTGCTCTCTGCCCTCTTCCTGGGCTCCAGGACATCCACTCCCACGGGCTGCATCAGCCATGCCCTCATTGCTCTGGTTGTGGTTAAGTAGGAGAGGTACAGCCAGGAGACAGGAGGGTGGGAGGAGGGAGAGGGCAGATCAAGGTATTTATCCCCCTCCCTGCCAGGCCTCTGTTGGGCCGTGTCTCCGTATCCCTACAGCCACAGCTCTTGCTAGAGCACCTCTCACAAGGCTAGAGCTCTGCGGGTCCTTCAGGCCTGGGACTGGAAACTGCTTTCCACTGGGGCGAGTTCCAGCTCACTCGCCAATACTTTGTGGCTTCCTCAGCTGTGCGCCCACACCTAGAAAAAGTGCTTCCCTTAAACCCCTTTTCATTTAAACCCTGATCCAGTTACCAATATTAATCATGATTTACATATTTAGTACTTTGCCCAGCTACATGCATTAAACACACACACACACACACACACACACACACACACACACACACACACAGCCCCTCTATGTTATATGAAGAGTACGGCTTCAGAATCAGAGACCCCCAAGTAAGCCGTCGTGCCATTGCATTGCTCTGTTCACTGGGGTTATTTAGTCTCTATGTGTCTCAGTTAATTCATCTGTGAAATGAGATCATAATATATACCTCATAGGGTTACGATGGAGCAGAAATGAACTAACACAGCACATCTCTGTGTGCCTTTCCCCATCCCTTCACTCGACGCCACACATATATTCCAGACCCTGCCTGGCCGTCACCTCTGC
Organism: Grampus griseus; assembly: GCF_964374135.1. Taxonomy (NCBI): domain Eukaryota; kingdom Metazoa; phylum Chordata; class Mammalia; order Artiodactyla; family Delphinidae; genus Grampus; species Grampus griseus. The sequence continues at coordinate 4,397,110 of NC_139004.1, forward strand.
ACGGTCTGACCTCTGTGCTGTCTGACCTCTGAGCTGACACCATCTGGTTGTCTGACCGGTATCCAGGAGCTGTCATGGCTGTGGCCTTCACGAACCAGTCTGTTTTTGAGGCCAGTATTGGAGGGTGCTGGGGCCCTCCTGCCCACGTGTCAAAGCTCTTTCCCGTAAGAATTCACTCAAGCCTCACCACCTCCATATCAAGTGGGATGGACATGCAATCTCTGACGGCGGAGGGGGGGGTGTCTCTGAGGCAGAGGGATGGGGGAAATGACCTGTCCACCTTCACCCAAAATTCCAGTGGCAGGTGTCTCGCCTCCTGGGCGGGGGCTCTGTCTCCACCCTGCTGCCTCCATTCTCTCGGAGGAGAACCCACCCACCATGTGGCTTCTGGTTTGCTTGACCGGGTGTGAGATCTGCCTGAGAAGATGATGACAATGACAGCTCTTTTGTCACCAACCACTGGCCAGGGTGAGGAGGTTGGAAAAGAAACTTTGGAGGAAGTCAGTGTGGGCCCAGCCCCAGCCCCCAACGCCCCACCCCACCCCCACCATGCCTGCAGAGACCTGGACGGAAACACATTTACTTCTCAAATTGATGAATTGGCAGCCGGACACCCAGCTGCTGGGTGTTTCCATCCTGATTGAAAACCCCGCGTGACATGTCCGTGAGCAATAAACTGCAGAAATCAGTGCTAAGACTTTGTTTGTCCCTCGGCCCTCAAGAATCGTGCCTCGGTGGACACAACCGTGCACGAGAAGATATAATCAGAGTGAGGGAGGTCTAGAACAAGTGCTAAGCTATTTCCGAAGCAAGGGGGGAAGTTGCACGCATCCCCAAAATTTCTGAAAAAGAGAGAAATTAATTCAGAAAATGCGAACCAAGGCAAAATAGAAGGGGAAAACTTCTTACTGAGACTTGCCACTGGGGACTTCACTTTTACGATTCATTTCAGCAAAGCAGAAAGGAAGAGAAACATTAATATCTCTTTCATGAACTATATAAATGTAGACGCATAAAAGGAGGTGAAAGAAAGAATCCAAGCCACTTTCTTACCAAAGAATCTGTAAGAACAAGATATGTGGCTGTTCACAATCCCAAAATATTCAATAAAAGGTTTAGAAAGAGTTGCTACAATTACTTTGTTTAGAATTTAGTTTTCAGATTGAATCTATTTAATTTTTTTAAAAACTTGAATTTACAGAACCCCCTCAGATCATGACTGCTGTGCCCATTGCATGGCTAATCCTCATGGCTGGGGTCGTTTGTGTTTATGTCATCATCTAGACTGACAGTTAAGATAGTGAAAATGAACAGATCCCCCGTGCCCCCTCATCAGACAAATGTGAGACTCTACCTCATCGATAAAATCCGCCCTTACTTTCTTCTCAATTTTAAAAGCAAACAAGCCCACTGCCAAAACCTGAGAAAACAAGGACAATCACAAAGAAAATTAAAATAGTCAATAATTTCACATTCCAGAGATACTCGTTGTTAAAATTGGGGAAATGCCTTTGCATGTTTTTCTAGTTCTTACATCAATAAAATAAAGAAATAAGATTTAGGTATTAATTATATGTGAATATAAATTTAAAAATATAAATAAGTATAAAACTCTACAATTTGAGTGCATTTTAGTTCATGATATGACAACCATAGTTTATCAGTCTTCTGTTATTAGTCTTGTTAATCTTTTCAAAATTTTCAGTTATAAATCAAAGTCCTCTTTTTCATGTTTAAAATATATTTAGTCTCCTGACCTTAACCGAAAAGAAAACCCAGAACGTTAAACAACTAAACCCCATGCCACGCTTCTACAAATTTTCCAGGCTCCAGGACCTTTGCACGTGCCATGCTCTCCATCTGAAAGGCTCCCTCCTTGCTGTTCATCTGCCTACAAACCCCTGGCTTCTGGTGGAAGGCGCTTAATTGTTCAGTCCCGTCAGGAAGAGAGGACTTACACTTCATGCCCAGGAGGGAATAACGTGGGAAGCATAATTCCGAGACTCTCTCCCTCCTTGCTCTGTGCTCCCCAGAGGTGTCATGCGAGAGTACGGCACGAATATTGCAAGAATATTAGGGAGCCCATCTTTCCCGAGTGGATGGAGTTAATGTTGAAGCCTCGCGCTTTCCTGTGACTTCCCTCTTCTGGACTCTTGCTTCCCTTGTACGTGATATGGGGGGAGGCTGGCCATGGTCACTTCGGGCCAGGTGAATATTTACTATTCAAACTCAGCCTCCCTCTGGCTGTAGTTCACAGTCTTCATATGAAGAGAACTGGAAAGTCCAGGGGGTCAAACTTTCATTCTTCAAACTAGCTTGATTAGTTCTAAAGTCAGAAGTGGACGTTGCGATACCTGTCTGATTTCTACACGTAGAAATCGAAGTATGCCTCAGTGTTCTGACCTAGTTCAGGACACAAAAGCTTTCCTTGGACCACATCTCTCACAACAAAAGTAACCATTTATACGCACATTTTATAGCACTCAACACACTGAATCACAATTATCTATTTCTATGTGCACATCTATGTGCATATCCCTTTGAGTCTAAGACATCCTTGGGGCAGAAATTGTATCTTCTTTATCTTTTTTATTTCCAGCACCTAACATAGTATGTAGCACACAGGAGCCACTTAATAAAACTTTGTTAAATAAGTCAGCAGCAAATTCTTAGCAGTGTCACATATTTTTAAGCAATCAGACCAATTTTTAGACAAATAGGTTCCCCAAAAATATTAGATTATAATGATAAGAAGCCCTAGAACAGTAATTCTCACACTTTAGCATGTTTCACCATCATCAAGAGCATAAAACAATGACTGGACCACCTCCAGAGCGTCTGATTAGTAGGCTGGGGCCCCAGCATTTATATTTCTAACAAGCTCCCAGGGGATAGGGATGCTGCCGTTCTGGGAGAACACTTTGAGAACTACTGTCCTAGAACAATGTCTTCCAAACTATCATCAGTATCCCCTCTGCTGTTTCCTATATTTCCAAATACCACTACGATATTCTTCCCAGAAAAGGTGGTCACAGAAATCAGATGTTTCACACATGATTCTACTGTAGCAAATCCATCCACAGACAATTGGAATCATTGGACTTGAGTCACACTCACAAGCAAACTTTGGAATGAGATGTGAAAACTAATTTCCTGGCCATTTCTTCTGCGACCCAGCTGAATTATTGAGTAGCTAAAACAATTCTCTGGAAAAATCGATCCCAAGATACCTGAGTTGCTCCCTCTATAATTTTAGCTAAACTTCACTATTTAATTCCTGACTTTATCACACACTGTAGGACCCTCTTCTTCTGAACATTGTAATCTGGATACAGAAAGTCTCAGAATAGCAATCTCTCAATCAATAGATATTAATTAGGTACCCACTAAGTGAAAACCAACCTGGAGGTCCCAATAGAGAGAAAAAGAAATAAACTATTTAGTTGTCGTCTACAAGGATCTTATCAGCTGGCTGGGAAGATAAGAAGTAGATACAGATTTTTTTTAAAAGATAGACCAAAATTCCAAATAACAAACGCTAATTGTCAAAGAATGTAGACAAGGGATGCTAAGGTAACTTGGAGGGAGAGGAGGATGGCTATCCAAAGCTAGAAGAAGTAAAGAGAAATCATATTTAAGAGAGGGCACTGCAAAGCAGCAACTGAAGATAGAACTTAGGGGGCAAGATTATGCCCAGAATAAAGTTCCAACATTATTGAGATCTTGAGACCCAACCCAATTGTAAAAGGAAGTAGTAGAAGTAGGACACCTTGACTTCTATAGAAACAGCAAGGGTATCTTTGTCAATTAGCTATTGGCTCTCTTCTGTGGATGACATTGGTCTGGAATAGTACGAATGTGATTCCTCATTGCCATCTGGCATTTTCTGGCTCAGAACAGCTCTTGTGCTGAAGTGCAAGAATGGCAGCAGTTAAAATAGCACAGAGAAAATGGTGGCCTGTGTTTACTGATGTGTCTTAGCATATACAAGTAGGAGTCAATAGCTACTAGACTTTATAGAAACTGCATTCGTTTTGGAGACCTGAGGCTCTGGAATGCCTTTCTCCACTAGGCGATAAAATTGTTTGGTAACTTACCGTTGGAAAAAGAAGTTACGGTAGAAATGAAACAAGCCCATGACAAATAAAAGCCCTTGATTTATTTTTGGATCAGGCATGTGGCCACCTACCCCTTCATTTGTTGGAGCAAACACCAGCAACAGTGATACCATCAAGGGGTTCCTTAGTTATTGAAAACCTTGTAGAACTCCCTAAAATAATTCTGAAAGATAATCTTCTGTTCATTGGTGAATATGCAACCACATATGGAATCAGAAATAGAAAATATTGAATATTTCTAAGTCAAAGGCAGGAGGCACTGAGGTAAGTTATAATTGCTTTAGTATCTACACTAACAACATCTGGATTAGCTGTGGATGAACAGAGCACTGAAGAGGCTAATTACTGCCTTGTTGCTGTCATGCTCTTATAATTTCCCCACATCTCTGGCTTTGGATAAGGGACATGACCAGACTACTGTGTTTTTACCAACAATCTCATCATCCAGGAAGCAGCTCTATGGGCAGTAGTGGACAAGACTCCACCTTGGTCAATCAGATTCTCTCTCGTAGGAAGTGGATTCTGCACGCTGAGAGACCGGGTCAGTGACTACCAGGAACCAAGACACCAAGACAAAGTCACGGAGGCTCGAGGCTGTGGCCACATTGAGCCATAAGCAAGCAGAGGATCCAGTGTGTGTGGGAAGAAGGCTGAAGGATGCTGGTCGTGCAGCCCGACAGGAAAGCCGACAAGTGGCTTTCCAGGTCTTAGGGAACCCAGCCAACTGCTAACACTGTGCTTCTCATCAATACTTAAAGGGGGAGCTGAACGTGGCAGCTGAAGATCCTGAACCGGGGTATGGAAGCCTTTATCCATACAGCTCAGCTTATGTAGCCCAACAGGTCCACGTGCTTGGTTTCAGAACCCGCTCGATGAAACGTTCATAATCCTCATCAACGATTTCTCCCTTGAGCAAAACGAATCTTTATAGTTTTTAAGTGAACAGACGCCAATTGCTGGATACAAACGGGACCCCACTGGCCCCCTCTTAAAATGTAGAGCCCCTTGGGTTACTGAGATAAATCAGCTGTCCTGTGGCAATGGCATCGATGTCCCAATTGTTTTGTAATCATGAACTTTTCAAGGAGTGTTTGCCCTTCCCCTATAACGATTAGAGACATTTCCACGTAACGTGACCATTCTACACGCTCGTAGCCTCCAGGAACATCAGTGGTGGGCTCAGGAATCCTCGTGAATGTCGTGTAACACAACTTTGACAAAGCCCTCTGTGAGAGGGGGCATGGTGAATGACCAGTCCCTTACAACTGGGGGCTATTTTCTTCTTGTACTCCAGTGATTCAAGAGGTCTGTCGTAGTTTCTGTGGAATGGCCTTCAGAAAAACCCCGCTGTTTGTCTCCCATCCCCGCCCTGCCCTAACCCTCCAAACCTATTCCAGGCTGGAAGCCATTTTGAATTCCCCCACATAACCCACTGGGTGTACGTTTACGTTTGAACGTACACACTATGGCATGATGGTATTTTTGAAACATTAACTGATTTTTTTCCTTCTGATATCTTCCCCCTCTACCCCCTGTATCTCCTATTCCAGCCCACTCCCTTACCTCTCTGCAAGCAGACAGTCTTCTGGATTCATTGCCTCAAGAAAGGGCAGAGAGTGTTTTAGAGAGAGATGAAAGGTCTATAGATCTCTCAAGAAAGGGAGACCCCATACAAGTCCAAGACACCAAAGAGATAACTACACCTCAGAGGGAAACGGTACCTAAAGTACTGAATTTCCCCTCTGGACAAATGCTCACGCAACGATCTTTGAAAATGTCGGCATTCGTGTAATGGATAGACGGGCTCCTCCTCATATTCTGGGCTCCACGATTCTGCTGCAGCCTAGAAAGGAAGAAAGCCGCAGTAGCGGGAGAGGTTCAATTTTCTGCATCATAGAGTTTTAGGGTCAGAATTAAGTTCGTGGAAAGGAAGTAAGTAAAGTAGAAGGTACACTTTTTAAAACTGAACCTTACGCTTGCAATCTCAGTGTTCTCTAGTCCTGTCATCCAGTAGGGCCTTGATAGAACCCTGAACAGCTGGGTGGATTGGTTTATCTGTGTTCTCCTACAGACACTCTGGAGTATATGTTTTCTGTGTACTAGAGGTCTTGTTGGCAAGAACACGTGTCCCATGTATGAAGGACCAAGTTTTCCTTGAAAGTTGCTCATTTAATAATATTTGTGGCACACTGTAAGGTGGTCAGTGAGACCAAGGTCTTTCAACGAGATTAATAATGTAGGTTATTTTCAACTGCTTATCAAAAATGTTTAAGAGACCGTGTGTACTGCTGGGTTTTGTCTAAATTTCTTTCATTTCCTTGTTTCCTTTTAATTCTTTCTTTTTCCTTCCTTCCCTCCTTGCTTCCTTCCTTTCTTGCTTTCTTCCTTCCTTTTTCTTTCTAACCAAGATTCTATTCTTGTCTCCAGAAATATCATGTTAAGCAGAGGAATATAGATAAGAGATGAATAGACTTTGACCAATGACATTCATTTTCAAAAACACCATCCCAGGGTGAGGACGTGTCTGGTGCAAGACGATTGATTGAGCATATGAGAACGTTGCCCTCCTTGCCAGAGATTCCACTAAAATGACAGTGTTGGAGCGAAGACAGAAAGAAATTTGTAGCAGTGAAGAAACTGGGAAGGAAGGTCTCTTGTAGACGAAAGACTTGAACACGTCTTGAATATGAAAGCAGATGGAAACATGTAAGCGGATGAAACAGAGCAGAGGAAGCCAAAACCCAAATGTGAGTGTGAGGACTTCATGGGAGCAGCTGCCAGCCACCCTCCCAGAATGCCCTGAGCATCTCGGGGTGGAGTGAGTTGTCCCCCTTCCATGTAGGCTTTTACCTTAAGAGGGAGGAAAAATAACCGGAAACGCTTCTCTAAAAGAAATGAATGAACCAGCTGAAGAGGGATCTGTTTTAGTGTGAGTGTTGGTCTCCTTGTCCTGCATTTTTGGCAGGAGATGAAGCAGACTGTCCAACCCCAGGCTAGTTCCCTCACGTACACCCTAAAACACAACCTGACGGTTAGTTAGTCCTGTGTATTTGCGTGGAGTTCCTTGTCTGCCTTCCCATGCAGGAGAGAAGCCTATCCCACAGGATATCAACTCAAATTCAGAAAAAAACCCACACTGACAGTTATCATTATGAAATTAACCTTCACTCTTTTTTTAAAAAAATTATTTATTTATTTATTTTTGGCTGTGTTGGGTCTTCGTTTCTGTGCGAGGGCTTTCTCTAGTTGTGGCAAGCGGGGGCCACTCTTCATCGCGGCGCATGGGCCTCTCACTATCGCAGCCTCCCTTTTTGCAGAGCACAGGCTCAAGACACGCAGGCTCAGTAGTTGTGGCGCACGGGCCCAGTTGCTCCGGGTCATGTGGGATCTTCCCAGACCAGGGCTCGAACCTGTGTCCACTTCATTGGCAGGCAGATTTTCAACCACTGCACCACCAGGGAAGCCCAATCTTCACTCTTAAACATGAATGTACCAACACGATCACCAGACATTTGAGGACAACCACTAGAAGGAAATTAAAAGGTCAAAACTTATAAAGTCTCAGGGCTTCCCTGGTGGTGCAGCAGTTGGGAATCTGCCTGCTAATTCAGGGGACACGGGTTCGAGCCCTGGTCTAGGAAGATCCCACATGCCGCGGAGCAACTAGGCCCGTGAGCCACAACTACTGAGCCTGCGCATCTGGAGCCTGTGCTCTGCAACAAGAGAGGCCGCGACAGTGAGAGGCCCGCACACCGCGATGAAGAGTGGCCCTCGCTTGCCACAACTAGAGAAAGCCCTTGCACAGAAACAAAGACCCAACACAGCCAAAAATTAATTAATTAATTAAAGAGAACAAAAAATATAAAGTCTCATAGGAACAGAAATAATTCAAGAACTAGAAGACTTTTTAAATATTTAATGAATATCTTCAAAGATATTTGAGACAATATCATATTCATAAAACAAGATTAGTATGATTGAAAAGGGACAAGTAGAGAACAGGAAAAATTCTTATAAATTAAAAATGTAATACGTAAAATATGAAATTCAAAAGAAGGGATGAAATAAAAAGCCAAAAAACTCCCTTAATGTTTAAAGCAAATGGCAAAGAAATAGCAAATTTGAGGGATAAGATTTATGGAAGATTAATGCAGGAGTTGCAGAAATCCACCAGTTGGCTAAGCGAAATTGCAGAAAACGGGAACAGAGAACATGGATGGGAGATTTTTTTTAAAAGAAATAATAGGACATTTCTTCAAACTGAAAGAGGCAAATCCTCAAATTTCAAAGTCTATTGAGTACTGACCAGGATGAATGAAAATAGCTATACAGCTAGCAGCACATCTCTTGCAATTTCAGAATACCAGTGATAGAAAAAAAATTATAAAACCTTCCAAAGGAAAATGCAAGGAACCACCCAACTTTTCCTTAGTCACATTAGATTCAGAAGATAATGAATCAATGTTTTCGAAATTCTAAGAGAAAAAAAATATTCTGAACTCAATAATTCTATACCCAGGCAAACTAGCAATGCAGTGTGAGAGTAAAATAAAAATAATTTCAGACGTACAAAGACCCAATTTATATACTGTCTGAGGAAGTCTTCTGAATATATACTGCTGTAAAACCAGCAAGACCAAAACGATGACATGGAATCCAGGACTGGTCCTTAATCCAGGAGGTCACTGAACAGAGGTCCAAGGATGATGAATGTGCACAGGTCTGGCAAACAACAGGTCCAGATTAGAGCATTCTGGGAGGGACCTTACTGTGGAGGGTAGAGGGGGGATAAAGGGATTTTATACAGTAGTAATTACTGAAAGGCTGAGTATGTATGAAGTTATAGTAGAGACCTAAGATTCTTTTTAAGTAAGAAAAAAGAATTCCAATTAGAAGCACCTGGTAAATATAAGGAAAAAAAAGTCAAGGTCCAAAACTGAGGGCAGGAAAGATATGACTTGATTTTGAATGACTGATAAGGTGTAAGAACAGAAAAATCCATAAGACCTTGAAGCTAGGAACATTCTGTTTCAAGTACACTGGGAAGCATGACATTAGACCTATAGGGCAGGAAATGTAACCATTAGCTCTTCTCTCGTCTCTGAAGTCAACATTTATAGAGTCTTAATAATGTCAACGCTGCTTATTAGTTTTCTAGTTTTAGAATCCACCGAGAGATAAAGCACAGCAGATTTAATTATGATTATAGAATAGAATTTAAATGTTATCAACTTTGACAAAGTAAAAACACAGCTACAGCTGGCAGAAGATGGGAAGTGAAAGGGTGATAGCAGATGGAGGGAAGGGTAGGGGAGCAGCATCCTGTAAGTGCTGAATCAGGAGATAAAGTTTGTGCGAGAGGAGGGTGGTGGTTACTAGTGGCTGGGGTGGGGGAGACGTTGATCAAAGGGTACAAACTTTCAGTTATAAGATGAGTAAGTTCTCGGGATCTAACGTACAGCATGGTTATTATAGTTAGTAATACTATATTATATATTTGAAAGTTGCTAAAAGAGCAGATCTTAAATGTTCTCACCACAAAAAAAATGGTAATTATGTGATGTGATGAAGGCGTTAGCTAGTGCAATACTGTAGTAGTTATTATTTTGCAACATGTAAGTGTATCAAATCAGTATGTTGTAGACCTTAAACTTACACAGTGTTATATGTCAATTATCTCTCAATAAATCAGGGCAGAAAAGATAAAGTTTATGGAATATTAATAAATTTATTATTCGTATTTAATGTTATAAAGGCAACCAGCAGAAGAATTAAAAATTAAAATATAATCGCCAAAAATTGAAAGGAGAGGAGGTCAGGCGTGTATAACAATAAGATAGATCCTCATCCCCAATGGCAGTGGTCAATATCTTGATCAAAACGACCAGTAGTCCTTTTTTTGCAAACAGCAGAACACAGGATGACAAGTTTAAACAGGAAATCAATTCCTTAGAGGGTCCTGGGCAGCTCAGAGAATCTCCTAGAAGCTCACAGAACTGGCTGAAGTTTCACACAATTCTGAGCCCTGCTCCACTGCAGAAGTGGCACAGGAGTCCTGGCATTAAACTCATAGGGAAGGCAAAGCAAATGTGAGCTCCTTCAATGGCTCTGCAGTGACTGGTTACATACAGGCTGCTCTTAGGGAACCCCCCAATCCCACCCCCGTGGTTGGCACAGGCTCTGCAGCCCCTCCCAACGACCCTCAGTCCTGGATGGAAGAAGTTATGTCTCTGCTGCCCCCAGGAGCTGGAAGACTTCTGCCACACTCAGCAGAGAAAGTAGTTTCCCTATAATACTAACTCCTTCACTCCCCTCCCTTCTGGGTTGCAGCCCAGTACCCTGCAGGTGTATCTAGTTAGCAAGCCTGTGCCGCAAGCTTGCTCCTTTCTGGCAAGGGAGGCTGGAGAATGAGTTTGGGCTTCTGCCTGGATGAGGTGGGACCCATCACATGGAAAATCTCCAACTAGAAAAAGGTATTCAAAGGACATCGAACATCAGAAACCTGCTCATCACACCCAGTGTGATCAATCAAGAAATCAAGTAATAAGTGTATTTAGAAACACAGCAACAATAAGGATCACGTTTGGGAATACGGCCTTTGTTGGCCAGAAAAACTAACAGGAGAGCCAGGTAAGAGTGTTTACCTCTGCAGAGTAGATTGCGGTGAGGACAGGAGTGGCAGGAGATGAGAGCTTTTCCTTATAAATCCTGCATTCAATTTTATTTTCCACGTGCATGTGTTACTTGGATGAAGTTCTTAATTTATAATGTTAAAACTCACCCTTGACGTAAATTCAAAAGTACCAAAAACCCTACCAGCGTTACTTGCCATACACAAATTCCTACTTTAAAAAGCATGTAGTTTCCTTATATTTAAACATTAGCCAAATGCAAGTTGGTTTTGAACTCATTGGAAACCTTTTCTTTTCCCATAAATGCTGATTTTCTTTTTAGCCCGTTGTCCGAAGGAAACACAGGGGACAGTACAGCATCCTGTCAAACGGTGGTGAAGCTGGGTTCTTTTGTGACCCAGCAGTTTATTAGAGTGAGACCCTGAACTGCCAAGAGCAGGGCCCCAAGCCCAGCAAGTTCTGCTGCACGGAAAACTGCCTCTCTGTTTCAAAAGCAGCGCACACTCCACTTCCTGCTTCCTGGATCTTCCCTGAGATGTTTCCTAATAGTCCATCTAGAGAACAAGCTGATACTACTTGACTTTTCTTCCTGTTTTTCTGCTTTGTTGTGCATAAGAGCTGTAAAAAATAGCTAGTTTCATAGCTAGTTTTTTCTATGAGCCGTCATTACTCGGGTACCTTTTCATTGTTTCTTTAATTCATTTATTTAGCTAAGTTACTGAGCACCTGGTGTGTGCCAGACAGTACTCTAAGCCCTGGGAATATAGCAAGGAGCAATACAGATTGACCCCCTATGAGCACTGCAGTTGTGTAAGACAGACCAGTGGTTAAGCCTAAGAGCTTAGGACGCAGACACATAAGGGTTCAAGTCCCACGTCACCATTAACTAGTTGACTGACTTTTAAAACACTTACCTCACTTCTTGTTCCTTGGTGTCCTTGTTCTGAAATGGAAATATTATTTATCTCAAGGGATTGTTGCGAGGATTAAACAACATAGACGTAAACAGCTGACACATATTATTTCAGTGAGGGGCAGGAACAGGCAATTATGACAGAGTTATACAGCAATAAGCCCTAGAACAGGTTGTAAAAGGGATCCACAGAGGCCACCTGTTCTTGCCTGGATGAGTCAAAGAAGGCTTCCCAGAGGAAGTAAGATCTAAGATACAGATAAATAAATGAGTAGGATTATTAGGTGAGAAATGAGAGAAGTGTTCCAGCTGTAGAGAACAAGGCCAAGAGATTTTTTAAAAGTATGAATCTTACAATTACATTCAGTGTGGTTGAACATGGGAGATGAGTCAAAGACTAACCAGAAAGGGAAGCAGGGACCAAATCAGAGATCTGTAGACATTTTAAAGGTTTATCTTTCTTCTAAGAGCAATGGGGAACCATTAAAGGGCTTTCAACAGGGGAGTATTTTGATCAGATCTGCTTGTAGAGATGTCACTCAGGCTGCAGTGTAAAGCATGGATAGGAAGGAGGAGAGGCTTGACACAAGAAGACCCACGAGAAGGCTTATACTGATCTAGAAAAGAAATAAATAATTGTGGCGGGTACAAAGAATAGTAGTGGGGACACAGGGAGGGAGAAACCACAGATCTGGGCAAAAGATTTAGTGTGAGGGCAAAGGAAGACAAGGGGGTCAGGGATGATTCAATTGGATGGACATGGAAACATTCACTGAGATAGACAACACAGTAAGAGGAGCCTGTTTGGGAGTGAAAGCAATGATTTTAATTTTGCACCTATGGTGTCTGGGATGCCAGTGAGATATCCAAGTAAAGTAGGCAGAAAAAGATGTGTCCAAAGCCCAAGAGAGAACTTGGCTGGAGACAAGGTAGAGATACCCTAACAGCATCTCTTTCCAGAGGTTTTTCTTTTCCTTGTTGAGAAAAGTTGCCAGTAACTTCAATGTCCTGGAACAAAGAGAAAATCATCTTAATGCAGATCTTTCCTATTTGGTGAAGAATATTTTGGTTGGTTCCCCCTTTAGTTAGGTAAGTGTGGACCTCACTGTCTTATTAGAGCGGTATAATAAGGCCTTTGTGTTTTAAATGTCTTTTAAAAACTGCCTATACTATTCAAGAGAGTACGTGCCTGAGTGGGAAAGAGTATTAGTCAGGATAAGCTAGGTTCTGCTGTGGTAACAAATAATGGGAACAATGTTAGTGGCTCATGACAGCAAAGTTTCTATGTTTCACTCTTGCTATATGTTTCTGATGGGTCAGCAGAGGGCTCTGCTCGTGGTATATTCTCAAGTACCTATAACGACAGAGCGAGCACATTACTAACCTTGTCGCTACCTACCATGGGGAAGAGAGAGTTCTGGAGGACCCAGGACCCTAGCTCCCACCCCTAGAAGTAACCCACGTGACTTCTCACAAGCCATTGGTCAAGACTAGTCACATGGCCCCACTCAACCCGAAGAGGGCCCGAAAGTGCAATAACGTCTTATGCCTTGGGGTGGAGAGATGAAAATGTCTGGTAAACGGCATTAATGACTACCACACAGGGGACTACGAAGCTGCAGTCTCTCCCAACCCAGGTATCACGTGACCAGGCTAGAAAGTGGCCACGTGGGTGAACCAATCCCTGACACCTTCAGCACGTAAGGATCGGGAGAGAAGGACCATATTCTCCCTTTTCAGAACATGAACACGTGGGGCTGGCTTCACTCCAAGGTCTGCTGGAAGAGGGCTCACATCAGCACTCATGGCAGCACCACTGACATCATGATCTGGACCCACCTGCCAGGTCAGCTTCCCCAGCACAGGCAACACTCCCTCCATGTGGCCCCCTCTTCCATGGAAGGCTCTGTTGCCTCCACGCTCCTGAATGGCCTCATCTCCTCTCCAAGGAAGACTCCAATGCTTCTGTGTATGTGTGTGGCCTCATGTCATCAGAGATGCTTCCGTATCCAGCTGTTCTGGGCATGGGAAGTAATCTTATGGTATTACGTGACCAATGCCAGACCTTCTCCTGCTGCTCTGACCCTGGTGCCCTGAGGAAGTTCCCTGGGGAGCAAATGGAGTGATTTTTAATCCTGCAGGCTTTGCTCAATTTGTATGGGAGTCCCCTTCCTTGATAGGAACCCTAGGAAGTGAGAAACCCACTCTCAAAGTGTCACTACTGTCAGGACAAGACTTTACCCCATCGCTAGGGGTCACTGTGAAGATGGGGGTTTTGTCCACTGTCCACACTTTACATACAACTCACCAAACTCAGCCTCTGCTCAGCAGGCAGTATTCACCAAGCCAGCAGAACCCAAGATAGGGCCAGGCTGGACCAGACTCCTCCCCCGTCGGAGGCCTGCTGGCTCTCTGAGACACCCATACAGGAGAAGGGAGCAGAGGCTGGGCTAGGGAAGTGGGGGATGGTGATGGATATGACCTCTGCATTTTCTGCACCAACATGTGGTACCCAAGCAATACCATCTGGAGACGGGCTGGGATATGTGTTTGAACCTAAATTGTGTAGCGATCATCCCGATATATAGATGATAATTGATGTCTTGGATATGAATGGGACAGTATAGCAAGGGTGTATAGAAGAAGCAGAGGGTGTATAGAAGAAGCAGAGGATCCAAGGCAGAAACTGAGTCCCATCAACTTTCAACTTGCAAATAGTGAGACTGAGAAGAAGTGTCCACAGAGGGAGAATGAAACTGTCAGTGGTCTTGGAAGCCACGTGAAGAAATGCTTCAAGATAGTGGAATTGGTCAGTGTTCCTGAGAAGCTACCTAGGACAGAGCCAGTGATCTCGTAACAGAGATGGCACTGTGACCTGGGCAGAGCAATTTCCATGGAGGGATAGGAGTGGGAACCACATAACAGGACATGGAAGGTAACAGAGAGATGAGAAAGGATGGGTGGAAAGGTAATCAGCATCTTATATATAACCTCAGCCATCGTATCAATACTGTAAGCCAGGTATTGTTTCCTACGCTTCAAAACGTAAGAAACAGAGAGTAAACCAAGGTGCCCCAGCTGGGAGAGAGCAGAGCTGAAATTTAAACACACATTACTGCCTTCCCAAGCATGCTTGCCATCTGTGTGTCCCTAATCACACCAGCACCTCCCATGGCAAATATTGGAAAGGGCTCTTCATACCTCTGATATAAACACATGCTAAGAAATGAGATGGAGATACCAGGCACACGTTTGTCTATTCAACAAAAATAGAGTTAGCTGAAAACTGGAAAAGGCAGCAACAACTCCCATCCCGCCTTCGTGGCGAAGCGTGTGTTTGTTTTCACAGGCCCTGTTCACGAGCTTCTGCAGCACATCTCAGAATTCATTGGACTCAGATACCCTTTGCTGTGGTGCAAAGACGCTGAACTACCAAAAGCATGTTCCAGGCTGTGTCTCTTTGTAGAACCGGCTTGAACTGATTGTTCTTCAGCTTTTCACATAAATTACAGAACATGAGGCCCGCAGCTTTGCCCAAAGTTGTCAACAGGTTTTAATTGTCTCTGCTTTTCCGTACACACAGATGGCTTCGTTAAGCTGCTCTGCAGACCTCTGCTGTCTCCACTAAGGAAAATCAGACACAACAAATGGAAATTCATTTAAAAAGAAAAGTTACGATAAAACAAAGTCCAAAGCAACCGTTGTTGTTTTTTTTCCCAGAAGGTAAATGCTACATAAAGGAAAATAGTAGAAGTGACAGGACAGAGACAGAGGCAGAGTAAGAAAGACTATAATGAAAATGTGGACATTTGAACACAGATACAGAAGCTACTAAGAAAAGTAAGGAGAAGTATTTGAAAAGAGCAGGAAGTCCTTTTTTTAATGGCATCTACAGTGGGACCTTGAGTTCAAGTTTCTTTCTCCAAGTTAATTCAGAGAAGCTACAAGTGATTCAGCAATTCCACTTATAAGAATCAGTCCTTCAGGAATAATAGGACAAGTGTGTATAGTTATGTCAAAATGTTACATTATAGGGCTTCCCTGGTGGCGCAGTGGTTGAGAGTCCGCCTGCCGATGCAGGGGCCACGGGTTCGTGCCCCGGTCCGGGAGGACCCCACATGCCACGGAGCGGCTGGGCCCGTGAGCCATGGCCGCTGAGCCTGCGCGTCCGGAGCCTGTGCTCTGCAACGGGAGAGGCCACAACAGTGAGAGGCCAGAGTACCACAAGAAAAAAAAGGTTACATTATAGCATTGTTCACAGTAGCAAAACTTTGGGAGCAAGTTAATTAAATGTAGTTTACCTACATGACAAAACACCCTATATTTATTAAAGTTAATGATTTGATAACATAATTGACCGTGATTTATTAAGTGAGAAAAGTAAAATATCCAAAAATGCTTCAGTCTGTATACACAAGACCTACCTACATCTTCTCTACCCGTAGCAGGAAGTCTGATAGTACACTGTCAAAATGTTAAAAGTATTCAGGTCTTAGCAGTGGGCTTTTGGATTATTTTCATTTCCTCCACTTTACCACTCTCTATTGCCTGACTTTCTTACTCTTTAAGAAAACATATTATCTTTAGAATTCAAAAAAAAAACCTAATGAAGTAATTTTCATTTTGAAAAAGCAAAAACAATGCATGAGGTGACCAGGAAGTATGGAATGCCACCTGCCCCACAGAAACACGTGTGCAGCGTCAACCACGGTCCAGGGCAGAGAAGGGAGGCGACCGGACATGTGTCGGCAGCTGACAGCACCCATGTGTGTCTGTCCTCTGGCGACTAGAACAACTGGCATAACCCAGCTCTGTGCACAGAACCTGGCTCAAGAAGAGGCGCTCAATCGGTAGATACTGAACACAGTATTTCACCTGGGAGACAGGTACACGGACATACCACCAGGTGCTCATTTGAAAAGAGTCATGCGTGACAGCTGCAGAAAAGGAAAAAGGCACAACATTAAGCAAACTGGGGTTCAAATCCCTGCTCTAGATTCGTACTACGTGAACTTGCACAATTTATTTAACTCTCAGGCTCTGGTTCTTAGGACGCAGATTATTAATGTAATAGGTAACATCTGAGGCTCAGATTTCTAACTTGAAAAATGAAAGATGATAAATATACAAAACAGATAAAGAAGATAAAACATAAAACAAATGATAAAACAGGTAGAATGATAAAATAATAAGGGCAACACGGAAGATTTGTGTTCTAATGCTGGTCTCAGTGATGACTGACAGTGGGACTCTGGGCTCCCGGCACCCCGGGCTATGTCTGGATCGTATCTCATGTTATCTTAACACTGCGCTGAGACCAAAACAGGATGTATGTGAGGATGTGCTTTGCATAAATGCAAGGACTCTTCCTGAAATACTTATGGCTGTCCTTTAAAACAGGAACCAAGACAAAAACAACTATATATTCATTTCTAGTGGAGTCTTTCCTACTCTTTGGCAAAGGAGATCATGAGTTCTGGGGAAGCCATCTTGAGATCAGGTCATCTTAGAAGTTCTCCAAAATGATCATTGATCAGAGCCATTTAAAAAAAAACACACACATTAAAAAAAGGTAAGTAATACATTCTCATGACAACATTAGAAAGAGATCCAAAAGAACACCATCGAAGTCAGAGTGCCTCCCTCTGGTCTCCTCCAGGCTCCCAGTTTACCTTCCATGAGGCAATCACTGTAACTAACTTCTTGTGTATCTTGCAGAGACACTTTATATGTTAACATGTAAATGCTTGCACACATATACTCTGTACATGTATATACACATGCACACACATGCATGTACACACACACACACGTGCACACACACTTTGTAACATGCTCTGCTCATTATTCTGTACCTTGTTTAAAACTGACAACGTATTTCCTGTATCAATACATTAAGAGCTGCCCCATTCTTTTCAAAGACTGTGTAGTTTTCCCTAATATGGACGCAACATAACTTTCTTTACAGTCTTGACAGAATTGTAAGCTGTTTCCAACACACAGTGCTCTGGTAGATACACTTGTATAGAAGTCATTTCATACATGTGTGTATATTTGAGATAAATACAGAGAAAGTCAAAGGGTAGGAGCATTTTACATTTTGAAAGGCATTGCTAAACTGCACTCCATAGAGACTGCACTCAAATTACATTCCCATTGGCAATGTATTAGAGAGTCTGTTTCTCCACTTTCTACCCAATGCAGTATATATTATTAATGTAAGAGGTAACAACAAAAAAAGATGTGTCATTATAGTTTTAATTACTATTTCCCTTATTATAAATAAAGTTGAATGCCATTTTGTTTGTTTGAGAACTGTTTCTATTTCCCTGACTATGAATTCTCCTTTTTTTTTTTTTTTTTTTTGCGGTACACGGACCTCTCACTGTCGTGGCTTCTCCCGCTGCGGAGCACAGGCTCCGGACGCGCAGGCTCAGCGGCCATGGCTCACGGGCCCAGCCGCTCCGCAGCGTGCAGGATCCTCCCGGACCGGGGCACGAACCCGTGTCCCCTGCATCGGCAGGCGGACTCTCAACCACTGCAACACCCGGGAAGCCCTATGAATTCTCCTTTTACATCTTTTGTCCATTTTCCTGTTGGGTTGTTAGTTTTCTTATTGATTCGAATTTATCAGTCCTTCCCTTATGGCATTATTCATTCTTAGGGAGGATTTCCCTATTTAAATTTTTAAATTTTATGTATATTTTCTAACTGTTAATTCCCATTTTTAACTTCTAAATTTTAATCAAGCTGTAGGTTGCTATGTTTATAATATGTAGGATGGAAATCCACTTTTTTCCCAGATAATTATCAAGGTAATCCAAAACCCATTTACCTGTACTCCATATTTTCTCCTCCTATGTCCTGTACAAATTTGTACTGTAAGTATGT
This sequence comes from Grampus griseus, assembly GCF_964374135.1. Taxonomy (NCBI): domain Eukaryota; kingdom Metazoa; phylum Chordata; class Mammalia; order Artiodactyla; family Delphinidae; genus Grampus; species Grampus griseus. The sequence goes on from NC_139004.1 coordinate 4,415,664, forward strand.
ATGTGTAATAGGACTTCCTATTCTGTTTTATTTATCTGTTTTTATAGCCATGTGCCAATATCACAGTGTTTTAATTTTTGTAGCTTTAGAATATGTTTTGATATCTGATAGTCTCCCTTCTCTTTTTTAATTCCTGGCCACTCTTACTTTATTTTTTTTCACGTGACACTTACAATCAATTTATCTGGTTAAGAGATTGTTAGAATGGCATTACATTTATGGATTAACTTGAGGAGAACTTTATGAAATTGAGTTATTCTGCCCATGAAAAGACCATGGTCTTCTCTAGTAGAGTTTTTTATCAAATAAAGGTAAACAAAAATCAATCTCTATGACTTAATCCTAATACAAAGTTTTATTCAGGCCCATTTATTTGATTGACACAAAACCTTGCTTTGCCTTAGATGCTCTCTTTCCATTTTTGTAGAAAAAGATACTCAATAACTCAAAGAAAGTGTCTCCAAACATCACATTTGCACACCAAAGGCAGAACCAAGACTAAATGAGTCACCCACACGTGGAATGCATCTATTTAATAATGCAGCAGTCTCCAAATGCTCTAAAATGAGATATGACTGCCTAACCCAAAACACAGCTTAGTTCCATTCCCTCATCCCTAATACTGCATGATGCATCATTCAACAAGAAAACGTCTAAAATTATCTCATTTGGAGCCACTTAAGAAAATAAGCATTATCGATTAGCATTTGACAATTAACTTTGAAAGATAAAAAATTTCTTTGAAAACTGGTGGTCTCAGAAATTTTCATTTTTGAATATTCACATTATCTGACAATTTAATAGTGTCATTTATAACAACTGCCACTGACTACCTAGATGAAGAAGGAGATCTCCCACTGTTCATTAACTGATCTTTCTAAAGTCACACTGAGAGTCTACCAATGAGCTGAGAGTAAGAGAAGGAACATACTACATTATCACAAGAGTGAACGAACTCACCCAGTGCTGTTCCAATAAAATATTGTTCCTGAAACACAGTCTGTTCGTTCTGGGTTCATCTCTAAACAGCTGCTCGTTCATCAGCTGATTATCTCCCTGATACAGTTGCCCTCCGTATCCATGGGTTCCGCATCCGCAGATTCAACCAACTGCAGATTGAGCAGTTTTGATCCGTGGAACCTGGATTATCACATGCAGAACCCTCAGATACTGAGGGCCAACTGTAAGGGACTGGAGCGTCCATGGACATTGGTATAAGCCGGGGGGTTGGGGGGGGAATCCCTCAAACCAATCTCCCGTGGATACCAAGGGACAACTGTACATAGGTCTAAGGTGGGCCTGAAACTAATTAATTTAAGCCCAACAGTTGTTTTCCTATTCTCACTACTTATCCACAGTTTGATATGGCAGGTGGAAAAAGGAGGGACATGGTTAGAGACAATAGTCCGTTCAATCTGAAACCTGCCCCTGAACTCTTTAACCTTGAACAAGTTATTGAAATATGTGTTTCTGACAATGAGGCCCATGGACCACATGCAACAGAATCTCCTGGGTGTTTGTTTAAAACCTCATCCCTAAGCACTGAATTAGAAACTGTGGGCTGGTCAAATCATCTTCATAACTAGCAAGCTCCCCAGGAGATCCTTATGCACGCAAATTGCCTCAATCTTATTTGCTCATCTGTAAAATGACAGACAGCCAACCTTCTTCACAGGGTAGTTTTGAGGGTTTCAGATAATTATATATGCAAATCACCTGGCACATAGAAGAAGCTCAATGACATTAGTTGCCTTCCTCTCTTATACCAAATAATAAGGAAAAATGGAGACACGTATAGCATGCTACTTTAAAGTTTATCTTGTCTTTGCTAGGAAAGGATGGAGCTGCTCTTCTCTTCTTAGAGCTAATTAAATCTTAGTTACCGAAAACTCGAGCTCAAAATTTTTCATGAAAAGCATTTAATTGACGTTATAGATCTAAACTTATCAGATGGCCACCTAATTTTGAAATACTGATAGGCAGCAATCCTCCACAATACGTATGCCAATTATCAATTTATTGCCTCTTAACTCTAAATTCATACTTCATTACCTGCTCTGGGAAAATGGATATATGGGCCCCTTAAATATTTCTCTACCAGATAGCATGATGTTAAGCTTTGTCAGTAGAGGGCATTGGAGAGACATTACAAGAGGAGAGGATTTTGCTTCCTGGTTCTGGAGTGCTTGCTGGCCAGGCTCTGCAGTGGGAAGTTCCCCTAGCACCCAACTCTGGTAGCATGGGTGACTTCCCAAGTGCCCAGCTCCTGTAGTGCATTGAAGCCAGCAGCTTCCCCCAACACGCCCTTCAGGGCAGGATGCAAACTTCTGCTTCTGCACAGTGGATTAACAGGAACCTGATTTACCCTTCTACCTAAACAAATGAAAAACTGGGCAAATACATGAAACCTTGGAAGCAGCCAAGAGGCAGTCCCCTTCTGGGGGCAGCTGCACTACTAAGGTATGTGGATTAGGAGGACATCTTCTTGAGTGACTTGGGCAACTTGATCAGTGGCTGCAATTAGTTTCCATAGTGCATGGCCCCAAAGAGGGGTGTCTCTAATCTGACAGTCTTTTGTTTTCCAAGTAGCAGGCCAGATGCCCAGGCCACTGGTAACAGCCCATGAGTCAGTCAAATATAACAAAGTTCATCAAAGAATGCATTGGCCTGAGCTATGAGAATGGCCTGTGCAATGAGGAAGTGCAGGATTAACCTCCAGGGAGCTCACCTTGGACAAGCAGGATACTGGAGCAGGTAGACAATTTAATGCATGGTGACTAGTAGTATTAGAGAAAGTTATTATGTTGCAATTTTTGTGATAAGCTACTTTGGGGAGGAATGGCAATTTAAAAGCAAAAGCTAATTGAAAACATTCCAGTTTTCTCTTCGTTAACATTTGCATTGCTGAGCTGTAAGGCACTATCACCCACTTTTGTGGTCCACACCTCCTAATTGTACGCGAGGTAGGCAGGAGGAATTGAACTACCTCCCGAGTGCTGGGCTGGCAAATCTAAACCTATAAAGCAACGACAAGTGTCACATTTTGTAACAGCAGGACGATAACTGAATTTAAAACAAACAAAAGAAAATTGACTGAAAATCTTTTTTTTCACATTGAATCAAACCTATAATTCATTAGCACACCATTTCCCACTTTGCATCTGGGAACCAGAAGTATTGATGATATATATATATCACGTAGCGGCATCCAACAAAATCGTTTAGGAACCATAAATTTGAATGTGTGCAGAAAATTTGTATTTTGTGGTTTTTTCTACAAGAGGGGTTCTTTCCCCTTTTGGAGGAGTTACGACTTAGATCAATTTTGCTGGCACTGACTCTGAGCTCAACACCTTTTGGGTGTTTTAGAATTTATGTCCCACCTCACATTTTTCAGTTCCACTATTTTTTTAAAAAAAACATCTTTTGGAGTATAATTGCTTTACAGTGGTGTGTTAGTTTCTGCTGTATAACAAAGCAGCCCCACAATTTCTTCGTAAGGTATCCAGTGGGAAGTAACCAAAAAAAAAAAAAAAAAAAAAAAAAAATTTCTATTTTTTTCCTCCCCAAGAATCTTAACAGTCACATAAGAAAAATGCAAAGCCCAACAATGACTCCCAACTGTAATCTGAGAAACAGGGAAGATTCATGAGGGCTTCTTCATGCATGAGTTTTTCTCTTTATATTCACAACCCACTTCAGTGTCAGAACCCACAGTGTGGAGGGTACAGGAGCCTGAGCTCTGCTTATGCTTCTAAAGAGACAGCGAACGGGATCAGGCATCTGCCCACAGCTCAGTGGAACACACTATCCAATTCTTCCTGCTTCAAGCCGCACAAAAGATTTGCCACACCCCAGCCAATTGACTTAACAGCCCTGAAACGGGATCCACGTCAACACTGGTTGAATGTCAAGGACGGCAGAATATATTCCATCGCTGTTTCCCCTGGGTGACGTTCTACACAAAAGACGCGTCCCGCAAGGTAAGTGATCAGCTCAAGCACACCTTGCTGCTGAGCGCACTCTGTGGACTTCCTGGTCAATTAACATTCACTCTGCCTTGATTGAGCCGGCTGTTGTCTGAATGTTTGTTTCCCCTGCCCAAATTCTTATGTTGAAACCCTAACCTCCCATGCGATGTAATTAGGAGGTGGGCCCTCTGGGAGGTGATTAGGTCATGAAGAAGCCCTCATGAACGGGATTGGTACTCTTACAGAAAAGGCTCCAGAGAGATCCGTGCCCTGCTTCCATGTGACGACACAAAGAGAAGCCTGGGACCCAGCAGAGAGCCCTCATCCAACCACACAGTTCCTCTGATCTCAGACTTTCAGCCTCCAGAACTGTGAGCGATAAATCTCTGTTGTTTACAAGCTACCCACTCTGTGGTATTTTCTTACAGCAGCCTGAACAAACTAAGACAGAGCATATAATAGGCAGGGCAGAAGAAAGAGAAACACTTGGATCATGGAGCATTTATAATCCAGGGCAGCAAATTGCAAAACAAATCATACTTGCACTCTTGTAACAATATCAATTCTTTACTGAAGACCATGGGAGCAGAGAAAAAGAGAGAGGGAAGCCAAGAAGGAAGATGCTGCAGCTAGAAGGAGAGTTGTACAGGCAAGTGGGATGCTGCAAATTAATCACACTGGCCCAGGGGCCAAGGGCTGGGAAACAGGACTAAAAATTTACTTTTAAGAAGAAAAATAATTTCCATACAGTTCAACCTTTTGTTTAAGCATGATATAGAAACAAACAAAAAAACACATCTAAGACATTGCCTCATCATGAAAGGCTGCTGATGGAACAGACTGGGAAAGGAGAACAATGTCAATGCATCTCCAAGTTCAGGGCTTGGAATTAGATTATACACACAGGCGTGAGATTTTTGCATTTAGCTCAAGTTACCTCTTCTCTTTTCCCTTACTGGGTCTTAATCTGAAAGTTCCACTGGCCTTTCATGAAAAGAAAAATCAGCAACAAAAGCCATTTGATAGAGGGCTGGCTATTTTCAGTGCTATTGTTAGGACAACTCTGACTTCCTAAAGAATTATTAAGGAAAAAAAAAAAGGCCAACTCGGGCTTCCCTGGCGGCGCAGTGGTTGAGAGTCCGCCTGCCAATGCAGGGGACACGGGTTCGTGCCCCGGTCCGGGAAGATCCCACATGCCACGGAGCAGCTGGGCCCGTGAGCCATGGCCGCTGAGCCTGTGCGTCCGGAGCCTGTGCTCCGCAACGGGAGAGGCCAGAACACTGAGAGGCCCGCGTACCGCAAAAAAAAAAAAAAAAAAAAAAAAAAAAGGCCATCTCTTTGAAATCTACATCAAGTTGTTAAGGCAACAAGATGGAGATTAAATCTAGAAATGTTCGATCTGCCGCCCCCTTCCTCCACCCTATTAACTATCCCACATGTTCTTGTTGGTCTTGCCAACTAACTGAAATCATCGCTCTATCTCTGCCACCTCATCCTAGCAATGAGATGGAAGTGTGGATTTGAAGAATGAGATGTTGTATGCATTTATGTGCAGGTTATATTAGTACGTCTGTGGGTTCGTGTGCAATTCTGGAAAGAGTTCATCAAATTTCCCCTTAAATTCTGTTTGTCGGATTTAGCCAAAGAGGTAGCAATCCTTTCTCCAGGCCAAGAAAGGACACCAGGGAAACGCCGGTGGCACTTGTCGGATTTCAGGAAGCAAAGACTGGAGGAAGGGCAGTCCAGAAAAAGAGACAGCGCTTACAAAAGCCCAGAGGTAGGGAATTATGAGATGTGTTATCGATACATAGATGAGTATGTACAGGGGTGGGGGGATACGGCTTGAGAAATAGTGTGGACATTTGAAATCTTTAATGGCCAAGTTGTGAACAGGGAAATGAGGACCACGTGGGTTGGAGCTTTGCTGGGGAGGAGGCGGCATCCTTGAGAAGGGATGGGACCTGCTGGGGCAGTGACAGTCAGCGGTCGTGTTAGTAGTCGAGAGAAAAGCGTGACGGAGGAGAGAGCTAGGATTCTGACCGTGAGGATGGTGCTAACAGGGCAGAGGGGGCACGTTGCCACAGCAGGAGGATTTGCCCTGGTCTGTGAATGATATTCATGGAAGAGGCGCTGGAGAGGAAGGGGGCCGGGAAGGAAACGCAGCGGGGAAAGGCAGTTGAGAGCAAAGAGCAGTCTGGGGTGGCAGGTGATGTGCTCTAATCTGAGACGCGGCCAGCAGGCAGTGAGAAATTCACATGGTGGGTGGTGCTCTCGGAAGAGATAAGGGCCAGGAGACTCAGCCTACATCACAACCCGGTAAGAGATGAGCCCCTGACCGCGTGATCAGGGGAGGAAAGACAGGGAGCCTTAGAAGACCATGGGAGCAGAGAAACTGCTTTAGCAGTTTAGCCATACATCCCCTCTCTAACCAGTGCCTTTGTTGGTCTGGGGGCAGCAGGACGTCACCCCAGCGAGCCAGCCAGAAGGGAGACAGCTTATCCGAGACAGAGTGTGGTCTCCTGAAGGCTAATGAGCTCCACAGAACCGCAGCAGCCAATGGGTGGGTTTTAGCTATTTCCCCTCCCTGCACGTCTGAGCCAAGAGGTGCTGGGAAGAGGCTCTAATTTCTCACACCTTGTGACCCAGTTTCTATCTGGCTGCCAGAATCCCTTCCCCCCTCAGATGACAGGTCTGGAAGCAGCTTAGTAGAATGGATGATGAGTTATATGAACACACTTTCACATTAACTGAATTCCCCTCTGTTGGGCTTCTGCAAAATGAACTTTTTTTTTTTCTAAAGTGCTACATTTTATTTCACTAATAGGGACTCAGCTGGGTGGAGGAAGACGGCTGATTCTGGGAGGATTTTCTGCAGTTTCCCTAGAGGGGTGGGGCTGGTCTTAGAGGAGGCATTTGGAAAGGATCCAAGGGGCTCCTGTGTGGGAAGTTAATGCTTTGCCTTACCGAGGCCACTGGCTCCCTAATCTGGGCAAATCCCCTTGAGAAACTTTTTTTCTTTTTTCTTTTTTTTGCGGTATGCAGGCCTCTCACTGCTGTGGCCTCTCCCGTTGCGGAGCACAGGCTCCGGACGCACAGGCTCAGTGGCCATGGCTCACGGGCCCAGCCGCCCCGCGGCACGTGGGATCTTCCCGGACCGGGGCACGAACCCGCGTCCCCTGCATCGGCAGGCGGACTCTCAACCACTGCGCCACCAGGGAAGCCCGAGGAACTCTTTACATAAACACATTCCTTAGTCCAGCCTGACCAACTCAATTAGAACCTCAGGAAAGGGCGCCCAGGAATCTGATTTTCAGCAATCTCACCAGGCATCTCTGGGACAGCCTATTCAAAGACTCTTTCTTCAGGAATCACTGCCTTAAGGCATTCCATCCATGCTCTGGAAGAAATATCCAGGGATTTTCAACAGTTACTCAAGAAAGAAATTTGCTTGGCAAGGCCCAAGAGAATGGGTGTGAGGGCTTGCTGACTGGAAAAAAAAAAGTTCTAAAATCGTCCTTTGTTTTCACTGTGATATTTATTTGTAATAGCAAATCACATAAAAGCTTCGCCTAAGACTGGTGTCTTTAGCAGAAGAATTTTGGATCCAACGTGGCTGAGAAACTTCACAGCCTGAGATAGCGCTGCAGTTCAGCTTGTGAATCGATCTTATCAGTTTTAGCAGGGCGGCACCTCTCTGAACCTGAGTTATTTCCTGGTTAATCTCTGGATAAACCTAAACTCTGGTGCTATGTGCTCTCCCTGGAGGGACGGTGTGGTCCCCACATTAGTTAAGGAGAACATACAGCATCCCCACCAGAGCCATAGATTCCCCAGTGACGCTCCCCTTCACACCCTCTCCAAATCCCAGGGTGTGCATTTCCCAGGGAATAGAAGAGTGTCTACGTCTCGGGGAGACCAACACAGGAAACAATTCTCTTCTCTTCCCTCCAGCGGGGAAACAAGACATCAAAACCCACAAAGAGCCAACTTTCAGGTGCACTCCTAAATGGATTTCTCAGCTTTTCTAACGCACAGCCCTTTTTTTTTTTTCCTCACCATGCCACGTGGCTTGTGGGATCTCAGTTCCCCGACCAGGCATCCAGGGATTCAACCCGGGCCACAGAAGTGGAAGTGCAGAATCCTAACCACTGGACCACCAGGGAACTCCCAAGCTCACTCTTCTTTTAAAAACCTTAGAAGACGCAGTGAACAATTTGGGCAGCGAGTGGGAAGATCTAGTTTCAGCCTTTCATCTCCTCTGAGTCTGTTCCCTCCTCTCTAAATGGGAACGGGTGGTCCTGCCCACTTCACAGAAGGGGTCTGGAAGATCAGAAGCCTTGAGCAAGTCAAAGCAAAAGGGGCAGGAGCCTGCGAGCATCTCTGCCTGTAGCGGGGCTTCACAGGGTCAGCCTACCACCCCTGCTCTGATTTTGCTCTTCCCCGTACCTTGTCGGATATCACTAGAGCTGTTTGCAGCCTTTGACCCCTGGAGACATGAGAAATTTCACCAGCCCAGCTCATCAGCAAAAGACAGTTGAGCCCACGCCTCCTTCCCCAGTCTAGCTTTTTGTTTTACAGATTTGGGTATGTGGCTGCGGCTTCCAACCTTCTGTCTCAGGGAATAAAGCACAGATTCAACCTTGGAGTGTTGTGGGCAAATGCTTCAGGATTCCAGGCAGGGGCACCTTCCCAGGGAGCCCCTAGCCCAGTGCCACCTCTGCTCAGGTCTGCACTATGTGACCCCCCCCCCCATGTCTCAGAGTCCCTGACCCTGCCTGCTGGTCTGGTCCCTGATGGCCATGGGCTACAACCACTGGTCCCTGCACTGCAGCCAGCTCTGCCTGCGCCCAACCAGAAATGTCTCTTTCTGCCACACGCGGGATGCAGTGGGGAAAGGTCCTTCAGGCAAGCATCCGCCCTTCCATTGACCTTTCTCTACTTCTTTTCCAAAAGACTCAGCTCTTGGCCTTCAAAACTGGCTTCTTTGGGGTCCACAGTGTTTTCTGCCTCGTGCCCAGTTTCCAGGAGCTGCCACGGCACTCTTCACCTGTCCAAGGTTGGGTCCCAAATGCCTCCTGGGTCCGGAGGCTCTCCCCTTGCCTCAGCATGCATTGCCAGCTTCTGTGGAATTCCCGCAAGTAGAAGATCAGCCCGTTCCTTCATTTGCATCTCCCTTTTTAAAATTTAACAAACACTTACGGAACAGCCTCTGTACCAGAGATTGATGATGATTTCTCTGCTGTGTTGCACCTGGTGTTGACTGTGCTCATTCAACTGAGAACCTACAATGTGTCAGACACCAAGGATATAATGATGGACAAGACGGTTGGAGCTCCTGCTTCACCTTCTATTCAGGAAAGGAGGCAATAAAAATAGAAACAAAAGGAATCCATAAAATGATTGCAAGATTTAAAAGGGCTGTGAAAGAGACAAAATGATAGAGGTAGAAAGTTATCAGGTGGGAGGAATACCTGTTGTAGATATGGTAGTCAGGGAAATGGCTTTGAAAAGGTGACATGACAGCTGAGACCCAGTGATGAGAAGGAGCCAGCCAGACTGGGGTGGACACATTCAAGGCAGAGGGAACAGCACATGCCAAGGGCCTGCGGTAGGAAAGACCTTGGCCGATTCATGGAACTGAAAGAAGACCAACCTGGTTAAATGTTAACAAGAAGGTGAACTGCTGAAATACAGTGAAAGGTGAAGATAAACATTGCATACGGCGATGTGTTATGCAGAATCTTGTAGGCACAGGAGAGCATTTGAGTTTATTACACTAATAAAATGTGGTTAGTCCTGGGCCTTCTAGGATGCTTCTTTTTTTTTTTTTTTTAATCTTCATTAGATTATAATTGCTTTACCATGTTGTGTTAGTTTCTGCTATACAAAAAAGTGAATCAGCTATATGCATACTTATATCCCCTCCCTCTTGGACCTCCCTCCCCCTCCCATCCCGCCCCTCTAGGTCATCACAAAACATTGAGCTGAGCTCCCTATGCTATACAGCAGGTTCCCACTAGCTATCTATTTTCCACATGGTAGTGTATATATGTCAACGCTACTCTCTCAATTCATCCCACCATCTCCTTCCCACCCTGTGTCCACAAGTCTGTTCTCTATGTCTGCGTCTCTACTCCATCGACAGAAGAATGGATAAAGAAGATGTGGTACGTATATACGGTGGAATATTACTCAGCCATAAAAAGGAACAAAATTGAGTCATTTCTAGTATCATTCTTGAAAATGGACCTTTGGCGGCTTCTCCTGGCATTCCAGAGTTTCTGTTGTAGTAGGATGCATTCCTGCACTCATATTTTGAGAGCTACTCTATGCCAGACACTCAGGAATCACCTTAGGTTCCTACTCCGAGCACTACCAAACACACCAATCCACACACATATATGCTTTTTTTTCTTTGTTGTTCTGAAATAGAATCATATTTCATACAGTATAACTTACATTATCTCACTTAGCAATATATCGTGGACATCTCTACCAGAGAGTAGATGGGATTTGTTCTTAATGCAACCTTTTTTTTTTCCTTTTTGTTCAGCCTTCAGTAGTGCACACGCCTCATGCATACTTTGCCATCAGCCTCAGCCTCTCCCTCCCCCAAATAGACATGGGGAGAAACCTGGATGTGAGGTGATAAGTGTACCTTTAGAAAGGTATAGTGTAGACCTGTTCACTAAACTTTTTTTTCCTCGGTGTAACAAGCACACACCTTAGTAGATCAGTGGTCTCTGTGAGGTCATTTCACTCCTGGGCTTATTTTCACACACCTTCCTCAAAGCAATTTCCTTCATGCCATAAAATGTGATGGTGTGATGGGAGGAGAGGGAGGGGGAGGGAGGAGCAGATTTAAGTTGGGAAGGATTCCCAGCCACACACTCAGTGAATCTTCTGAGGAGGCTGTACACATGGTAGAAAGAGCACAGGTTTGGGGATCCAGCCTTACCTGGATTCAAATTCTGGTTACTTTGCTGGCTGACCTCAGGGAGGTATCTGAAACTCACTGTCTGTTTCCTCATTTATAAAAAGAGGATAGTAACACACAGTGCAATATGATTCAGCCTTAAAAAGACAGGGTCCTCATCCACCAGGGGGCAGACAGCAGAAGCAAGAAGAACTAAAATCCTGCAGCCTGTGGAACAAAAAACACATTCCCAGAAAGATAGACAAGATGAAAGGGCAGAGGGCTATGTACCAGATGAAGGAACAAGATAAAACCCCAGAAAAACAAGTAAATGAAGTGGAGATAGGCAACCTTCCAGAAAAAGAATTCAGAATAATGATAGTGAAGATGATCCAGGGCCTCAGAATGGAGGCAAAGAATGGAGGCAAAGATTGAGAAGATGCAAGAAATGTTTAACAAAGACCTAGAAGAATTAAAGAACAAACAAACAGATGACCAATACAATCACTGAAATGAAAAATACACTAGAAGGAATCAATAGCAGAATAACTGAGGCAGAAGAACGGATAAGTGACCTGGAAGACAGAATGATGGAATTCACTGTCATGGAACAGAATAAAGAAAAAAAGAATGAAAAGAAATGAAGACAGCCTAAGAGACCTCTGGGACAACATTAAATGCAACAACATTCACATCATAGGGGTCCCAGAAGGAGAAGAGAGAGAGAAAGGACCAGAGAAAATATTTGAAGAGATTATAGTCAAAAACTTCCCTAACATGGGAAAGGAAATAGCCACCAAAGTCCAGGAAGCGCAGAGAGTCCCATACAGGATAAACCGAAGGAGAAACATGCCGAGACACATAGTAATGAAATTGGCAAAAATTAAAGACAAGGAAAAATTATTGAAAGAAACAAGGGAAAAATGACAAATAACATACCAGGGAACTCCCATAAGGTTAACAGCTGATTTCTCAGCAGAAACTCTACAAGCCAGAAGGGAGTGGCATGATATACTTAAAGTGATGAAAGGGAAGAACGTACAACCAAGATTACTCTACCCAGCAAGGATCTCATTCAGATTTGATGGAGAAATCAAAAGCTTTACAGACAAGCAAAAGTTAAGAGAATTCAGCACAACCAAACCAGCTTTACAACAAATGCTAAAGGAACTTCTCTAAGTGGGAAACACAAGAGAAGAAAAGGACCTACAAAAACAAACCCAAAACAATTAAGAAAATGGTCATAGGAACATACATATCGATAATTACCTTAAACGTGAATGGATTAAATGCTCCAACCAAAAGACACAGGCTTGCTGAATGGATACAAAAACAAGACCCAAGAGACCCACTTCAGACCTAGGGACACATACAGACTGAAAGTGAGGGGATGGAAAAAGATATTCCATGCAAATGGAAATCAAAAGAAACCTGGAGTAGCTATAGTTATGTCAGATAAAATAGACTTTAAAATAAAGAATGTTACAAGAGACAAGGAAGGACACTACATAATGATCAAGGGATCAAGCCAAGAAAAATATATAACAGTTATAAATATATATGCACCCAACACAGGAGCACCTCAATACATAAGGCAACTGCTAACAGCTATAAAAGAGGAAATCGACAGTAACACAATAATAGTGGGGGACTTTAACACCTCACTTACACCAATGGACAGATCATCCAAAATGAAAATAAGTAAGGAAACAGAAGCTTTAAATGACACAATAGACCAGATAGATTTAATTGATATTTATAGGACATTCCATCCCAAAACAGCAGAATACACTTTCTTCTCAAGTGCACACGGAACATTCTCCAGGATAGATCACATCTTGGGTCAAAGATCAAGCCACAATAAATTTAAGAAAATTGGCTTCATATCAAGCATCTTTTCTGACCACAATGCTATGAGTTTAGAAATGAATTACAGGGAAAAAAACGTAAAAAACACAAACACATGGAGGCTAAACAATACGTTACTAAATAACCAAGAGATCACTGAAGAAATCAAAGAGGAAATCAAAAAATACCTAGAGACAAATGACAATGAAAACACAATGATCCAAAACCTATGGGATGCAGCAAAAGCAGTTCTAAGAGGGAAGTTTATAGCTATACAATCCTACCTCAAGAAACAAGAAAAATCTCAAATAAACAATCTAACTTTACACCTAAAGGAACTAGAGAAAGAAGAACAAACAAAACCCAAAGTTAGCAGACTGGAAGAAATCATAAAGATCAGAGCAGATATAAATGAAATATAAACAAAAAAAAACAATAGCAAAGATCAATAAAACTAAAAGCTAGTTCTTTAAGAAGATAAACAAAATTGATAAACCATTAGCCAGACACATCAAGAAAAAGAGGGAGAGGACTCAAATCAATAAAATTAAAAATGAAAAAGGAGAAGTTACAATAGACACCGCAGAAATACAAAGCATCCTAAAAGACTACTACAAGCAACTCTATGCCAATAAAATGGACAACCTGGAAGAAATGGACAAATTCTTAGAAAGGTATAACCTTCCAAGACTGAACCAGGAAGAAATTGAAAATATGAAGAGACCAATCACAAGTAATGAAATTGAAACTGTGATTAAAAATCTTCCAACAAACAAAAGTCCAGGACCAGATGGCTTCACAGGTGAATTCTATCAAACATTTAGAGAAGAGCTAACACCCATCATTCTCAAACTCTTCCAAAAAATTGTGGAGGAAGGAACACTCCCAACCTCATTCTATGAGGCCACCATCACCCTGATACCAAAACCAGACAAAGATAGTACAGAAAAAGAAAATTACAGACCAATATCACTGATGAATATAGATGCAAAAATCCTCAACAACATACTAGCAAACAGAATCCAACAACACATTAAAAGGATCATACACCATGATCAAGTGGGATTTATCCCAGGGATGCAAGGATTCTTCAATATACACAAATCAAGCAATGTGATACACCATATTAACAAACTGAAGAATGAAAACCATATGATGATCTCAATAGATGCAGAAAAAGCTTTTGACAAAACTCAAAACCCATTTATGATAAAAAAAAAAACTCTCCAGAAAGTGGGCATAGAGGGAACCTACCTCAACATAATAAAGGCCACATACGACAAACCCACAGCAAACATCATTCTCAATGGTGAAAAACTGAAAGCATTTCCTCTAATATCAGGAACAAGACAAGGATGTTCACTCTCACCGCTATTATTCAACATAGTTTTGGAAGTCCTAGCCTCGGCAATCAGAGAAGAAAAAGAAATAAAAGGAATATAAATTGGAAAAAAAGAAGTAAGACTGTCACTGTTTGCAGATGACATGATACTATACATAGAGGATCCTAAAGATGCCACCAGAAAACTACTAGAGCTAATCAATGCATTTGGTAAAGTTGCAGGATACAAAATTAATGCACAGAAATCTCTTGCATTCCTACACACTAATGATGAAAAATCTGATAGAGAAATTATGGAAACCCTCCCATTTACCACTGCAACAAACAGAATAAAATACCTAGGCATAAACCTACCTAGGGATACAAAAGACCTGTATGCAGAAAACTGTAAGACACTGATGAAAGAAATTAAAGATGATACCAACAGATGGAGAGATATACCATGTTCTTGGATTGGAAGAATCAATATTGTGAAAATGACTATACTACCTAAAGCAATCTACAGATTCAATGCAATCCCTATCAAATTACCAATGGCATTTTTTACAGAACTAGAAAAAAATCTTATAATTAGTATGGAGACACAAAAGACCCCAAATAGCCAAAGCAGTCTTGAGAGAAAAAAACGGAGCTGGAGGAATCAGACTCCCTGACTTCAGACTACACTACAAAGCTACAGTAATCAAGACAATACTGTACTGGCACAAAAACAGAAACATAGATCAATGGAACAAGATAGAAAGTCCAGAGATAAACCCACTTACCTATGGTCAACTAATCTATGACAAAGGAGGCAAGGATATACAATGGAGAAAAGACAGTCTCTTCAATAAGTGGTGCTGGGAAAACTGGACAGCTACATGTACAAGAATGAAATTAGAACACTCCCTAACACCATACACAAAAATAAACTCAAAATGGATTCGAGACCTACATGTAAGACCGGACACTATAAAACTCTTAGAGGAAAACATAGGAAGAACACTCTTTGACATAAATCACAGCAAGATCTTTTTTGATCCACCTCTTAGAGTAATGGAAATAAAAACAATAATAAACAAATGGGACCTAATGAATCTTAAAAGCTTTTGCACAGCAAAGGAAACCATAAACAAGCCAAAAAGATGACCCTCAGAATGGGAGAAAATATTTGCAAATGAATCAACAGACAAAGGATTAATCTCCAAAATATAAAAACAGCTCATGTAGCTCAATATTAAAAAAACAAACAACCCAATCCAAAAATGGGCAGAAGACCTAAATAGACATTTCTCCAGAGAAGACATACAGATGGCCAAGAAGCACATGAAAAGCTGCTAAACATCACTAGTTATTAGAGAAATGCAAATCAAAACTACAGTGAGGTATCACCTCACACCAGTCAGAATGGCCATCATCAAAAGATGTACAAACAGTAAATTCTGGAGAGGGTGTGGAGAAAAGGGAACCGTCTCACACTGTTGGTGGGAATGTAAATTGATACAGCCACTATGGAGAACAGTATGGAGGTTCCTTAAAAAACTAAAAATAGAATTACCATATGATCCAGCAATCCCACTACTGGGCACATACCCAGAGAAAACCATAATTTAAAAAGACACATGCGCTCCAATGTTCATTGCAGCACTATTTACAATAGCCAGGTCATGGAAGCAACCTAAATGCCCGTCCACAAACGAATGGATAAAGAAGGTGTGGTACATATATACAATGGAATATTACTCAGCCATAAAAAGGAACAAAATTCGGTCATTTGTAGAGACGTGGACGGATCTAAAGACTGTCATACAGAGTGATGTAAGTCAGAAAGAGAAAAACAAATATCGTACATTAACGCATATATGTGGAACCTAGAAAAATGGTACAGATGAACCGTTTGCAGGGCAGAAATTGAGATACAGATATAGAGAAACGTATGGACACCAAGCGGGGAAAGTAGCGGGGGTTGGGGTGGTGGTGTGATGAATTGGGAGATTGGGATTGACACGTATACACTGATGTGTATAAAATGGATGACTAATAAACTGCTGTATAAAAAAATAAATAAAATTAAAAAAAGAGAGAGAGAGAGGGAAATTCTGTCACATCTACAACATGGATGAACCCTGATGACATTACATTCAGTGAAATAAGCCAGACACACAAGGACAGATACTGTATGATTCTAGTCACATGAGGTCCCTAGAGGGTCAGACTCAGAGACAGAAGTAGAATGGTGGTTTTCAGGGGCTGTGGCGAGGAGGGGGGTGGGAAGTGAGTGTTCAAGGGGTACGTATAGAATTTCAGCTTGGGAAGATGAAAAGAGTTCTGGAGATGAATGGTGGTGATGGTTGTAGAACAGTGTGAATACATTGAATGCCACTGAGATGTACACTTAAAATGATTAACACGGTAAGTGTTATGTCATGTGTTTTTATCACAATTTTAAAAATAATGAAGAAAGGGGATAGCACTATCTACCTCATAGAGTTGGTAGGAAGAGAAGAATAAAAGCACATAAAACACTTAGCGCAGTGTCATTCTTCCCCCACACACGCTCACTCACACTCACACACTCCTGCCCATGCTCATCTGTGCCCTCAGCCTCTTTTGCCAGGTTTCCCTGTAGCAAAGGCACCAACAGTAAGAACAAGTCACATTCAATGACTTCTGTCCCAAGGAGTCCCTTCAGTCTACATTCTGGACGATTCTCCCATCTCCTATATTTCCTCCCATGAAATCTCATTCCAAAGCATTTTAAGACACTCTTAGAATAATGGTTCTTAACTTGGGAACATCTGCTCTTCAGTTTCTGGAAACAATTTATTCCTCTAGCCAGACCCAGGGTTTTGAGAGTCCAAATGGACAAAACATTCATGTATGCAACCAATATCTACAGGAGCCTCTCTGCAGGTGAGATCAGAAGATCCCTTGCTTTTTCCCTACCCTAAGCAAGCAGTGGGTTCCTAAATTGTTCACAGAGTGTGAAAAAGCATTGCCTCGTACCCAGGTCAATTGCTGAATGCCCTTTGGCACCACCCTGATTCCTTCGCAGCCCTACCCCACTCTTCTCTTCCTGCATGAACGTAGCCTTTCATGTAGTGATTTGACTTGCTTTCCTCTTCTTTCCTCATTTGCCAAACTTCTGCAATCTAAGTCAATAATTAACACACCTCTCCTTCGATGACAAAGTACACTTAAATGGCTGTACTGGCATATGCTCATACGTAAGTTTAGACTTAGGAGGAAAATCAGTAGTTTTCCAAGTAAGAGATAGATAAAAGTGAGTTCTTTTAAAGGTGCGATTTGATCCATTACTTGCATAATCCTAAAAGTTAGACATGGTTGGGGGCTGTTGAGTCTGAGCTCTGCATAATAACACATAATAATGCCTTCTATTTCTACCATACATACCTTAGATTTTGTAGAGTGTTTGCAGATACATTAACACATTTAATTGTTAAAATAAATGAAAGAAGTATGAGTCTCCCCTCTTTCGTGAGGAAAAGCAGCCTCAAAGAGTTTGAGGTGTGTTCAAAGCCACTCAGCTAGTACAGGTCAGTGGTGAGCCTCTGAACAACCATCTTTTGGCTTCAAGTCTTTTCTGCTATTTTCACCTCGTCCTTGGGAAAGGGAAAGCTGGATCAGGCAAGAGCTATCTAAGGACTCAGAAAACTCAGAGTATGCTTCCTGGGCCAGGCATAGAATTAGACTTGAACTATAGCAAAAAGAACCCAATCTTCCCCAAAGGCATGAACAGGAGGAACACAGGTAACAGGACACGTGAACCTTCCAGAGCCTCGCAAAGGCAACCAAGACTTCTTGAGACCAACAACCAGACAGTGTGCAGCTGGGTGGGCTCAGTCCTGATGGAAGGCTGTCGGAGCTAACGGGAAGGCTGTGTCCCCAAGTTCAGCAGCAGAGGACCGTCCCAAAGTCCTCCGGGAAAGCACCAAAGGTAGGGCTGCCTTGTTTCATCAACCTGGAGTTTTACCTTCCTCAGCATCTTCGAAGTAAAAAAGTCAAAGAAATCAGAGATCCTACACAACAGTAGAGAGCAATGGAAAGGTTACAGAGAGTTGAGAAGCCCTAATCTGTTCGAACTCCGAAACATAAAATTTCACTACAGTCTCTCAGCTTCCACAGAAGGGAGTGTGGTCCTCCTCTCTGGGGCTGCTGTTGTGGCTGCCACGGGCGGTCAGTCTTGAAAGAGAGTATCTGTTCTTGCATCATCTCACCTCACTGCTGGGATCTGTGGTCACCAGTATCTGGTCATATACTGTCACCAGAACCAGGGCAGGACCTGACCCTGGCCATCGAGAAAACGCTGCTAGCACCGCGGCTCCCCAGTTTGGGGGGAAGAGAACGAACTCTTTCTCTTTCTCTCTCTTTCTCTCTCCCCCTCTCTCTCCTCTCCATGCCTTGCTGACTTAGGCTCACAGTGTCAGAGTTCCGTTACTACACACAGACACAAACACACACACTTTCCCCAAGACCTGCTTCCCTGTCCCCCCATCTCCAAGTCCCCAGGCTTTCAGGAGCTGAGAACTTCTCTCTCAATATTTAGTTCTAACCACTTATTGCCAGGATAAGTCACATTTCTCTTAGGAACAACTTCACATTCTAATAGCTTTCATCCTGCTTTCCTTTCCTGAACAATTCAGTTGAGAACCATATGGTACCTGGCCTTTTCCTGGAATGATGGAGTGGGAGGTTAGACGAAACCCTCCAGTGTCTCCAGGTAAGCGGAAAGGCATCTAAAGATGATGATTCAGTTTTCTTTCTTTTTTCAAGTTCTAAAACTCACACCTTCTGTAATTTGGCTTGAATATATCAACCTAAATCTCATTTTAAGTTGAAGTCTCCTGGAACTTCAGGAGAAGTTCCAGGAGAAGTCTGTCCCGTGAAACAGGAGAGTCCTAGGAGACAGGAGAGAGGAGAGTCCTAGGAGAGAGGAGAGTCCTAGTTGGGTTCCCCAGAAACAGACCCTGAGATGAGGATTCGCTACAGATGACTTTTTGAGAAAGGGCTTCTAGGGGAGGCCAGTACGGGAATGGGGAGCAGGAAGTGAAGGGAAGAGGCCAAGCCAGAAGGCAGATGCGAGCAGAGTCCTGCGGGGGCTCAGGAGTAAGGCTCCTTCGGCAAGACGAGGGAGCTGAGGCTTTCATACCTCTGTACCCACCGGCCCCTGAATAAGGGGTGTAAATTCCCCCAGCACTTCCTGCTTTCAGACTGTGCAGGCCAGGAAGCACTCCGGAACCAATAGGCACACCAAAGAAAGTAGAGGTGCTCTGAGCAAAGGCTTAACATCATCTGCTACAAGGAGCAAAGGCTCTAGTTAGACAGACTCAGTACCCTATACACAAAAGGGCCCTGCACCCCTGATTCCTTGTCTGTAAAATGGGGAATGTAATCATACCTGTTTTACTGGGCTATCGTAAGGATGAAATAGACAATTCAGGAAGAGCACATACGGAGCATTGAGAAGTATCAGCTATTACAATTATTTATGAGCAAGTATAACAGTAATTTCACCTGAGCACGTGGCTCTGGTTATGTTTTGCCCAAAAAAAAAAAACATGACCACACGTGTAACCAAAACCTAAAACTCTCAGCAATGTCTGCCATCTCTCAGCAGTTTGGTAATGCATTCTGAGTTACCTGGAAATTATAGGTCTCCATAAGGCAAGAGGAATGTGGACAATGTCTATGAGGAATTTTAAAAGCACCTTAAAAAGCAGAAACTCACTTGTTTGGATTGTCCACAAAGCATCTCTTTAGCTAAAACTCAACCTCGGGTCTGTACAATGTTTTCTGCCCTATTCAACTCTCAAACACAATTACGAGGACACACGTACAAACACAGTTTTAATGCAGTTGGTGTGGAGCATCCACCTACTACTAGGCTAACCCACAGTGAGCTAGGTTAGGAGCCACGTGGGAGCTAATTTTATGACATCCGAGTCGCACAAAATGGGATTTTTCTCTGGAGAAGAATTTTCAGAATTAGAGAGAATTAGTCATATTTCCAATGGGGATTTTAACAGTTGTGAAATTATGAAGAAGACCTGACTCAACAATTCCAATATTGCAATATGTCACCTAGCTGTCTTGTTACTTAAAATTACATGATTAAAAGACAGTGACTTTAAAAAGAACCCAACTGAGGTTGGAAAGATAAGGGAGATATATGGAAAAGCAAGGGAAAAGTATAAAATCACTGTACATTTATAGAGATAAGTTTAACAATTCTGGGCTCATTTAAAACATTTCTTTCTTAAATAGCACATTGAATAAGAATATTTATCCTCTCAGTGAGTTATATGTTAGAAATGCACTCATTAAATAATTTTTTTTTTAAAGCTACAGTACTGAATCTGAACTGGATTTAGTATGTTGCTAAATATTCAAATGGTTCACTCTTTTGACTCCCTTTAGAGGGTTACAGAAAATGAATAGACTTTTACTGGACAAAGACGAGTAAACCAATTTACGACCACCGTTGTGCTGTATTTTTCTAGCCTCTTCATTTTTTTACCTCTCATTAACTACCCTAAATGAGCTTCAGATAATGATTAGGTCCTGTCCTTAATATAGGAAAATTAGGCCATTAGTGAGCTTGTGACTCTTGACATGTTTTCCAGGAGTGGTGAAGCGTCTGAACTTTTTCAAGCACACTCTCTAGGTTTCCCTGGTCCTCAGAACACACATTTGCAAGATGGCTGGCCAAGGTTAGGGGGAAGTGAAAAGACTCTGAACGAGATGGTTCTAATGAGCTTGGTCTCATCAACATGGCATGGTAATTAGGTAACCTAGCCAAGCACATGCAACACTGGGCAAGTTTGAAGAGATACAAATAGCTCCACAAAATGTTAACTACAAAGCTAGACGTGGTATTATCCCTTGAAGAACTAAACAAATCACTGAATAGCATAGGCACTAGAGCTTATACTCAGAGATGGTAAAGAGAGTGAGAGTTCTGGTGAAGGAATTATCGCCACCTACAACCAATGAACAATTCCAAAATACATACATGGCTTCTTGTGTGCTTTGCTCCTATCGTGATAATTGAAGTCAAGTCTGTTGAGAGATCCCAGGCTTATTTCAGACAGTTAGGAAGGAGTATCTAATTCAACCCAAGAAGTTTGTTCCAACATGTTGATTTCCGAAACTACTCATTCTTCATACATTTTCAACAGAGTTTTTTCTTTGCCGCTTCTTTCAAAGAGTTCGTTTTAATAAAACAGTTCTCCCCAAATTGATCTATAAATTAAGTGCAGTTCCAATCAAAATTCCAGTAGGATTTCGGATGACCTTGACAAATTCATTTGAAAAGTTATCTGAAATAACAAAGCAAGAAAACTTTCCCAACCAAATATTATTATTATACCTCAAAGATGAAGTAGTTAGAAAGAAAAAGGTGATATTGGCATCAGAAAAGACAAAGAGGGAGGGTGGGAGGGAGGGAGACGCAAGAGGGAAGAGATATGGGAACATATGTATATGTATAACTGATTCACGTTGTTATAAAGCAGAAACTAACACACCATTGTAAAGCAATTATACCCCAATGAAGATGTTAAAAAAAAAAAGAAAAAGAAAAGACAAAGAGATCAATGAAATAGAATAGGAAGCTCAAACAAACCCAAATAAGTGTGGGAATTCATTCTACGTTAGAGATAGCATTATAAGTCTGTAGGGAAGGATGGAATTTTTAGTAGCTGATGTTAAGAAAACTCACTCGCAGCATGAAGAAATATGTCTACCTAATGAAATACAAAAATACAAATCTAAATTGATTGAAAACCTAGATATGAAAATTAAAACAGTAAAGCGATATTTTAAAAAATATTGTGACATTGGGACACGTGGGAGGAGTTCTAACACACCAAAGACATAAGGTGAAAAAGATGGTGAAGACAAGAAAACTGAAGATTTCTAATCAATGTAGAATACCACAAAGTATATTTGTAGTTGGAAGAATGGGAAAAGAGATATGCAACATCTAAAATGAATTGGGGGTAATATCAACAGCATAGAAGGAACTCCTACAAATTAACAAGAAAAATATAGGAAACAATTCTAAACTGTCCAATGGATATAAATAGGTAATTCAGAGGAGGAAACTTAAACAACTAATAAGAATAGTAAGAAATACTCAACTTCATTCACCAAAAACCAGAGATATATACATCAAAACAAATTTATGCCCATTCTGTTGGCAAAAATGTGGACATTGGTAAATACCAAGTGTTAGTGATGATGTTGGCATATAAGAAACTCGTGCATTACTTGTGTGAGAGAATGTTGATTATAGTATGTTAGATTATTGTTCAGATATATTCACTGCCTCTCCACCACTTCCATAGGAGAGATACATTTCTTCTCCCCATTGGACTTGGTCATGTGACTCAGTGTGGTCTCACAGTGGGCTTCCTGTGCACTTCCCTGCTCCTGGACTTTAAGCTTGGCCGTAGGACTTGGTTTGGCCAATAGTATGGTAACAAAAGTGACTTGGGCAGAGGCTTGAAATGTGCTTGCCTGATCCCTGTGCTTCTGGCTTTGCCATGAGAACATGCCCTAGCTATTCCCACCAGTTAGGAGAATGAGAGACAGATGAAACAGACCTAAGCCCAGCCTGAGACCTATAGCCATCCTAGCTGAACTCCCAGCTGACCCACAGATGTATGACTGATAATAAATTATTGTTATTTTAAGCCACTGAGTTTTGGGACTGTTTGTTTCACAGCATTATTTGGCAACACCTGACTGATATACCGATGAAGCATTTTGTCAGTATTTAGTGAATGTAAGTAGCATACAATAGGGCCTCTGTATCCATGGGTTCTGCAGCCATGGATTCAACAAACTGCAGAAGGAAAATATTTGAAAAAAAATTCCAGAAAATTTCAAAAATCAAAACTTGAATTTGTTACACACCGGCAATTATGTACATTCTAGTCAATTATTTACAAAGCATTTATATTGTATTAGGTATTATAAGTAATCTAGAGATGATTTAAAGTATATGAGAAGATGTGCGTAGGTTATATGCAAATACTATGCCATTTTATTATATGAGGGACTGGAGCATAGCAGATTGTGGTGTTTGCAGGGGATCCTGGACCCAATCTCCGCTGGATTCAGAAGGACATCTACATACTCTGTGAAGGAGAAACTGCCACAGCCTCCTCCACTCTTTCCTTGTTGGTAGAGGCTCCCTCTTGTATTAGTCAGGGTACCCCCGAGAAACAGAATCCATAGGATATATACAGAGAAAGAGAGAGAAAGAGATTATAATGCCTCGTGTGACTGTGGAAGCTGAGAAATCCCATGATCTGCTGTCTTCAAGCTGGATACCCAGGGGACGCAGTGGTGCAGTTCCAGTCTGAGTCCGAAGGCCTGAGAATGGGATTGCTGACTGTGTTTTTTCCGGCCTGGATGCAGGAGAAACCATTGTCCCCACTCAAAAACAGGCAGAGAGAGCAACTGCTCCCTTATCCAGCCTTTTGTTCTAGTTAGGACTCCAAAGGGTGGGATGAGGCCCACACACATTGGAGAAGCTTTACTCAGTGTACCGATCAAATGTTAACCTTGTCCAGAAACACGCTCACAGACATACCCAACATAATGTTTAACCCAATATCTGAGCACCCCTGTGGCCAAGGCAAGTTAACACATAAAATTAACCATCACGCCTCCCACTTTGGGGGCCAGAAAGTCCAGACACTGGCTTTCCGGTCTCTATTGCAACATATATAAATGCTAGTCCATGGAACCCATGGGATCATCTACTAGAAGACCTGTGATAGGGCTTCCCTGGTGGCACAGTGGTTGAGGGTCCGCCTGCCGATGCAGGGGACACAGGTTCGTGTCCCAGTCCGGGAGGATCCCACATGGGGCAGAGCGGCTGGGCCCGTGAGCCATGGACGCTGAGCCTGCGCGTCCGGAGCCTGTGCTCCGCAACGGGAGAGGCCACAACAGTGAGAGGCCCGCGTACCGCAAAAAAAAAAAAAAAAAAAAAAAGACCTGTGATAGAAGTTTTCCTCTATAATAAAAGATGCATGGGATGGTACAGACCTTTTCTTTTCCACAGCTGTGATCATGTCTGCAGGTGATGCCCAGAGCTGCTGTAACCACCTGTGACATTGGGGAAAATAACACTGATGAATGGAGGATGGTAGAGCAGAGAAACGGACCATGCCTGGGTCCTTGATTACATTACTGGGCTGCCAGTGCATCCTCTGGAACTCCTGTTATACGACACAATTTAGGTTCTTACTTGTTAAGCCATTTTAAAGTAGGAATGCTAAAAGCATCCCTGATTATCCATGAATTGACCCACTAACCTCAACTCCTATTGAATAGGCATGTGCATAACAGGACAGGTGTGGTGATGCTCACGACAATATTGTTTTGTGGTAACAAGTTCTTGGAGGCCTCCTAGGTGTCCACCACTAGGAAATATGTGAGTAAAATGCCTACAATAAAATATTTTGGAATAATCAGAATTTGTCAACTGTATTCACATAATAAATTTGAATAGATCTCAAAAACGTAGAGTGAAGAAATAAAAGTAGAAACTGGAATGAGATATATAACAATGCCGTTCATGTAGACATGCAGACACATCAAAGAATTATCAATATTCTAATAGCTCACATATAATCAAGGGAAAATGCTGACAGCATCACTGCACACGCTTACATGGGGGTGATCTACTTTCGAGCTTATTCACGTCGTTACCAGCAGGATCGATTCCCTGTGGGATGTTGGACTGAGGGTCTCAGTTCTTCATTGGCTGTTGGCCACCAGCCCCGCTCAGCTCCTTGCCACCTGGGGCTCTCTTTGGGCAGCTCACAGCACGGCAGCTTGATCCCCTCGGAGTGAGTGGGAGAGAGGGTTTCCACCGTCCCACTTTTGCCACATACTCTTTGCTAGGGACTAGTCACTAGGTCCAGCCCACATTCCAGGCAAGGGTGTTACACAAGGGCATGAGGACCAGAAGGTGAGTGGGGACCACTGGGGCCATCTTAGTGGTCATCGTCGATACCATGACCAGGGATGCTCACTCACCACCAGGTGAAGGGTATGATGAATTCAACCTTGTGTAGCTGAGATCCAAAACACGAAAGTAAAACCAAGTGGCAAAAAGTACCCATGTGGCTTTGACTTTTATATATTTGTAGGTCAAGTGGTGGCTAACTGACAGTAAATAATGCTGACAGAATGAGTAGTTATTTAGGCCAAACTTTTCTCTTTAATTATGTCAATATTAAGAAACAGAAAAAAATCATGGCTTTTTCACGTAGGATCAGTGTAAAGAGGCAGAAAGAAAAAAGGTGAATCTTAATACAGCTTCTATTGAAAATAGCAGTTCCAGTCCAGATTTAAAGTAAAAAATACTATCCTATATGCTAAACTTCTTTAATGTAGATTTGAGTCATTTTATAATAGGAGAAAACTTTGAACATTTCGTCATTTAACAGGTGGATAATCAGAGGTCCAGATGGCCAGTGACTTAGCTCGGGCCGTGGCACGCACCTCTGTCTGGTCAAGCAACTCTATCCAGCAGACTCTCCTGCCAGAGCAGTAATGTGACCATTACAGTCTCCAAGTAGCTTCTGGTCTGACTCTAACCGGTCTAGACTTGGTACAACTTTCCTTCCTTTCCCAGGAAATGCTCACCAAAGAGTTAATCGCATTAAAATGTCGCGTATTTAACTTCCGTCTCTACTAACAAGCAAACTTTCAACAACAGTCTCCGTGTTCTTTCTTGGACCAGAGCAAGGCTTCTTTTATTTTGTTTCAACACTGTTTTCCTAAAGCTCTCTCATCCTTTTCAAGCTCCTCTTCACAGTGTCAGTCCATGAAAAATTAACACCCCTGTTCAGCAGGGAAGCTATCTCCTTTTAAAAGAATGTTCTGGCAAACCCAATGCCAAGACATGCATCTCCAAGCAGATCTGCCTTCGAAAGGTACAATGCGTTACGGAAGCTTCTCCCTGGAGGGTGTGGGTCTCC
This sequence comes from Grampus griseus, assembly GCF_964374135.1. Classification (NCBI taxonomy): domain Eukaryota; kingdom Metazoa; phylum Chordata; class Mammalia; order Artiodactyla; family Delphinidae; genus Grampus; species Grampus griseus. Next base: position 4,441,743 of record NC_139004.1, read on the forward strand.
AGGGCTGTGGCAACGATGTCCTTTATTTAGTTCTTTCATATGATAGCACATTTTGTATCTATGAACTTGCAAAATGAAGGTAAATCACTGTAACAGTGGAGAAGCCATTATACCTTTTTGAACTCCATAGCCAGTGAGGGAGAGCTGAGGTCTCAAAGTCCAAATTCTACCAACAAAATGGCATTTGCAGTTGCTAAATAAAACAATTGAGTTTTATGGATAAGACGTTTTGTTCATACCAAAAAGTTTAAAATATTAGCATCAGCTAGAAAACATTCAGTGGAACAAGCAGGTCCAAGAGCTCATCAATGTCATGACAGTTCTCGCCAAAGAACATTGTTACTGTAGCATTTAATGAAAATTAAAATTGTATTTTGTAAAAGCTAAAATTATTTTTTTAAAGTTTAGTTCAAAGTACCAGTGTGTTTTTATTCACAGTCACAAATAACCATTGGGATTAAGAATTTTTGCTGAGGAACTCTTTGGAGCTTTCGATGCATAAAGTCATAATTATATCATATTATGAAATCATTCCTATGTATGTAATATGTAAGAGTAACCCCACCAGACTTCACTTTGTGATTTTGGTCTTATGGCTAAATTTGATCACAATTCTCCATTACTATGCCCATCCCTCTCCCCTTCCCCATCCTAGACTTTCTGACTTAGCTCATTCCAGATTTGTACCTGTTAGATATCAATCATCTCATAAAAATCACAGAACCATCAGGCGGCTCACCAGCTTTAAGATAGAAGAGGTGTGGTCCTGGGAGACTGACACTAGTTGACCACCAACAGAAAACCTCATCCAAGTGAATTTGTTTTTCAGTACCTCATGTGTCTCTCATCCTTCAATACTAGAGCCCACTGAGCCCAGCAAGCTATCTGTCTCCTCCACTTGTCCTCCTTCTCTGAGACTCAACAGTCCAGATAGCTCTTAAAAATCTAAGTTTTCAGAATCAAGTTAGATACCCAATTTAGTAAACAGCCTTTAACTCTGCTTACAATCCCTATCTTCCCACCACCACCACCCATGTCTGAGAGTCCGTATGTCTCATCACCCAGCTCCAAAAACAGCACTTGAATTTACCAGTCAATTCTTGGTTCTGACAGATGAGCTCATTCCCTAAAGTGTCCTCAAAGGTCATAATAGCCGCCAGACCTTACAATGAATGGAATAAAACATGGAATTTGTAAACCACCTTCACACATAAACGTGCAATGTTACCTTCTCTCAAAATATTTCACTGGTCCACCACCTTCCTCCTTAATCAAGTGAATGAGCATAGGACATTAATTTCCACAGGATGTATGCGTTTTGAAAGGCCTCTTTGATAAACCAGAAGAAACTCCAGAACGTCCTCTCTCCCCGTTTCCAGGGTTGTTCGTTGGCTGAACCAAATCTCTCAGAATCAGATCCAGCTACCTCTATCTGTCTTATGTGTGCCTCGATCATTCTGCATAGAAGGAATCCATTAACTGTTAGCGCTACAGATGACGCAAAACGTAAGAAGAATGCTAAAATAGCCAACACGACCCAGGGCTACCCTAACGGAGGTATCGAATCCAGAGCCTTAAAGGGAACAGTTACACCATGTGGTCTTAGAGCAGCATAAAATAGGAGAGAAAAAAGTCATTTAAAACACAATTTAAAAAAATAAGCCTTTAGTCTAAAACTACAGTTGTCTAAATTCACTCTAAGTCGCCTGAAGATTCAATAGAAACTCAGAGGGAACGGCACAGTAATGGATTCTCAAAAGAAAAACACATTATAATTGAACCGTCTTATTCCGTGGCACACGTCACAGCTGGTCTGACCACGCATGGAGGGTTATGCTTGATCCTGGCGTCATTTTTAAGAGAGACAATGACAAACTGGAATACATTCAGAATAGGGCAACCTATTCTGGGAACTATTTCATATAATAAATGGTTGAAAGAACTGGTGGTCTATATCCACCGGGGAGGGAAAAGGTAGCTGCCTGAAATAATAGGGGTGGCTAGCAGGTGGGACTAGAATTAGAGAAGAGTGGGTTCGGACATTAATCAAGCGAAGAGCCCTAATCAAACAAATGCTAATATAAACAACAGTGAAATACTATTTCCGCATCCCCGCACCTCAGCAAATTGGGATATACACACACAGATATTTATTTTTCAGTGGAAATGACCCGTGTGTCATGGTAGGAGGGGTGGGAAAAGCTTTGCTCGTAGTCAGTTTGGAGATAAGGATCAAAAGCCTTAAAATTGCACATACCTTTTTACCAAATGTTTTCACATCTGAGAAGTTACCTGGAGGAAATAACCAGGAATGTTTTCAAAGCCTTTTGTAAATGAATGTTCATCAGAACGTTAATTATGCTTACAGAAAAATGGGGGCAATACCTAAATCCCCAATAAAAATTTGGGGGTTGTCTACACTAATAATTATGGTATTTACAATGTACCAGTCACTGCTAAGTATTTTTCTTGTAACATCTGTAATCCCCTCAACAGCCCTAGGAAGGGGATATTATTATCCACATTTTGTAAATGAGGAAATTGAAGTTGAACATCTTAAAGCAAAGATGTTGCATTACTTAGGATCTGACAGACAACACATGGTAGAGCTGGAATTCCAAAATAATCATCCCGGCCCCGGCTCTGCACTCATAACCACCACATTATGTTGGTAAAATCACTATGGACAACAGTATGGAGGTTGCTTAAAAAACTAAAAAATAGAACTACCATATGATCCTGCAATCACTCCTGGGCATACATCCAGAGAAAACCATAATCCAAAAAGACACATGCACCCCAATCTTCATAGCAGCACTATTTACAATAACCTAGACATGGAAACAACCTAAATGTCCATTGACAGAGGAATGGGTAAAGAAGATGTGGTGGGCTTCCCTGGTGGCGCAGTGGTTGAGAGTCCGCCTGCCGATGCAGGGGACACGGGTTCGTGCCCCGGTCCGGGAAGATCCCACATGCCGCGGAGCGGCTGGGCCCGTGAGCCATGGCCGCTGAGCCTGCGCGTCCGGAGCCTGTGCTCCGCAACGGGAGAGGCCACCACAGTGAGAGGCGCGCGTACCGCAAAAAAAAAGATGTGGTAATCAGCCATGAAAAGAATGAAGTAATGCCATTTACAGCAACATGGATGGACTTAGAGATTATCATACAAAGTGAAGTAAGTCAGACACAGAAAGACAAATATATGATATTGCTTATATGTGGAATCTAAAAGAATACGGTACAAATGAACTTATTCACAAAACAAATAGAGTCACAGATGTAGAAAACAAACTTATGGTTACTGGGGGAGAGATAAATTGGGAGATTGGGATTGACATATACACACTACTATATATAAAAGAGATAACTAATAAGGACCTACTGTATAGCACAGGGAACTCTGCTCAGTACTCTGTAATGGCCTATATGGGAAAAGAATCTAAAAAAGAGTGGATATATGTATAACTGATTCACTTTGCTGTACAGCAGAAAGTAACACAACATTGTAAATCAACTCGACTCCAATAAAATTTTTTTAAAAGTCAAGGCGTGTCAACATATGGAATAACACGTTTCAAAATGAAATGAAAAGGGAATGTGATGAGCTCACTGGTAAGGGTTAGAAATCTATCTCAACCCCCTTTTGGAGAACTTTGAAGACCCCCTTTGCCCATCTTCAGTCTTTTGACCCCTCCTTACCCCGAGGCTCTTCCAGCTCCTGGCGATGGAATTCTCTCAGCCCAGAGGTTCGGCCACCAAAGCAGCTAAGAGCTTGCTCTCAGCTGGTCACTTTTCACTCTCCCCTTTCAACCCCTATTGCTCCTCAGAATCAGTGGATAGAAGTCACTAGCAGAAGCATTTTTGTTTTTACATTCCTCACCAAAAGAAATTTTCAGACAAATTCAGAAGTAAAAAGTTAATAATGAGTTATTTTGTTTCCTTTTCATTTTAGAGTAATTAGGGACAAATTGGATGGCGGGTGTAATTACTAAGAGGACATTTTAAAACAACTTAGGTCACCCTCAGGCACCTTTCAAATGAGGTCAAAGTTTTTGCATCTTTCCCCCTTGATGTTGAATAGTTCTTTGTTTGCTGGACAGAAAATCAAGAAACGCCTTGGGTAACGAACACCACAAACACAATTGTTGCTTCTTCTGTATTGGAAAATACCTTGTTTTAACGTTTGACTCACTTGTAAATACAAGCACATGTTTTAAACTCAGGCTATTTTTCTCCACAAATTCCCGTTAAGAGCTGGATAAAAACACAAATGACCACGTGAAGGGTTTTATAAACCTCTTTATTAACACCCATCAGAAGTAGAGAAAAATATATACGTAGAATTGCTTCGAATAATGCAAAGAAGTTCTTTCATAGCAAAATAAATATTATATAAAGAACTCTTCTACTTACTGAGTAGTCCTCCAAAATCTACAAGTTCGATGAATAGAGAGGCTGTGAGAGCTAGCAAGAGCTGGGGGTCACCCTGATCTTTTAATTCCTTTGGCTTGAACAGTATCACGACTTGTGGACAGTGATGTCCTGCCAAAGAAGGGGAGCCTTATATTCCCATGGTTACTCTTGGCCGTGAGCCTCTCGTTCCTACTGAATTAGCTGTAAATGTGAATTACATCACAGTGCCTCACATGCGGCTTCTGTTCTGTCCCAAATTAATCCAGATATGGAAACGGTGCTTTCCTTCATTTTCACAAAAACGAAACTCACCAAGCAAGCAATAAAGTAAAACCCATGCTCACACCAATACTCAACATGGCAGGCTCTACCCAACGTTGGGGAAGATCAAAGAAATTTATATGGCAGCAGTGCAAACAACAGCAGCTGAACTGAGCGTAACCCTGTTCCCAAACCACTTGTGGCCACCTGGTTGTGGATTGCTCACTAGTTACACCAACACAAATAAAGCTCTACCCCTCAGCATCCTGCCAAGTTCCCTCCCTCTTCCTTCTCTCCTCCCAGCCCCTCTCTCACAGCAACATCAGTACCAAAACCGGTTTATTTCTAGCACAGAACATTTAGTCCTCTCTCTCCTTTTCTCCTGCTAACCCCATGTGACTTACGATGTTATTCTTTAAAGCAAAGGCATTTGCTGTTGCTGTTAAAAAATGCAAATTTCTATGCAACTTCCATTGTAATCATAGAAACTTAGGAATCAGTTGGGCCAAGACCCTTGTCTTAAAAGGTGAGAAGTCCCTAAAAATAAAGACTAAATGACTTTACCCCAAGGTCTTATATCTTGATAGTGGCAGGGCTGGCAGGAGAACCCTGCTTTTCTGATTCTGTCTGATGTTTTCTGTTACTAAATACAAACACTAAAACATCTCAGTACTTGCTGATATCAACCAGTTGGGAAAGCCTAAAATTCTCTTTCATACATTATAAGAAAGCAGAATGTCTGTTTAATACGAAACCAGCCCCGGAAACTTTTCATCATCAAATGTTTTCGAGCTCACATTTGTGCTAAACGTCAGTGTCGATATGAAGGATTCAGAGCTGAGTAAAATGCCTTTGCCTGGCGTCTAGATCCTCTGTGTTGTGACCCCAAAACTACCTTTCCTAACCTATGGCTATAAATGCCATCTATATGCTGATGACTCTCCGAATTTAGGTCTCTCCACTGCTGACCTCAGCAGCGAAAAGCTCCGTGTTTGTGTGTCTAAATGCCTTCGTTACCGAGCTGTCTGGTTGACTAACAGGCAAAATGGAGCTCTTGAATCTTTTCTCAGCCACTCCTTAAATAGTTCTTTCCTGGGGCTCTCCCTTTCAGTAAATAGCGTCACAGCTGCCCAGCTGCTCAGGCCCCCAGTCCTCAGAATTATCTTTTATTTGGCTCATTCAATTACGCCTACTCTCTCAGCTCCTCTCCCCCAGTGCTTTCTGAATCCTTTATCTCCACCATAACCACTCCATCCAAGATCTCCTGACAAGACTGCGCTAATAATCTCCTTACTAGCTTCCCCCCTCCACTCCTACCCCCTAGGGTCTATTATCCACAGAGCAGCCAAAGGGATTTTTTTTTACTATAAGTCATAGAGTAATAATCTCCCACTCAAAACCCTTCAACGTCTTTCCATGAGTCTCAGTAGAACCACCAACATTCCTTCTAGAGCCTACGATGGTCTGCTTGATCTGGGCCCCTCTAGTATCTTTGTGGTTACATATATCAGCCTGTTCTTTTATGGTTTTTATTTTATTTTAGGTATTCCCTTACAGTCTTGATTAAGAAATTCTTCCTATTGCAAGTACATTAGGACATTCTCTTGAATTTTTTCAAATCCACCTGGAATCTAATACTAGAGAGGTAGTTTGAAATCTACTATCACAGAGGAATTGTTTATTTCCTCTTCTTGAACTTGCGTGAATTTTTGCTTTCTATATCCACTTTGTTAGTGCACTTAAATTTAGAATTGTTATGCAATGCTGGTGAATTGAATCTTTTAACACTTCATAGTTAATCTCTAAAGCCTGAATAATTTATTTTGTCTTTTGTTTGATATGAATACACGAGTGTTTTGTGTTGTTGTTTATGGGGTTTGGGGGGTTTTTGTTTTGTTTTTTGGCCTAGTTTATCTGCTTACTTCTTTTTTTTTTTTTTTTTGCGGTACGCGGGCCTCTCACTGTTGCGGCCTCTCCCGTTGCGGAGCACAGGCTCCGGACATGCAGGCTCAGCGGCCGTGGCTCACGGGCCCAGCCGCTCCGCGGCATGTGGGATCTTCCCGGACCGGGGCACGAACCCGCATCCCCTGCATCGGCAGGCGGACTCCCAACCACTGCGCCACGAGGGAAGCCCCATCTGCTTGCTTTTAACCTTCCTATGTCCTTGTGAGCCCATGTGCTGGGTGTCCTGTGAGGGCTGCCCTCTTGCTGTCTGCCCTGATTCCTGTGGCTTCATCTTTGCGGTCTCAACTGACAACATGAGTTGTGTACAAGGCCCCTCCTCCTCGACAGCCTGGACTGAGAGCTGTGTCTACACAGGACAGTGAGGCATGAGCGTCTCACGAGCATCCCCTGTACCGGGGGCACGGCCACCTGGTGAGTATCCCAGCAGCACGAGCGTACCAGCATCCTTGCTCAGTTTTCAAGTCTCTGAGCAGGTGCTTTTGTTTAGTTTCTTGGCCTTTCAGCCTTTACCTGCACAGCTTAGAAATCAGGAAATGTCTTGAAGAGAAATTGCATGCAGACTCAATTCCTTTGGTTCTGTTTTCTCTATGTTAATGGCCCATCAAATCCTAGCAACTTTGTATCCTGAACTCCAATTCTTTTGACTGAAGCAAGCTTTGAGCTGCCACTTGCCGTCTGGTTTCCACACCCCATGACAGGGCCTGAATCAGCAAACGCTCCACGGAGAGAACAGCAGCTGGAAAGAAAGGACTCACTTCAGTGCATTTCTCCCATCTAACATCTTGGCCCTTCGAATCCTGGCCACCCTGATTGCTCTCTGATGCTCTCAGACTTTACACTTTATTTTATTCCGCTTCACAGTTCTTCTGCACGAGGTTATTCTGATATAAACTACTTCTTCGCAGCCAGAAATGGAAACCTTCTTCAAGGTATTTTTCCCCCGCAAGAAATGGACCAGGTGGCATATTTTCTGACTTGATGGAAATGTCTTTCTGTTGGCTTTAAATGTGAAAGATAATCAGACGTAGAACACAATTCTTGGTTCACAAACACTTTCTCCTAAAAATTCTGTAGATGTTGCTCCCTATTCTTTTTGCGTTTAATGTGTCAGAGGAAAACGCTTATGTGAGCCTGATTTTCGTTCCTTTGTAACAGGTGTTAAAATTAATTAAATTAATGTTTGGGGCAAGACACCAAAAAGAATGATATCAGCTACAAAGCAATGTCTGCATAGATTTTCTGAATAGGTGGTTAATAAGGAATTTCACAACTGGAGCCCTCTCACAGGCAACACAGGGGATGGGAAGCTGGGATGATTTGTAAGGAGGAGTTTTGGTGGGCGCCTTTGCAGTGCTGTGAGCCCTGGCTGGCTCTCTCACCTCAAGCGTTTGGGGGAGTGGATTGGGGTAGCTCAGTGGAGCCCTCAGAACCCCTGAGATGCCATCCACCTTGAGATTAGGCAACCCTTTTCCCATCACCTTCTATTAATGTTTGTATATTGACCACGTCTAAAAGTTCATATCATATGGTCTCAACTAAATTAAACATGCACAGAAAAAATATTTTAAGGAAACACACCAGAAGGATTATAATGAGCTTGGAATCCGGGGGATTTTATTTTTGTCTTCATTTACTCCCTTGTTTGCCAAACAGGTACAAAGACGTTTACAACTATTTATAATTAGAAATCGTGTTTGTAAATATCTAAATGTAAAAACTTTACTATACACTATGTATGTTATGTATGTATGTATTTCTAACATACACTTATGGAAAATAATTTTACTTGGCCAAAAAAAGACACAAAACCCATAGAAGCCCATCCCCCCCACCCCCACCCCCATCCCCCAAACCGTGTTTTTCTCTGGATACTGATTTCCCCCTATATATCTGTATTTTTATTTAACAGGGGGCGCGGGAGGGCCTAAGAAAATACTGGTTCCAGACCTACGGTGGGTGGGTCTACCTGCGCGTTGGCTGATCCGAGGAGCACCTGCTAGGTGCCCCCGCGCCCGCTCCAGGTGAGTCCCGCCTCATCCGGCCTCCTTCCCTCCCTGCACTCCCTCCTCCCGCGCACCCCACCTCCCCTCCCCTGGACCCCTCGGCCGCTCACAGCCCTCCTAGCTGGCCCTTGGTACGTATCCTCGCGCATCTTCGCGTTCGACTGCTGGGCCCCGGCCTTGCGATGCGGTCCCCTCAGCAGCCGGCAGCTCCTCCAGGGCGGGGATGTGACCCCAGGCCGGGCTCAGAGGCGGCTTTGCGCAAACGCGATTCCGCGGACAGGCGCCCCGCTTGCCCCACGCCCGGCCCCGCTCCGAGGAAGCGCCGGCCCCCAGCTTTGCTCCCGAAATCAAAACAGGGAAAGGGACGAGGAAACGCGCTGATATGAGAAACAGCCCCTCTCCCGGGTCAGCCAGGGCGCGGTCGGTCGGGGGAGGGGCTGCCCCTGGCGCAGTCGGGTCCCTGAGGGCCCTGCCCCGGAGGCCGCCTTCTGAGCCGCAGCAAGTGAGCTGTGATGAAAAATTCATCGGCCTCCGCTCGTCCACGGCCCAGATCCACGCGGAGCACAGGCCGCGGCAGGAGCAAACCAGGGCTTTAACGCGGCCGCGCCGCCCGGGATGCGCGGGAGGGTTTGGGGGGAGTAGGGGTGGGCTTCGGCCCGCCCGAGAGCCGGGCTTATTCTCCAAAATACCAGTGGGAAGCACGCCCTGGGCCCCAGGACCCTCGAGTGGGTAAATATGGCCCCCGGCCAGGGCCTATTCCCCGGCCACCGGTCCCCGCAGCCACTGCTCAGCCAGAGCGCACGGCCCGCCGGCTGCGGGGTGGCCAGAGCCCCCAGGTGCTGCAGCCCCCGAGCCGGGGTGGCGAGGGAGGGCGGGGGCCAGAGTCGGAGAAATGCACCAGAGCCGCAGGTTTCCGGAGGCCTCTGCAGCCCCTGCCATCTGGGCACTGCGCAGACAGACGCTGCGTGGGCCCCCGGAGCTCGCCACCTCCGCGCGCGCCGCCAGCCCCGCCGCGGCGGCTGCGGGAAGGCTCCACGTCGGGGCTGCGGGGAGAGGCACCGGCCGGGCTCGCCTGCTCCCCAGACGCTTCATTTCCAAGTCATTTTCATTTTCCTAAAATCCAACTTGAAAGAGCCACTGATGATTTGCTATGGGCCACGCAGTACCGTAAGATGCTACACTCTGACCTCGCTGGGATGCGCAGCGTTCTTCTGCTGTTTTGCCGTTGAATCAAATGCGGTGAAGGGGGAAGTTTTAGATTCAGGTCAGGCTTTCCCAGGACCTCCAGGCCCCGAAGGCGTCGGCTCTTAGGCCAACAGCGCCATCTGGTGGTCGTGGTCAGCACGTGCGGGCCTGCGCGGGGAGACCAGGCAGAGTGATGTAATGGTCCACGTTTGCTTCCAGGAGTGGGCTCCGCTGCAAGGCCCGCGTTGCCTGGAGTTGTGTACCCGTTTTTCTTGTCGATGAGTCATCGTGCAAGGGGTTTCTCCATGGGACCCAGGTTACATATGACAACTGAAATTTCCCTCTTCGATTGCAATCTATTCTAGGGCTACTGGATATGAAGCTGAAAGGGACAAAGAGATAAAAAACTAACCTCCTTGATTCACAGGTTTGAAGAGGGCTGGTTACGTGACCTTTCTCAGGTCCAGCCATGCCCGGAAGGGAATCGTGACTCCTGATTCCCAACTGAGGAATCGTTTTACATCCCTGTGATCTCTTGACCCCAACCAGCTCTTTCATTCCGCCAAGGACTGCAGAGCAGATGCCTCACTGCCTGAAAAGCTGGGGGCAGGGTCTCCCTGGGCACTTCCGACCCCTCCGCTGCCCCTCTCCTCTTTGCCCCGTAACCCAACCCCGATTAACATCCTCAGCTGCTTCCTTGTCTGGCACCCCATCGGGCCAAGACTCACTGAGAAAGGTCACCACGCTGGGGACTAACTGAGTCAGAGGCAGATTTAGGTGATTGGACTTCGGATGCGCCCTCCCTGAAACTCTGCTTTCAACATCTGTTGATTCCTGCATTGCAGATACTCCAAATGTTTCCCTCCGATCTTCAGCTCTTGCCCTTACAATACCTCACCGTCTGAAAAACAAATCCTCCCGCTTTCCAGAGATGAAGTTCTCCTCATGGGAGCTCCCTCCATGTTGCCTCTTTTGCCCTTAAAATATTTGTATCATCTCCTATCTTCTCTTTCTCTCTTACCTCAAGGGGGAAAAAAATCCTTTGTCTTTTCCAAACCAAATGCATCTACATTTACCTCTAACATAAAATATGGAGCCCAAACAAAACAGGAAGGAAAAAAACTCAAAAGAGAAAAATTCAAGAAGCTGAAGGAAACTTTAAGAAACTATCAATAATGTTCTCAGGTGCATAAAAAAGAAGATATCGCATACCTGAGAAAAGAATGCCACAAGAAAAGGAATATTCAGAGGACAGAAGAACAAACCTTGGAAATTAAAAAGTATAATCACAACAATGAAAGATTCAAAGGAAGAGTTCAAATAAAAATTTAGGGAAGCCCCAGAAAGTCGAACAAAAAGGCAAAACGATAGACAATTAAAAATTTAGAAATAAAACAACAGGATTAGTCAAAGAGGCAGAATCAGCGACGTGATTTGAAAGGCTCTGTGCAAAATGATAACGTGAAGTCCCTTGTTTAAGAATCATGAAGATTTTCAAAAGCATTAAATCAGGCGTAGGGCTGGTGCAGTGGATACAGCTCTCTGGCCCCTCCCTCATTCCGTGCAGTTCAGGGATCTCAGCAACACAGGACATGAGGAGTCCTCCTGACCAGAGTTTTGAGCCACAAGATCACTGCCTTTTAGACTATTGGGGGGTTGGTGGAAGGCGAGAGGACCACATCAGCCCTAGGGGCTTAAAGCTGAGCTGTCCAATACAGTAGCCTTAAAGACTATGAGACCCCGACCCAGAAACATGGATAATGAGACTCAGATGTGACCATCTGATGGAGATGTGTGGTGAGTATAAAGTATACAGCAGGCTTTAAAGATTTAGTATGAAAACAAGAACGTCAAATATCTCATTAACAATTGTGTCATAATGACTACGTGTCGAAGTGATCATGTTCTGGATGTGTTGAGTTAAACGTATTATCAAAATCAATTACACCTGTTTCTTTTTACTTTTGTAAAATGTGGCTGCTAGAAGAAAATGTAAATGTGGTTCATATTGTATTTTTATTGGACGACACTGATCTAAAGAGCTTTGTTACTGAGCCACAGTCACTAACCTAGACACTTCTGTGTTTTGTTTCTTACTTTCTTATCACAAGGTTTCGGGGCAGCAGGCTTGGCCCAGGCTGTATCCATCAGTTTCCAAAGTAGGAAACAGAAATTACTCTAAGTATTTCCAAAAGATGGAGATTTGACATGGGGAATTTGGTTACCAGATTGTTATAAAGACTGAAAGAGCCAAACAGGAAGGTGGTGTTTCCTGAAATGCAGAATTGCAGAAAGCTACTCCCACCCTCCTCAGGAGCAAGTGCTCACGTGAGCCCACTGCACTCACCCTGCACAGTTGCTCAGCAATGTGTTCTGAGAGCTCACGGTCAATTGCAGGCTACACAGCACAGAGCCTGCTCACCTGCAGATGCTGGTGATGTTGGTTGGAGCTGTTGGCACTACAGCAGCCGACGGTCACCCTCTGCTATCACTGAGCTGAAGTGTGTGGCGTTGTTGCTGAGACACGGCCTGCCAGAAACATAATGGCTTCTATCTTCTTACTCTTTCTAGTTTCTGTGAATGCCCCCAGTTGGCAGACTTTAAAACAATTTTTTTTAATTTTTATTTTATATTAGATTATAGTTGATTTACAGTGTTGTGTTGCTTTCAGGTGTACAGCAAAGTGATTCAGTTATATATATATATATATAAACATATATATATATAAACTTATATATATATATACATATAACTTTTAAATATATATATTCTTTTTCAGATTTTTTTTCCCATTTAGGTTATTACAGAATATTGAGTAGAGTTCCCTGTGCTATACGGTATGTCCTTGATGATAATCTATTCCAATTAGCGGACTTAAGTAGAATTCAGCTGGTAATGGAGTCTGAAAAATGTAGTTTGCAAGCTTCCTTCCAGTCCTGGAAACGAGAAGGAAAGGAAGGTAGAATAAGGCACAGAGATTTTCTATAGAATCTCTTCTAGAAGATGAAACTGGCAAATGTAATTGAATGTACTGGGAAGAAAGTCTTTGGCTGAATGGGAATGAATTATTGATAGTGACACAGAAAACCAAGAGAGCAATAAAAATTTAAAAATAAGTCAACTATAAACTCCAGGAAAAACAAAAAGTTGTACAATAAAGGAAATATAATTACAGTGCACTACTGGCTGTCATTATTCGGCTGTGAATAATGTTTCTGTGGTCATAATAATATAAATTCTTAATAGTAATTTAGCAAAAGTAACATAATTTTATTGGGATGAAAGGGCATGTGAAATAGGTAGGTGAATTTGAACTCTAAATCTTCAACCCCCTTGGTAATAATTCAACACGTAAATTCCAATCTGGGAGAGAAAACCAAGAAACAGCAGTATAAGATGGTCATTTCTATGTTTGAAGGTGTATCCTCAAAGAAACAACTGAATAGTTAAAACAAGGAGTGGAAATCTGGAATGAGGAGTGGGGCAATGACACTGCTGTTTGGGGTGATAAGCTCTTGGGAATTATATAATTTGTTTCGATGATATACATGTATTCTTTTGAAAGATATAAAATTTAATGTTTTTAGTTTTATACATAAGGAAACCTTCCCCCCCAAAACCCTTCACCTCTCATAGAGCATTCATTGTACACACATATCTATGATAATGGTGAAAAGAAAATGCAATTACTGTCAGAGTAAAGCAATGTTTGACAGCACTGAGTGGCGTGATTTATTTACGGAAGGAAGGTTGACCGGGCAGTAACTAATTATTATCTTTAGCCAATGTTCTTTACCTTAAATCCATATAAATCTAGTTACACTTTGGATGAGCAATTGAGGTTATAAATACTGCTTTGGAAGTCTGTATGCAGCATGCCATTTCAGACTACCAGCCGTAACAAGACTGTTCGTTAGGTAACTTTGAAATCTATGTTAATTCTTTGGAGCTAAATTGTATCTGGACGAAGAGATTCACTTCTTACCAAATACCCACCTCTTATAGTTAGGTAGGACCATGTGACATTCTAGCCAACAGGTGTATGTGGAAGGGATTCAAGTCCCTTATGAACCAAAGCATTTAGGAGCCAGGGGTCAGCCTGTCCGCCCTCTCTCCCCAACCTTGGTGATTGTTGAGAAAAGCCTTCCAAGATGGCCGCAGCATCCTGGGTTGCGGAGTCACCACGTGGAAGATGGTTACCCTGAGAGTCGCCCCTCATTCCCTGGACCCTAAGTGGCTGAGAAAGAAACTTTTATTGTTTTAACCTCTTGAGATTTGGGCAGGTATGTGTTACTGAAACATAACCCAACCTATCTGACACAATGTTATTTTGTATCATTTCACTTACTGTATGATTTTAATATACGCTCTTTATAGAAGTCCCTTCCTAACCCACCATCATAAATCCACCACCAAGTGTACTTAAGCCATGATTTTCACGGGAGCAATCGGTTTAGGCTGAGTCCCCCACACTCCCTTGCCCGAGGCTCCTAGGATGACTTTCCTTAAGGTGGTTATCAGGGCGGAGGGGGACAGCAGGTGGCCACATGACGGGTCTTCTCTCTGTGTGATGTGAACCCACCACTGAGGCAACTGGACGCAAAACCGAGCAGCCATCACGTTCTAGCGGACCACCCACCGAGGAAGCAGAGTGAAAGGGGTTAGACTGTTTAGACAGAGTCAAACATTTCAGGCAATCAATCAATAACATTAATTCAAAGCCCGCTGAGTTCAGTGTGTTGAGCCGAGCCCAACACGAGACTGAAAACGAATGGGAGATAGTTTCCCCCAACACGGGAAAGAAGCACCACCGTGGGAAAGGAAGCCTCCACATTTCTGTAAAACCGCGTCCCAGCAAACATACAACAGTCTACGTCCAATTTCATGCTGTCTTGAAGCCGAGGAATGAAGGAGACTGAAGAAGTCGCTCAGTGGAGGATTCGTGGGGATGGTGTCCCAGCTGGGCTTTGTAGGGGGCAAAGACAAGGAGCAGTCGAAAGGCGAAAAGGATATGGACCGGATGAAAATATTGGCGCATCGGAAGTGCAGGAGAGAGCAGGCAATGTAAGGAAGACAAGAAGATCTGCATGGGTGGAGTGAGGGTTCCTACAGGGGAATAAAAAGATGACATGGGGTAGAGGGAAATTAGTGAGGGACCTTGAAGGTCAGTGATACAAACCATTTAAGGAGAATTGCTTGGAGGGTTTTATATAAAATGATATGGAAAGGAGAGAGACCACGCAGGTGGGGAAAGAAGACCAAATAGGACGTAGTGCGATGACTTAACTGTGAAATTATGAATTGGGGTAGCGGTTTGGGGTGTGGAAGGGAAGGGGGAATCCAAAAGAATAACTCAGAAGGATGTGAAGATGTATTTCACGTGAGGGTAAAAATAAAGAGAGGCAGTGTGAGTGATCCCACATTTTCAAGCTTGAGGAAATGGAAGGTGTCTATCTGGGGGTAAATGAGGAGCTTCCAAATCCAGCACTAGTATTTTTCTTTAATTCCAGAAAAAAGAACAAATTAGACTGAAGGAAGAAACCAGGCAGAGCAGGTGGGAAGGGTAATGATTCTAATCAGTTAGCTTTTGAGGCCAATAATCACATGTTCGGTTATTTTAGCATCCTCTTCATGCATCTAACACAAGGAATAGCAGCTCAAACCAACCAAGGAATAGTCGTTAAGTGAGAGAATAGATGGATTCAAACTGGTGTAGCTTTCCTGTAGACCAGACATGTCAGTGTGATCAGGAACTTTCCACTACACAGTGCAGGGGCTGAGGTCTCCATTCAGGAACCCCCAAAGGATTTCTCAGAAGAAACTCACTCTAAGTGGGGAAGGAGCCCGGTTTACCAAGATTGAGCACATAGTAAAGCCTTAGGCGGCAGAGGGAGGTTGTGATTCGGGATAAATGGCTAAATCGTCTCCTGTACAATTAACTGGACACAGGTCTGAGTCCTGAGCGTGGGGCCCTAAGACTAGAAGGGCTGCTTCCCTTCCACCACAATAGAGCCTAAGTGCTGTAGCACCCACGTGACTTCAGTGACTTGAGTCTTGGGTTGGCCATCGTGGGAGCATGAAAGGCTACCTAAAAGAGCAAAGACGGTGAAGAAATGCTGGCCACTTGGAAGAGCAGCGTGAACGTTACAGCCGTGTCGTGGAGCTGTAGAGACCACCGGAGTATATTTATTCATAAGTTGATTTGAAAATTCTCCCACCACCTCCCAGAAGTACCCGAAGAGGTGGGAGATATTGCAGGGAGCTAAAGTCTGAATATCAATAAAGCGAGGTCACATCAGACTCGGGGTCTAATCAGAGCTTTGCCCAAAGTCCATGATACTGTGAAGCCCAACGCCAGAGATGGTGTCCACTGCAAACATTTGAAGGCACATTCCAGACCAGAGGGGCCACTGCTGACCTGGGAAAGTGGAAGGCTGTGCCAGTAGCCGTCCAAAGATGCTGATCCGTAAGAGGATCCCCAGCCGCCGTGGACAAATTTCTTGCCATAATATAAAGAAATGTGCAAGGAATTGGTAAGCAGTTAACGGTACCACACAGAAACTATTACACAGACTTCAAATCTTAGCCTCCCAGCATGCCTTGCACTTTCCTACCTGTGCTGACCTGCCATCGGTCTCTGCATCTTCCTTGACAAGAGTGCCTCCGCTTTGTTCTGTGTGGTAATGTGCACAGCTAGTGCTTCCAGACCGGCGCAGGGTCGGGGGTGGGGGAGGCACGTACCCCATCTCTAGGAGGATATGGAAGTCTCTGGGTGATGCTTTTTGGGGGGCTTCCTAAAGGGGGTGGACTCCAGTGACAAGAGTCTCTGTCGTTCCCTTTCTTGCATGGAATGTAGGCCCTCAGCCGAGCTGGAGTGACCAGCTACCTGATGAACACAAGGCGGAAACCGTGGAGACTAGAGCCACGTGCCCAGGAGGGCTGAGCAGAAAGAGAAGGAGATCAGGACCCAACAGCACCGGGGAGCCACCAAACCAACTCTGCCTTGTCTACCTCGACGGCCCTGCTTCTTTCCATCTCTCTGCAAACCCACCACCCTCCCCAGCCTTCCTATAGGAAGGACCCCTCCCTCAACTCACTCAGCAGTGTTAACGGATGTGTCATGTGGGAGCCTTTCCTTGCCTGTGTATTTCTAGCTAACTTTTCTTCATGCTTCTTCTCAACTACATGGTAGCAGTCTGATAGTAGAGCCCACGGCTATCAGATAAACCTGCTATTGGATAAACCTGCTGCCAAATAAACCTGTTGTTTATTTTGGATTTTTTTTAACTTCTACTGGATCCGTGGCAGAACCTGGTTCTACCGAGTGCTTGCTTCCCTTGTGGAATGCTGGGTTACAAAGGCAATATCATCCGTGTGTAAGCGCGTGGACGGTGAGGGCAGGAGTGGGAAGCTTGTGACAAAGCAAGAGAGAGGCATGGACATATATACACTACCAAACGTAAACTAGATGGCTAGTGGGAAGCAGCCGCATAGCACAGGGAGATCAGCTCGGTGCTTTGTGACCACCTAGAGGGGTGGGATAGGGAGGGTGGGAGGGAGACGCAAGAGGGAAGAGATATGGGGATGTATGTATATGTATAACTGATTCACTTTGTTATAAAGCAGAAACTAACACACCATTGTAAAGCAATTATACTCCGATAAAGATGTAAAAAAAAAAATTTTTTTAAATGTAGCTCCAGGAGACGGGGTGTGGGTGAAATGGGTGAAGGGGGTCCCAAGGTACAAATTTCCAGTGATAAAATAAATGTCATGGGGATGTAATGTACTGCATGGTGAGTAAGAAAAAATAAAGTCATTCCAGAGTTTTGCATTAAAGTTCACGGACTATTTGGTCTCAACTTCAAATTTACAGTACACTAATTATGATTCATTCAGCATCATAACAGCAGACTCTGGTCCACACACACAGCACCAGACAGAGCCAGCTACACCCCAAGCTGTTAGAAAAACACCAGCTCGGTGGGGTGGGGGTGAGGGTGTTCCTTTATGCGAACACTCCTGACTATTCCTGAGGAAATGCTGAGTGACTCATCAGCTCCCCTCCAACACCTCCCTCTCTCCATCCTGTGCTGGGTCCATCTGGCTTCCCAGGGCCAAAATAGCATCCTGGGATGACTGTCCCAGAATGTCCCAGAATGGATAGACAGAATGAAGTCTCCCCAGAGGCACTCGGGTGATTTTCTAGAACAGAAAACACCAGCAGTTCTTTTCTGCACCGGAATCCTTTGTTTGACCCTGGGTACCAAAGATCATCCGCTCACCCCATCTCCCCCTGCCAGGCCCTTCCCAACGCATCATTTTCCAGTAACAGTAAACTCTGCCATATGTCCAACAGATGTAGTATCGCTCAGGAACTTCAGCCTGTCTTCTCGGGCGCCCCTCTCCAAGGCGGAATGGATTGCCACAGCGCAGCGTGGTGATGAGATACCTCCACGCGACCCCGTAACGGCATAGTTGCATTTGTTCTAATTTCCACGCTAGTCCCCCGACGGAGGAAGATTATACCCCGCGGCCCCAGGGTCTGTAAGTGCCCAGCCAGCCCAGACAGGTGTGCAGCAGCCCACACAGACCAGGTGCAGAGCAGAGCAGGCTCCAGCCTCACGATGCCTGCCGTGCGCAAACGGAGTCCCCGAAACCTGCCTCTTCATTTAGGGTTGGTCGAATTCCAGGAGCCCTGTGAGAAGCTGCAGAGCAGCCAGGGAGCCACTAGGAGGCTCCCTACTAGCGTCTGCCATTGCCAGAGGGCTCAGTCCCTGAAGATTTCTGGTCCATTCCGCAGGATTCATCAAACTGTTTATTTTCTCCTTCCGTAAAGATTTAGATGCCAAGTGAGGAGGAATATGCGTTGTTTTACTTTCATTTGCTTTTGGAAAGAAACTGAATTAAACATGGGCCAGCAGTATGGAACTGAGGTGGAGGTGGGCGGCAGCAAGTCACCCCATGGCAAACCTTCTCGAGAAAGGCAGCAGGATGGCCGTCTAATCCCAGAACTGTAGGGCCCAGGGCACTCCCTGTCCTAGAAGAAGCAGGAACCGTGTTAGCGCTACCCAAACACAGTATTTCTGCCAGGAAGACTAGGTCTTCTCCTCCTTCACCTCCCCCTCCCCCTCCCCTTCCTCCTGCTTCTTTTTCTTCTTCTGAAATTGTTATTGAGATAACTGCAGATTCACATGCAGCTGTGAGAAATAATGCTGAGATTTCATATTTGCTTTACTCAGTTTCCCCAATGGAAACATTTTTCTAAACTGTAGTATAACAACCAGGATACTGACATTGATACAGCCTACTGATTCTATTTAGATTTCCCCAATTTTACTGCTACTCGTGTGTGTGTGTGTGTGTGTGTGTGTCTGTGTCTGTGTGTGTCTGTATGTGTTTCTCTGTGTGTGTCTCTGTGTGTGTCTGTGTGTGTGTGTGTGTGGTGTGTGTCTGTGTCTGTGTGTGTCTGTGTGTGTTTCTCTGTGTGTGTGTGTGTGTGTGTGTGTGTGTGTCTGTGTGTGTCTGTGTGTGTTTCTCTGTGTGTGTCTCTGTGTGTGTCTGTGTGTGTGTGTGTGTGGTGTGTGTCTGTGTCTGTGTGTGTCTGTGTGTGTTTCTCTGTGTGTGTGTGTGTGTGTGTGTGGTGTGTGTCTGTGTCTGTGTCTCTGTGTGTGTGTCTGTGTCTCTGTGTGTCTGTGTGTGTGTAGCTCTATGCAATATTATCACCTGTAGATTCAGACACCCACCACCACAGTCAAGACACTGAACGTCTCCACCACCACAAGGATCCCTCATGTTGCCCTTTTATAACCACACCCAACCCTCTCCCAAGCCTCTGGCAGCCACTAATCTGTCTTCCATTTCTAAAATTTTGTCTTTTCAAAAATATTATATGAATGGAATAATATAGTATGTACCTTTTCAGGACTGGAGTTTTTTACTTAGCACAATTCCCTGGAGATTCATCCACCTCACAGTTTGCATGCACTAGTTTGCTTAACCATTCACCTGCTGAGGAACACCTGGGCTGATTCAAGATTTGGCTATTAAATGAACTTGCTGTGCACATTCATAGTGTTGTTAGTATTGCTGGCTAATGACGTTGAACATTTTCGTGTGCTTACTGTCTAACTGTAAATCCTCTTCGGGAAGTAACTCTTCGTGTCTTATGCCCATTTTCTAATTGGGTTGTTCGTTTCTTGACTGTTGGGTTTTGAGTGTTCTTTATATATTCTGGATTCTAATCTTTTGTCAGATATTTGGTTTGCAAATATTTTCTCTTCATCTTAGCTTATCTTTTCATCTTCTTCACGTGGACTTCCACAGAGAAAAAGGTTTTAATTGTGATGAGGTCCAGCGTATCAATTTTTCCTTTCAGCAAGTGTGCTTTTGACGTCAAGCCAAAAATTATTTGCCTAACCCTAGGTCCTGAAAATTTTATCCAACTTTTTCTAAAGGTTTTATCGTTTTATACTTACTTTTAAGTCCATGATCTATTTTGGTTAATGCTTATGTTATGGGGTTTAGGGCAAAGTCTTCTTTCTTTTTTATTTTTTTAATTTTTTTAATTTTTGCCCATTGATGTCCAATTGTTCTAACACCACTCGTTGAAAAGTTATCAGTCCTCCATCAAATTGCTCCTGTATCTTTTTCAAAAACCACTTGGGCATATTCATGTGGGTCTATTTCCAGGTTCTTTTTTCTGTTCCACTGATCTATACGTCTGTCTTTCCACATCGTCTTGATTACCGTAGTTATATAGCAAGACTTCCTATCAGAAAGTCTGATTCCCCTCTGTACTCTTCTTTGTCAAGAATGTTTTACCCAGTTTTCTAGGACCTGTGCCTTTCCATATACATTTTTGAATAAGCTTGTTTCTCTCTATAACAAATTACCTTGCTGATTTTGATAGGGATTTCCTTAAAACTATAGATCAGTTTGGGTGAATTAACGTCTTTATTATTGTGAGTATTCCAATCCATGAACTTCTTTGCTTTCTTCCATCAGCATTTTCTAATTTCAACCTAAAGGTCCTGTACATATTAACACTTATCCCTAAGCATTAGAAATGATTATAAATGATATTGTTCTTTTTTTTTTTTTTTTTTGCGGTATGCGGGCCTCTCACTGTTGTGGCCTCTCTCATTGTGGAGCACAGGCTCCAGATGCTCAGGCTCAGCGGCCATGGCTCACGGGCCCAGCTGCTCCACGTCATGTGGGATCTTCCCAGACTGGGGCACGAACCTGTGTCCCCTGCATCGACAGGTGGACTCTCAACCACTGTGCCACCAGGGAAGCCCAGTGATATTGTTCTTTAACTTCATTTTACATATGTTCATTGTTAGTATATGGAAACGTCGTTGATTTTTGTGTGTTAATCTTATATTCAATGACCTTACAGAGCTCATTTGTTTTAGGAGTTTATTTTTTGTAGATTCTCTGGAATTTTCTACATAGACAATTATGTCATCTGCATATAGACAGTTTCTTCTTTTCAATATTTACTCCTTTCTCTTCTTTTTCTTGTCTTATTCCAGTGGCTAGAACTCCCAGTAGTATGTTGAATGACAGTGGTGAGAGATATCTTTGCCTTATTTCTGATCTTACAGGGAAAGTGTTCAGTGTTTTACCATGAAGTATGATGTGGGTCATAGATTTTTTATAGATGCTCTTTAGCAAGTTGTGATAATTCACCTCCATTCTTAACTTGCTAAGAATTTTTGTCATGAAAAGAGGTTGGATTTTGTCAAATGCTTCTTCTACAGGAATTGATATGATCTTATGATTTTTTATTATGATATGATAGATTACGCTGATAGATTTTCAAACATTGAAACAGCCTTGCATAACTGGAATAAATACTACTTGGTCACAGTATATAGTTCTTGTTATACATTGCTGGATTCAGTTTGCTAATCTTTTGTTGAGGATTTTTGCATCTAATTCATGAAAGATGTTGATCTGTGGTTTTCTTTCCTTTGTACTGTCTCTCTGGTTTTGTTATGAGGATAATACTGGCCTCAAAAAAAAAATGAGTTAGGAAGTGTTCTCTTCTCTTATGATTTTCTAGAAGAGATTGTGTGAAATTGGTTTTCACTCATATTTAGTTGTTTTAGAAAATTCTCTGGTGTGCAGGAAAGAGTTAACATTGCAGACCTGATATTGTGATCCTTACAAAGACCTGCTTGCAAGGTTGGCCCTTGGCTGGTGTCTGGAAACTTGGGTTGTAAATAGTTCCCGATGGTGATATACAACTTTCCCTAAATACTAAGAGTGGCTCTCTGTACCTACACTGTTAGTGGAATGTGGTAGTGCTGAACTGATGCTTTCCTTCTGGGAATCTGGAATTTCAATGACTGTCATCAGTCATGTGCCTATATGAGCAACTCTGATAAAAAAGAAAAATTCTTTTAATTTTAAAAATTAAGAAAGACCTGTGCTCCTAGGCTCAGGCGAGCTTCCTGGGTAGACACCACATCACATGTGTTGTCACAACTCTCTGCTGGAGGAATTAAGAACTGTTTCACTCCACAGGGAAATAACTCTTGTAAGCTTGCATCTGATTTCTTCAGGACTTTGCCTCATGCGCCTGTCCCTTTGCTGATTTTACCCTGTAGTTTTCTCTATTTGGCTTATTTTGTCATAATAAATCTTGACCACGTGAACAACAATACGCTGAGTCCTATGATTCTCTCTAGTGAACTACAAGCCTAAGGGTAGTCTTGGAGACCCACAATACGTGCAGTGAAACCATCTGGGCCTAAAGATTTCTTTTTCAGAATAGTTTTTAGGGCAAATTCAATTTCTTTAATGGTTTTAAATATATTAAGATTATTTTTTCTCTTGCTTGAGTTTTGGTGGTATGTTGTTTACAAGGAAATTGTGTCTTTCTTCCCAGTTTTCAAATTTATGAGCACAAAACTGCTCATAGCATTCCCTTGCTATCATTTCAATGGCTGATGGATCTGTAGCAATATCCTCTATTTTATTCCTGATGTTGGTGCTGGGTGTCTTCACTCTTTTTATTTTTGTCAATCTTGCTAGAGGTTTTTCAACTCCATTGCTTTTTTTTCAAAGAACCAGCTTTTTGTTTCATAGATTTCCTCTATTATTGTCCTATTTTCCACCTCATTGATTTCTGTTCTTTATTATTTCCTTCATTATGTTTGGGTTTATCTTTCTATTCTTTTTCTAGTTTCTTGAGGTAGGTATGTAGATTATTGATTTGAGGCCTTTCCTCATTTCTAATGTGAACATTTCGTGCTACAATTTCCCTCTCAGCACTGCTTTAGCTGCACCTCGCATTTTTTGGTTTCTTGCATTTCATTTTCATTGTTGTTTTCTTTAATTTCCTTTGAGACATCCTCTTTGAAAATGGATTATTTAAAAGTGTGTTGTTTCATCTCCACACGTTTAGAGATCTCCCTGTGGTCACTCTGTTATTGATTTCTAGTTTGATTCCATTATGGTCAGAGAACACACTCTACATAATTTCAATTCTTTTAAATTTGCTGAGGTTTGTTTCATGGCCCAAGGTATGACATATCTTGGTGAATATTCTATGAGAGTTTAAAAATCTGTATGTAATCTCCAGGCATTGGATAGAGTATATTCCATATATGTCATTTAGAGCCTGTTGATTGATAATGTTGTCCAGATGTTCTATTTCCCTGCTGATTTTCTGTCTATTAATTCTATCAGTTGCTGAGAAGGTGAAGCTGAAGTCTTTAACTGTAATTGTGGATTTGTCTGTTTCTCCTTTCAGCTCTGTCAGTTTTGATTCATGTACTCTGCAGTTCTATTTTTGGTGAAAACCCATTTGGGATCATTATGTGTCTCTGGCAGATTGATCATTTTATCATTTTGCAATGCACTCTTTTTCTCTAGCAATTTTTTTTTTCTCTGAAGTCTATTTTATCAGAAAGTAATGTAGCTATTCATGATTTCTTTACTAATGTTTTCATGATATATGTTTTCCTATCAGCTTACCTTCACCCTATGTCATCAAATTTGAAGTGAGTTTTTTGGAAGCAACATATAGATTGGAGATACATATATATAACTTAATCTGCTCTACCAACCTCTGACTTACAGATTCGTATATTTAGACCATTTACAGTTAAGGTAATTACTAATATGTTAGTGTTTAAGTTTGCCACTTAATTATTTATTTTCTGTCTGTTTCCGTTTCTCGTTTCTGGTCTAATTTTCTCTTCCTGTGGGTTATATGGATACTTTTAGGGTTCCATCTGGATTTATTTCTGGTGCTTTTGAGTGTATCTCTTTATCTAGTTTTCACAGTGGTTGCTCTGAGTATTACAATGCACATATGTCGTTTATTACAGTCTACTTTTATCAGCATAAACACTTCAAGTAAGATGTGGAAACTTCACTGCCGTTTAGGTCCCTTTGCCGTCCTCATTTTTAGATACTATTGTCTTGAGTCTAAGATGGCATCATTTTTGTGTCAATCCTCAAATATGATTTCTGCAGCGATGAGGAGTCCCCAACTTCTGACACCAACTGCAGGTTTGGGGGTCTCCAAGGCCACACTCATGTATTACACCAGCTGCAAGTTCAGGGGTCTCCAAGGCCACAGGGGTCTTGGTAATCCATGAGAAGAGCTCACAGGTCTCACTGAAGAGTATTATACTCACTATTATTGAAGCAAAAGGATACAGATCAAAAGCAGCCATGGGAATAGGTTCAAGGGGGGCGGAGTCCAGGAGAGGTTGATGTGTAGAGTGTCCGGTTGTCCTTTCCCAGTAGAGCTGTGGACAGAGCTAACATCTCCTAGCAATGATGTGTGACAACGTTCACAGAGTATGGCCAAGCAGGGAGGCTCACCTGAGTCTTAGCGTCCAGAGTTTTTACTGGGACCTGGTTTTGTAGGCTGATGGCTGACCTTAGTCTCCAGCCCTCTAGAAGCTGAGCTGATAGCAGGTGGCCCAGAGCCCCCACCATAAACCACTGTTAGCATAGACTATCTGATGTGATCCAAGGCCCCAGGCAAACAAAGCTACTCTTGTCAGAGAAGACATTCCAAGCTCTTAGAGTTTGCCTCCCAGGAGCCAAGGGCGAAGGCCAGACCTCTCTTTAGGGAAGCTTAATTCTTTACTACTCAATTGGAAAACTTCATGAGGAAAAGGATGGTCTACGGATATGTACCTATATTCTACTCTTTCCATTATTCCCTCTTCCTTCCTGTAGATCTTTGATTCTTCTTTTGATCATTTTTGCTTAAAGAGTTTCCTTTAGCCAGTCTTTAAGGGTGGGTCAGTAGCAACACACTCCTTGGTCTCAGAATGTCTTTATTTCCTCTTCAGTCCTGACGGATAGTTTCACCAGATACAGAATTTTACTGACAGTTCTTTTCATTCAGCACTTGAAAAATACTATGCCGTTTCCTCCTGGTGTCTGAGGTTTCCGAGAAGAAATCCATTTTCATTTGAATCGCTGTTCCCCTGTAGACACTGCGTTGCTCATCTCCGGCTGCTTCCGAGATTTTTTCTTTGGCTTTAGTTTTCAGAGTTTAATTATGATATGTCTTGGTATGGATTTCTTTAGGCTTATCCTATTTGTGATTTTCTTATCTTCATGCATCTGTTATTTGTGTGTCTTTTGCCAAATTTGGGAAGTTTTCAGGCATTATTTCTTCAAATCCTCTTTCAGCCCAGTCTCTCTCTCTTCTTCTCAGACTCTGATGATACAGACGTTGAATCTTTTCTATTGCCCCATAGTCCCTGAAGCTCTGTTCATTTACTTTCTGTCTGTTTTTCTCTCTGTTGTTTCTACTGGGTGAATTATAACTGTCCTGTCCTCAAGCTCACTGATCCTATCCTCTGTCAGGGAAGAGTGTTTCCCTTTCTGCTTATTGGTGGGACTCCCACTGGCCAGTGGTGTTGGGCACAGTGACTGTAGCCACAGGGACTCCCATTCAATGTGGGGGAGGAGTTGGCCTCCCCGGGCTGCCATCATTGCTGGGTTTGTTATAACTGGCAGGTAGCTAGGTACCAGCAGAGAAAGGGGGGCAAGGTCCAGGTGGCAGGAAATTGCACATCTTGTAAACAGTGGGGGTCCACGGGCAAACAAAGAAAAGCAGGAACCCCCAGACTGACAGGAAACCACACATTTTGGGGTAATAAGTGGAGACAGACAAAGAAAGGTGAGGAAAGGAGGGAATCTCCTGCCTCTGAATGCAACCTGTTGCTCATTATGCTTCATTACAATAAAATTAGCCTTGCAGATAAGAAGTTCCCATCATGCACGGATGCCATGACACTTCTGATCTAAACTAAATAAGGACAAAAATCCCTCCCCGCCTCGGGAGGGTGGAGCTGGGATGAAAATCAGAGAATACGACCCCCAAACTCCTCCTTCCCTGTGAATATTCCACCCCTTCATTTGCATATCCCTCATAACCAGCTGGCCAATGAAACCCAGGGCAGCAGCTCCTCCCCTCTCCACCCGCTCTCCCTCTGAGCGCATATTCTTGCTTAAATGAATTCTCACTTCACTTTCTTAACCTCCCTGCTTCCTCTCTGAATTCTTTCCGAGGTGAAGCAAGAACCTTAAATTCACCAGGAACAGGTAGAGAGTGGGAAAAGCCAGGTCTGGGTGGCCTTCTTGTGTTAGATGAGTTGAGATGCTCTGCCTCTGGTACTCCTCCAGTCCCAGGACCCCTAACAAATGTGTCTTCTTCTTCCTTTCAGAGTTTTCCTTTAGTTTTTTGTTATATTATTTCCAGGGTTTGTGCTTCAGTTGTGCTTCAGTGAGCAGCGTCCAACTAGTCCGTGACACTCCCCGCACTGGGCAGTTCTGGAAGCCTACAGAGGGCTAAGCAGGTATGCCCAGGGGCCAGGTCAGGGGTCTCCACTATCCTTGTGCAGATGCAGGGGGCTGTGCCCACGCTTGGAAGAAATATGGTTGGGTAGAGAGAGGAATTAGAAGTGACCCAATGGCCAAATAGCGCAACGTGACCTATGGACTATTGTGATGAATGTGTGCATCTTGAGGGCAACAGGCAAACTACAGTTGAATGGAAGAGAAGGGACCTCACACTTACAGAGTTACGAACTGCAGTGACCATTATTATACTACTTCACCATTTACAAATAGGGAAACTGATGCTCAGGGAGGTCAGAGCTGGACTTTGGAGACAGGTTTGCCTGTCCCTGGAACGCAGGTCTCTTCCACTGCCTGCCCCCCTCCCCCTCCTACGAGTGGGTCCAGACCTCTGCCTTTTTGGTCAGGAGGACACACTTCCTAGCAATGGAGTTAAATTGGCCTTGGTTCTCAATTTCAGGATTCTCTCCCTCGTTCAGACTTGGCAACATTGAAGTGTCTGGGCTAAAACCAGGGAAGGTGTTGACCAAAAACTCTAAGCCTGAGAAAACCCTAAACATTCTTTGAAAGAGCAGGGGTGAGGCAGCCTACCTGAGCAGAATTGGCCAGGGCCCCTCTTCTCAGCCTGCCCATGGCGGACTTGTCTCCTTAGAGACACACACGGGGCTCAGCCTGCGCAGAGCATGGGATCCTCCTGACTGCCCACCTGCCGGCCTTCCCCTCCATCATGGAGGGTTTCTCACCTTGGTGCAAACAAATACGGGTAAGTAAATGTGGTTGGAGTTGGAAGAAAACTGGATGGTTCGGGGTGAAGAACACACTAGACAGACGTGCTGCAGCCTGGACGGGAAGAAGGAGGAGGATGACCCCAAAAGATCCTTTGTTTCATTCCTTATTGTTAAACACTGAAAAATGCTGAAATGCAAGGATACAAATCCTCCTCCATTCTCTTCTCCACTAAGCCCATATTGAGACATTTATTAGAACTGAATTTAAAATTTTTAAAAATCTTTTTCATCCTAGAGGGAAAAAATCCTGTGTAGCTGATGTGCCCTATAATAATCACTGTAATTAATCTGCTGAAGGTCTGTGCAATTCAAAATGCAGTAGATGGAGCGATGGCTGCCCCTTGACTTAGCAGCCTGTGGCTTCGGAACAAAGACTGCAGGATAGAGAGGTGATGATACAGCAGGAAGCCCGAGGGCCACCTTCTGTCAGCTCCTCTGTGACACCCTCATCTACAATAGCCCGTGGATGTCAACTTTGGGGGGAAATGTTACAGTTTCAAAATCAGCGTTCCCAAGTTTGGCTATAAATCTCATATGAAAATTAAAGATGAAAAACACATTTCTTTTTCATTGGTCTCATTTGTCTAATAAATGCCTCAGGGACTCACAGCTCAATCAATGCTTTCAGTCTCCTGAAATTAAATTATCTTCTTTTCATGAGCTAGATAAAAATGATTTAATTAGGTGGAATAATTTGCGTCTTATCTTAGTATTATTGACTGAATGTCATTACCATCGTATTTTTCCCCTCCTATGTTATTTATTTCAAGAATAACCTGAGGAGTGGGATAGGGAGGGTGGGAGGGAGGGAGACGTAAGAGGGAAGAGATATGGGAACATATGTATATGTATAACTGATTCACTATGTTATAAAGCAGAAACTAACAAAAAATAATAATATCATGATAACCAATCAAATAGAAAAAAATAAGCAAAATTCTTAGGCAGTCATTTTTGTGAACAGAAAGTCTGAATAGCCAACAATCTTCTGGTGTAATACTAAGAACGTCAGCAATGTGGAACATGGAAATTAAAAACCGATAAATTGCACGGTACAGTAGAGCAAAATATTTAAGTTCTGATAACTTCAGAGATTGAAGCAATTGTAGATTGAAGAGCTAACTTCAAGGACTGAAGCAGTGGGAATCTCATATATTGCTAGAGAATATGTAAATTTTATAAACCCATTGGAAAATAATTTATCATTTTATATTGAAAAAATGATTAAAATATTTTGTAAATCTAAAATAAAAATAACCTGAGATTGCTGAATATATATATATTCACATATACATGTATATTATTTCAATAAAGAGTAAGTTTCCCAAGTAGTCATCATACTCAGTGGATAGAAGGTGACCCCGTTTACCCCTTGAAGTAAAAGTGTAAACTTGAGGTCAGTGGCCTTCTTGCATGAAAGTGGATTTGATCTCCCCCAGTTCAGATCATTCATAATAACTATAGAGCATTCTTACACAAGACAAGATAAGCACACTAATTAGAATTACAGAAGAAACATAGAAAACCACCTCCCTCCTTCGATAAGAGTTTATCTTGGTATATTTTAATTCTTTGTTTATTATACAAATATTTATTTAACAATCACTATGTTCTAGACTCAAGCCCAGGTTCTGTGGTTAGGAAGATGAATATCACAGAGACCTGAAATCCCACACTTTATAGATGGAGAAGTACACCTAGAAATAAATACTGTTGCTAGCATGTGTAAATGCTCTAGTTGGGCTACATAACTGGGCCCTAAGTGGGAGGGATGGGGGGAAACTTGAAGCCTATATATTCTAAAGCAGCCCTATTCAACAGGAGTTTCTGTGATGATGAAAATGTCCAGTTTCTGTTTTGTCTAATGTGATAGCCACCAGCCCCATGTGGTTATTAAGCACCAGAAAATTTTAGTTTTATTTAGTTTTCATTAATTTTAATAACTACATGCAGCTAGTGTCTACCATATTGGATAGCATAATCCTACAGCAATCATTCTCAAGCCTTTAGTCTGCCTCAGAACCACCTAAAGGTCCTCTCAGGTCTAATTCAGTAGGTCTGAGGTAGGGCCCCAGAATTTGCACCCTTACAAGCCCAGGTGACTCTGACGCAGCTGGTCCATGGATCTCCCTCTGAGAAGCTCTGTTCTAAAGGGCTCAAGTCCTTGGAGGTCAGCATACAGCTAACATCTGCCCTTTGCCTGGTAGACTTACTGTGAAGCAAATGAAATCAGCTCCATGGCCCTCATTAGAAGGGCTTCAGCAATGTGTCCATGCAGGGTCATAATTTGTAAAACTTGTAAAACCCAAGTTGGTTAAGACCATCATCTTCCACTCTGACAAACGCTCCATTACATTTCCCTTTCTGTCGGGTGATGTGGAGGAACCAATGGCATTTTGGGGATGGTATGAAGGGGAGATTGAATTGGGCATCCATTTGGTTGGCTAAGTGGGGTATATTTTTGTGGTTTCCAGCCACTTGCATGAACAGAGTTACCGCAGGTGGTTCTAGCGTAGGAATTTGCACCCCTTCTGCTGCCCTTCCAGTACTAAGTAGATCAGAGCCTTACAGACATTCCATAG
Organism: Grampus griseus; assembly: GCF_964374135.1. Classification (NCBI taxonomy): domain Eukaryota; kingdom Metazoa; phylum Chordata; class Mammalia; order Artiodactyla; family Delphinidae; genus Grampus; species Grampus griseus. The sequence continues at coordinate 4,471,785 of NC_139004.1, forward strand.
CACCAAGCACAGAAGTATGTAGGTCATGGGGGAGAAAGGAGGATTGAAATGGAATCTGTGAGAAATACTTCCAGTCATCAGATATTTATAAGTGTAAGTGGAGGGTTCCCTTATTAAAGGTATCTGGTCAAAATGGAAGCTGTTGCCTGTAGAGATCTATATGGTGATTCAGCTAATACAACTATAAACAAACCATCCTCTTTTCTTTTTCTTTTTGTAAAGAGAAAGATGTTTTGATAAAGCTTGAAGACATTGTTTTACCTGAATTTGGCAAGAGGTTTTGAAATATATCAATTAAACAAGTGAAGAGTTACAGGGTCCAAATTTGGATATAGAAAAGAGGTATTTCTTTTGGTCATCATTAAATTTATTTATTAAAAAGCTAAAAGAAAAATCCAGCTAAAAATTAATGGAATATAAAACAAAAGCCCTTAGTTGAACAATGTAGTGATCAGTAGGAACTATGCTGACATTTAGAAGTAAGTTGTAGCAATTGTGTTTCTTTTTATTAAACCAAAAGTAGTAATTCATTAAAAGAAAGTGATACATTTTGAGTGGAAATAAAGAATAGACTCTCTGAGTTGTTCAATTATCTGATTAATGAAGAGGAGTCCATTCTACGAACAAAATGGAAAATATTTAACTCCCACTGATTTGGTACAAACCACAGATAGTGGAATCAACAACAACAACGTAAAACTCATAAGAAACCTTGGTGACAAAATGAGTGTTACCAACACGAAGATTTTTTAGAGATTAATTAATGTACAAAAAAAGTTGAAAAGTCCTTTAAAAAGTCCTTGAAAACCTACTGTAGAGCACAGGTAACTATATTCAATATCTTATAATAACCTATAAGGGAAAAGAATCTGAAAAAGAATATATATATATATATATATATATGTATAACTGAAACGCTTTGCTGTACACCTTAAACATAGTAAATCAACTATACTTCAATTTAAAAAAAGTCTCACCTCTGAAACCTTTCTTCAAAAAAAAAAAGTCCCTGAAAGTCCTTTATTGCATGAACAAAACTCAATAGATATTTTCCCAAATCTGACAATAATCCTAGAACTTAACCAATAACAAATTGAGCAACTACATAAAAATTTTTTTAAACTAGCAATAGTTTTAAAAATTTGGTCAATATCAATCAACAATGCTGGAAGAAAGACTGAATTATCTTTCTAGTCTCTTTATAGAGAAATATGACAAAATTGCCATCTGAAGAGAGTGAAAGCCACAAAAATCTAGGAGAAACAAGCACTTATAGAGGACAATCAGATAGTTAATTAAAATGTTATTTTTACAGATTTTGCAGTGTTTGTGCTATTTGTTGGCATTTTAAATATAATGATTCTAAATTTAATGACATATTTCTTCTATCATTTGAAATATTCAATTTAAACATTCATTTGTATTTGCAATTTTTTTTTTCTTTAAGAAGACCTATAAATTGCTAGTTTTAGGCTCCACAAAACCGGAATTTACCCCCATCCTTCTCCCAGTACTTATGAAGTGAAATGAGAGAAACTTCTGTAAGCAAATGGACCTAGGAAATGCTTTCTTTACTCTTGCACCCCCAGCGCCTAGCACCTAGTAGGTGCTTAATAAAAACTCGTTAAAGAGTCAATGAAGAGTGAAGCCATGAGCAAATAATGACGAGCAATTATCCAAGACAGAGCTAGCTATAGCATCAGGAGGGGTGACAGAACCCACGTAAGGCAGAGCACACCCTTTGATGAGTGCCACTGGGGTGAGGAGGTCCTACGATGGACGTCAGAGGAGGGAGACCACCCAGGGTCGGGGTAGTTGGGACAAAT
>NC_139004.1:7158657-7193657 GCF_964374135.1 Grampus griseus
CCAGTTCCTAGTTTACTATGTTATAACCTGGTTTGAACTCATGCTCTTTTCTTTGTACTTTTTTGAGCTTTTATTGTATACCAGACAATTTCCTAGATGCTGAGGTACTCAGTAGAAAAGGTAAAGTTCCCCGTTTAGGAGTGTATCATTTATGAAATTCTTATCTGGAAGCCAACAGATAATTAAGAGCTAGAGTGGAGATTTCTCCAAACTCGGTTAGAACTAAAGGACCACCTGACTTTCTCTGGGAGACGTCAATAGGTAAAGGTTTCAGGAAAAGGGGACAACATGTCAAGGGCAAGGAGGCTTATTCCTACAACCATGAAAGATTTGATAATCGCTAGAGTATGAAGGGTGAAGGGCAGAAATGTATGAGGTCAAGTTGGAAAAAATTGACAAGGGTGAGAGAACAAAAGGTCAATATATAGTTCATTGAATATATTTCAATGTAATTTTGTTTGACCTTTCTTTCCCTCTTTCAAAACTATTCAGTGTCTCTTCTGTGCTAGGCATTATAGATAATGGGGAAGCAGTTACAGATTTCAAACAGGAAGCAATCAGATCAGATTGTCATAGCAGCAGGCTGATGACACTGCAGAGAGATGGGTGAAGCAGGTATAGTGCAGTGCAAGGTGGCAGGGCTGTCACTTTAGGGATGTGGCCATGGGGCTGGAGAGGAGGAGTGAGATTACAGAAATGCATGGGAGGTGAATGAATAGGACTGGACGGCTGATGTGACTAAGGACAAGGCAGGAATTGAGGGTGACTTCCAGGTTTCTAGTTTGGATAACCACATAGAAAATGGAGTAATTTTCAATGAGATAAAGAATTCAAGAAGAGGAGGTTGGAGGGGGGAGGGGGGAAATAAAAAACAGGGGAAACCAGTGATGGCGTCGTGAAGGCAGTTTCGTACACAGCTCTAGAGAGCAGGACAGCGATCTGGGTTGGAGATAAAAACTTGAGTCTCCAGATAAAAGTTGAAGCTGTTGTACTGGGTGAGATGCCCCGCAGTAAATGCATGGAGCAGAAAAAGAATCTGGGCTAGAAAGAGTTTGAGGAAAAACAGCATTTTAAAGATAGACAGTTTGCTGTACAGCAGAAACTAACACAGTACTGTAAAGCAACTGTACTCCAATAAAAAATAGTTTAAAAAAATAAAATAAAGCTAGACTGAACAAGAGGACCTAGAGATGTAAGAGAGGCCGTAAAAGCAAGTAATCAGGGAGTTTCAGTAAAGTAGCATGTTTCTAATGTTTTGAATGCAATAGCTCAAATAAAATATGAATTTAAAAGTGATTGACTTGGCAACTGTAGGTCATAGAAAGAGAAACTATCCCAGTAGCCATACTGGGAAACTAAACATTAGAGGACTGAGAAAAGACTAACAGGAGAAAGAAATGGAGAAAGCAAGGGGATATTATTCTTTCTAGTTAGGGGATGAGGATGATAAATATTTATGGCCATCAGGGAAAAAAAAAAGGATAAATGGTCAAGGAAAAGTGTTTGTCGTTTTTAAACCGAGGGTGATTTGAAATAATAGTTTGGTAAAGAGGAAAAAAATTTAAATGAGAGTTTGAAGATTCAGGTAAGAGAGCCTTTTGCTTCTACTTAAGTCAAAAAAGTCTCAAGAGAATGTCCCTCCCACCTGAAAAATAAAACAAACCTGGATAATCTGCACAATCACAGTTTTTTATAGCCTATTTCAGAGCTAAGGTCAAAAGAAAGCATAATCCAATGAAATCCAGAAAATTATTATTCACTCCTGGGAGAGACCTTTATAATGTTTTACCATTTATATTTTTAAAGATATATGTCTTTCAATTTCTTTAAATGTCTATTGACTAGTTGAAGTAAAATTATAATAATAACAACGTATTGGAGGTCATAGTATATTTATAGAAGTAAAATATACAACACCAAGTGCACAAAGCATGGGATTTCACAGTTAGAAATATACTATTGTAAAATTCTTAAATTTTTTTGTGAAGTAGCAAAATGTTTTTGAAGGCAGACTATGATAAGTAAGACTAAGATACATATTGTAATCTCTAGAACACCATTAAAGAAAAAAATCTCCAGGAGGCATGATAAAAACATCAATAGAACAGATAAAATGGATACAAAAAAAGAAAAACCCGCCTACTTGATTCAGCACGAAACAGAGCAACAAAGAGCAGACAAGGCAAATCAAATAACAAGATAATATATTTAAACCCATGCATATTAGTGATTTTAACAGATGTAAATGCTCTAAATATCCTTATACAAAGGAAGAGATTGTCAGACTAAATTAAAAATCTAAGACCAAACTATTCGGGCTGGCCAAAATGTTCGTTCGTGTTTTTCCATAAGACGTTAAGGGAAAAACCTGAACGAACCTTTTGGCCAACCCAATATATGTCATTAACAAGAAACATACCTTTCACATAAAATTTTGAAAGTAAAGGAATGAAAAAGTAAAAACCATGCAACACTAAGCATGGGTAATCAGATGTGACTATATTAACATCAGATAAACTAAACCTCAAGATACAGAGTATGACCAAAGATAAAGAGGGGCATTTCATAACGATTAAAGAGAAAAACAATGATCTTAAAGGTGTATGTGTGTAACAATAAAGCTTCTAGACACATGAAAGAACAATTGGCAGAACTAAAAGGAAAAAGAGACAAATTCACAGTCATACTTGGAGAGTTTGATAATTCATAGAAAAAGACCAAAAAAATCAGTAAAAATGTAGAAAATGTTAACAGTACTATCGAATGATTTGACCTATTTGACATTTATAGAACACTACACCCAACAAGAGCATAATGTACAGTCTTCTCAAGGGTACATGGAACATTCAATAAGATAGACCATATTCTGCACCTTAAAACAAGTTGCAATCAATGTCAAAGGATTAACATAATGCAGAGTATTTTCTCTGATCACAAATACATTAAATTAGAAATCGACAACAGTAAGATATCTAGAACTCCCCAAATATTTGGAAATTAAACAACATGCTTCCAGAGAACCCACAGGTCAAAGACAAATTGAAAAATATGTTGAACTAAATGATAAAGCATAACATGCCAAATTAGTGAAATACAGCAAAAAAGTACAGAGAAGAAAATTTAGAGCACTTAAAGTCTACATTGTAGGGAAGACATAAAATATAAAAATCAATATATGCTTTCACCTTAAAACTTAAAAAAATAAAAAAGCAAATTAACTCCAAAGTAGGCAAATTCAGGTACTCAAGAGTCTGACTCCTTTCATGATGTTTGACGGCTGACCGCTTTCAAGCCCTACCTCCCTGTGCTCCCCTTCTACTCCACAGCACAATTTCCAGAGCATCATCTAGGGAACTTATTCAAAATGTAGGTTCCTAGTCACCCTCTAATCCCAATAAATCAGAGCGCCCACCTTATCGTGCACCCCAGTTGGTTTTAATGCTCACAAACATTTAGAAATACTGATGTAAAATATAATTAACCCACAAAGAAGAAAATCTTCACCATATCATGAATTGGGGATTATCTGCTATCTCTTTAAAAACTAGTATATGTAAATATAAGGTACCATCATTAAAATTTTGGGGACTAAAAGAACCTTAAAATGATGAAATCCAGCCCTCTAATTATGCAACTACGAAAACCAAGATCCAGACTGCTTGAGGGTTTTTCCCAAGTAATAGGGAGCTAGTCTGAACTTTGGGGCTCAGAACTCAGACCTCCTACCTCCTAAGGATGGATCTTCACAGATCATTTCTCCTTTTCAAAATATAAAATGTTGATTCTCACCTAGTACAATTAGAATATTTTATTTGTGATTTTATTCTGCCACAAATAATGGAATTGAAACCAAATAAAAACTGAATAAACTAAAGAACTGAAAGATAAAGGTCTCTGTGCAATTACAGGCAGTCAAGCACTGTTGAAATCAACAGTCCATCAGAAGAGCGCTGTTGGCAGCCTAAAGCGAAGACATCAATTCTTTTCTCTTTTTGAACTTCTAGAAGGGTAACTCTTTGAATTGCTATTCCAAACTATTACTTAATAGGATACATACAGGGCTTTAACCCATGGGCTGCCACACTTTAATTTTCATTTTTGGTCTTTCCACCAAAGAAATGTGTGGGAGATGGCTATTAGAGTCATTTGCTCTGCCTGGGGGCTAATTACTCTATTTGGTTCAATTTTGAAGATATTATGTTACATCCAAAGGCAAAAAAATTGATGGAGTCTTGTTTCAGGTTTGCTTATGTAATTTCGCACAGATTAAATTAGTTCATCAGAAATTATGCTGGCTAAAAGAGATCTGTTGGTTTCTAAATCTGCAGTGGAAAATTGCTTTTTAAAAAGTAATCTGAATGGCATGCTATTTAAATATATTCTAGTCAGTTCTCTCAAAGGTGAGACGTGAGTTGTAAGGAGCCGAAAGGAAAGCCACGAGGAATGAAAGAAGCCACAGATACAAGAATTGGAAAGAGTATGCCCATGTGACCTCCCACAGCAAAATGCTTCCGCATCTGCCTCAAAGAATGGAATAAAAGAAACTCTGAAGAGTCAAGGAAAGGGTACAGGGGCATCTGAGAATTCTGGATGAAACATGAGAAAAGAATAACAAGCTTTCAGCTTCGATGTTCTCACCTAAAGCATGGGGATCATCACACCAATCTCCCACAGTTATGTGCAAAAAGAAAAAGAGGTAACAAAAGCTCCTGTCCCAATGCCTGGGACTCAATAAATTTAAGTTCAATATACTAAAATTCTATATACTGCCTATCATCTATCTATCTGTCTATCTATCCATCCATCTATGTATCAGTCATATATGACCACATTAATGGGAAATTATTATGGTCACTAGAGTGGGGGAAGCTGACATTACCATGCTACCGTTGCCTTATGGCTAGAAATAGCTGAGAGTTACATGACTGAGCCTTTGGGTACCATGAAAAAATTGTTCACTACATCATTTTCTTTATTTTCAGAAACCGGGAATACAGCAGTTAGACCACTGGTTCTCAATTCTTGATGCACATTTGAGCTTCTTAAAATACCCACTCCCCTACCACTACCCAGAAATTCTAACTTAATTAATCCCCGTGTGATTCTAATGTTCTGCCAGCGTCTAGGACTGGTGACTTAAATGGTCTCAACAGAATTCAAAAATAAATTAATGCGTGGTAATTGCATAAAAGTATTTTTGCTTTTAATTATGAACAATGTCAAAATATATAAAAGAGTAGAGAGAATTATATAATGAAACCACTACATACCCATTATCTAGATTTAATGATTAAATTTTGCCATATTTGCTCCATTTATATATATATATGTACAAAGTCTGAAATTTTTAAAGCAAATTAAAGACATTTGACATTTCACCATTAAATATTGCAGTATCCATCTCTTAAAGGAGAGCATTTTTTCATAACCATAATGTCATTATGACACATTACAAAATTAGCACTTTTTAAAAAAAAATAGACTTTATTTTTCAGAGCAGTTTTATTTTCTCAGCAAAATTGAGTAGAAAATACAGAGAGTTCTCATATACCTTTGGCCTCACACACTCACAGCCTCCCCACTACCAACATTCCCCAGCAGAGTGGCATATTTGTCAAAATCGATGAACCTACACTGACACATCATTATCACCCGAAGTACAGAGATTTCCCATATCCCAAAAGTGCAGATGTTCCCCCTCCCCTGCCACACACACCTCCCTTACCATCAACATTTGAACCTACATTGACACAATAATTTTCCAAAGTCCATAGTTCACATTACGGTTCACTCCTGGTGTTGTACATTTTATGGGTTTAGACAAATGTATAATGACATATGTCCACCATTATAGTATTAAACAGATTAGTTTAACTGCTCTAAAAATTCTCTGTACTCTGCCTTTTCATCCCTCCCTCCCACCTAACCATGGATCTTTTTACTATCTCCCTATTTTGCCTTGTCCAGAATGTCATATAGTTGGAATTGCTATGAAGGCTTTTCAATTGGCTTCTTTCCGTTAGTAATATTCATTTAAGGTTCCTCCATGTCTTTTCATGACTTAGCAGCTCATTTTTTAGTGCTAAATTATATTCCATTGTTTGGATGAACCACAGGTTATTTATCCATTCACCAACTGAATGACATCTTGATTGCTTCCAAGTTTGGGCAATTATAAATAAAGTTGCTATGAACATCCCATGTGTAGATTTTTGTGTAAACATAAGTTTTTAACTCATTGGGTAAATATTGAGGACAGTGATTGCAGGATCATACGGTAAGAGCATTTGAGTTTTGTAAGAAACTGCTAAACTGTTTTCCAAAATGGCTGTACCATTCTGCACTCCCCACGGCAAAGAATGGCATTTGATGTCATCCGTGCTTTTTGATTTTGGCCAATCTAATAGGTATGTAGTGATATCTCATTGTTGTTTTAATTTGTATTTCCCTAGTGACACATAACATAGAGCTTCTTTAAAAATGCCTATCATGTTGTTTATTTTCTTATTATTGAGTTTTAAGAGTTCTTTATATATTATGGACAACAGTTCTTTAACAGATATGTCTTTTACAAATATTTCCTCCTGGTGTGTTGCTTGTCTCTTCACTCTCTTGACACTGTCTTTCACAAAGCAGAAGGCTTTAGTTTTATTGAAGTCTAGTTTATCAGTTATTTCTTTCCTGGGTTGTGTCTTTGGTGTTGTATCTAAATAGTTACTGCCATAGCTAGATTTCCTCCTGTGTTATCATCTAGGAGTTTTACAGTTTTACATTTTACATTTAGGCTATAATCCATTTTGAGTTAATTTTTTGAGAGTTGTAAGGTTTGTGTCTAGGTTTTATGTTTTTGTTTTTGTTTTACTGGCATGTGGATGTCCAGTTGTTCCAGCACCATTTGTTGAAAAGACTATTTTTTCTCCATTGAATTTCCTTTGCTCTTTTGTCAAAACTCAGTTGACTATATTTATGTCAGTCTATTTCTGGTCTCTCTATTATGTTCCATTCATCTAGTTGTTTATTTTTTCACCAATATCACACTGTCTTGATTACTGTAGCAACACTAATTTTTTAATATAATCTAATACCGTGTCCATATTCACATTTCCTTGTTTATCCCAAAAACATCCTAGAGAAAAAATTTTTGTTGGTTTTTTTGAGGTAATTTATTAGTGAACAAACTTTAAGATCCTAAAAATTAAAACTAACAATAAAAAAATGACAATAAATGAAAATATCCCATTATCTATGACCAGGACCCCAAGATAGATTGAATGAATTCACTCTGCCATAAGAAAACAAAAAGATCTCGGAACTTCCCTGGTGGCACAGTGGTTAAGAATCCACCTGCCAATGCAGGGGACACAGGCTCGATCCTGGTCGGGAAGATCCCACATGCCACGGAGCAACTAAGCCTGTACACCACAACTACTGAGTCTGCGCTCTAGAGCCCGTGAGCCACAACTACTGAGCCCATGTGCCACAACTGCTGAAGCCTGTGCGCCTAGAGCCCGTGCTCCGCAACAAGAGAAGCCACCGAAATGAGAAGCCTGCACACCGCAACGAAGAGTAGCCCCCGCTTGCCACAACTACAGAAAGCCTGCGTGCAGCAGCGAAGACCCAACACAGCCAAAAATAAATAAAATTATTTTTTTAAAAAAGAGCTACCTCTTTGCTAAAAAAAAAAAAACTCAATTAAATAATTTTACCACTCCTGCGATAATTTTTAAAAAGCAATTCAATCTGAGTGAAGGGTAATCAGGGCTCTTATACTACTTTATAACCTCCTATCAATTAAATCTTAAACGCTGCCTCATATTTTATGTGTTGTCTTATCTCATTTACAATTAGTATATTACAAATGTATGTGGAGAATAGGAATTCATGGTCTTAGCAAGATACTTCTTTTTTTAAGTCATAACATCTCAAAAGTTTCTATGAGAATTAAATGTTATTATATATAAAGTACTTAGAACAATGCCTAGCACATCTTAAGTGCTGTAGAAGTATTATCTATAATTGTAAGATAGGAAAAGATGTTAAGTTTAATGTGAATAAAAACCTCCTAGAGGGTTTGTGTTTATACATTCTAGGACTCCTTTCCCAGAGATTATGAGACAGTAAGTCTGTGTTGGTACCTAGGAATGTGCATTCTAATAAGCATCTCAGGTATCCTGAGAGAGGTTGACGGACCACATTTAAACAACCGGTGACACTGGATTTTAACTGAAAAACACCAGAGAGACTTGGTATGTCATAAAAACAGAACAGATAGTATGAGAAAAGTAAATGTCCAGCCAAATAACAAGGAAATCAATTGGCAATCTTGAAGGTCTACTATGTATACAGTGACCCTTGAACAACATGGGTTTGAACTGCTCAGGTTCACTTATATGAGGATTTTTTTTCAGTAAATACAGTACTACACCATCAGAGGTGGGTTGAATCCTAGGATGTGGAACTGGGGATTCAGAGGGCTGACTCCTGATTCCATGAATTTTCCACTCTTCTGGGGTCCCATAACCCCCGTGCAATTCAAGGGTCAACTGTACTAAGAAACAGGGAATAGGAACAAAGACATAAAATACAAAATTCTCTGTGTGTGTGCAAACAAGGTAATCCCTTCCCTTACAGACTCTGCCACTCCACAGGGGTCCCACGGCACAACCCTTTGAAAATTTAAGTAATCATAACAGAGTAAAGGGGTAATGAGAAAATAATCACGTAAAAAAATAAATATTTTTTCTTCCAAGAAACCATACAATGAGTTGTTTTTATGAGGCAAGTTTTGAGGAAAATGTGATTTGCCATCTTCTGAGGGTCGTTTCTAATTGGAACTGAGCAGTTGGCTTTGGAAAAAAAAAATAATATTGCAGGGTTTATGCCTTTAACCTTCATTCATATGGAAATTGCAATGAAGTAGAGTACAATATATTTCTGTAGAATAGTTTTTCCAAATCAATTGATGATAGACAGATTGATATTTAATTGACTAAATATTTATAAGTGTTGACATACATAGATATATATAAACATAGATATATATAAAGTTATTTTCATTTTTTTCCTATTAGTAATTAAACTGTTTCATAAGAAACATATACTATTTCTTCATATAGAAGAAATGCAAGCCAGGGAGGTCTCAAGGAAATGGCCTAATATTAAGTGATCTAAATAGGAAGCTGTGGAGAGGTCTCCATGACTAAATGGAAGAAATCACTCAAAATGAAAGCTCAATAAAAAGCGTGTCTTTTAAAGCAATGTTGTTTCCAAGCACTGCATAAAACTTTTCAGCGATTTCACAGAAGCTACTGGTTTTCGTTGAGCACTGTTTGTCTTTGCTCTAATTAGATCTGGTTTATAGATCTTATCCCTGACTCTGTCATCAAATCGTTGAATGACCTTGGGATAGTTTCTTGCAAATGCCTCAGTTTCTCTGTTTACAAAAAGAGGGTAATAATCCTTGACGCCTTTACACTTCCCTGATGTATTTCACAGATTAATGAGTCATGAAAGCTTTGAGGTGCTCTGATCAAAGCCACCGTATAAATACAAAGAATTGTTATTATTTACCAGTAGCTCCTTTTTATTGTACCACTAATGAGCACTGTGGTCAGCAAACTTATTAGAGAAAAAAGATATAGGAGGTGAACATTAAGAAGGCTATTTCTCTCCATATCCAGATATAATTTTTGTTACCATTTATTGGTGTTATGCAGACATACTGAAAATGAGGTTTCCTGCAGTCTAACAGTTCCTGTTGGAGAGATCTTTGTAAATATAAACAACATTCTGGATTTAGAAGCTTGAGCATCCTGGCATTTTCCTTGGATTTGTGCAAATTCTACATAGAACTCACATTTCAATGAACTTGGTAGATAAGACACAGCATCAAAACGTTTTCACTAAGATATTTTCTCATACACCTCCTTTTTTTCATTTTAATGATTCTTAAGCAATTTCACTAAGTCAATCTCTCTCTCTCCAGCTCTCTCTCTCTCTCTCTCTCTCACACACACACACACACACACAAATTTCACATCACTTTTCTTTGAAAATGAGGTAGTCTAAATTTTCACTTAGAGAAACCTAGAGTCAAATCATTGCTTTTGCTAGAAAATTTCAATTACATGAATATAAATTTATTTTCTGTTCCTTTTCAAACTCTCTTCCGTTGTACCGTTCTAGATTCTAACAGATTAAACAGTACAAATGAGCCATCTAAATAGCAAAAATGGTACCTATTCAGTACATGTTTTGAAAGATTTTGTTCTTTCCAAATTGATAGATGGCACAGAATTATTATGGTACAAATCAAATTTCCAATGATTGAAGAAGAGTCTCTAAATATTAGCAATAAGATAAGCAATTTTATTTTACTTTGTTCTCCCTAAAAGTGCATGTCAACATCTTCTTCCAGGAATATATTTAGACCACTTTGGGTCTCTGATAGGCAAGAAGGACTACACCTTCTCAAAGCCTTGGCAGTCCACCCATCTCTGAGCAGTGCTCGTTCTAAGCCCCGGGCTTCTTTCCCATCCAAAGCTCTATCCTAAAATAAACGAAGCACTCAGCGACTAGAAGCACTTCAGCTGAAACATTTGTGAAACAAGTCCATCCTTCCATACTCAGGGTAAATGAATTTTTCATGAGCTAAGATCTATGTAGAAAAGTTTTCATGAAAATCTAGTATTTTTTAAAGGAGAGTTCTATGGGCTGAATTGTGTTCCCTCAAAATTCATATGTTTAAGCCTTATTTCCCAGTGTGATTGTAATCGGACAAAGGGGCCTTTGAGAGATCATTATATTTAGATGAGGTCATGAGGGTAGGGACACCATGAAGGGATTAGTGCCCTCTTAAGGAAGGACACTGGAGAGATTACTTCTTTTCTGTCTTTCCCTACCATGTGAGGATACAGGGAGAAAGCAGGCATCAATAAGCCAGGAAGAGGGCTCGCCCCAGAAACCAACCATGCTGGCACCCTGATCTCAAACTTCCAGCCTCCAGAACTGTGAAAAACCAAACATCTGTTGTTTAAGCCCCTCAGTGTATGGTATTTTGTTATGGCAGCTGGAGCTGAAGAATACAAAGAAGAGTGGCAACGTTCGGTCATGACTATACTGTGATTCACTTTGTTACCTCTTAGATGACAAGTCTAAATGGATTCTTGACTTCATAAAAATATAATTTAGGAAGTGAAAGTTCAGATCTTTTTGCAATTATTCATTTATCCAATATGTTATGTATCAAATGCCCATTCAATAAATATCTAGTTAGCAAATATTGAACTCCACGCTGGGTGTTGAGTAGAAAGACACACAAACAAACAGAATGAAATTCCTAACTTCCAGAAAGGAAGAGCATGATAAAGAGATACACCATTTACTCAGAAAATACAAGTAAAGGTGTGAGAAGAGACACATGAACGATTGGGCTTCCTCAAGAAAATGACAGTAAGATGTGACCAACTAGGGACTCTGGACAAGAATTTTTTTTAAATGTGGCATATATTTGGGGAATGACAGTCTTTTTTTTAAAGTGGGAGAAGGTATGTAAGGTATGAATTCACTGGTAGGTAGGGTGAAGATATTAGTCAAATTTTTTAAATGTTCTGTATTTTCAAAAATAAATGAATGATTATTTTGTAATTCATTCTTTCTTGGATGTTGTTTTGCCAGCGCAACTACAAGGAATGCCATTGAGTCTTTAAGCTATTGTAAATATGCCTCAACTTTGTTTTTCTTGGTTTAACCAAATACAATATGAAATAATGTTATGTGTTGGTCTACATTCTCTACAGAATAATTTAAAGAATGTCAAAAACACTTAATTGGCCTGGAATTTCACTCCCTCCGAAATATAATGTGCCAGGTGAATGATATAAAATTTGAACACTGTGAACTGCCACCAACAGTATAGTGTGATGGTTAAGACTGTTTAAGTTTGAATCCTGGCTCAGCAACTTATTAGTTGTAGAACGTTTCCCAAGTTACTCAGCCTCTCTGTGTCTCAGGTTGCTCTTCTATAAAATGGAGACCATAACACTACCTTCTTAAGGCAATTGTGAGGTTAAATTATGCAAAGTTCTTAGAATAGTATCAGTAGGTATGCAGTGGATGTTAGCTATTATATTATTAAAGAGCCTTTTTTTTTCTGATTTGGATGCCTTTTATTTTTCTTATCTAATTGCTCTAGCTAGAACTTCCAGTACCATGTTGAATAGAAGTGGTTAGAGTGGGCATCTTTGTCTCATTCTTGATCTTAGAGGAAAAGCTTTCAGCTTTTTACCATTGAGTATGATGTTCGCTGTGGGCTTGTCACAGATGGCTTTATTATATTGAGGTGCATTCCTTCTATAACTAATTTGTTGGGAACTTTATGATAAGTGAAATAAAACAGATAGAAAAAGACAAATACTGTATTGTATCACTTATGTGTGGAATCTTTAAAAAAAAAAAAAGTAGAACTCATAGAAACAGTAGAATGATGGTTTCCAGGAGTAGAAGGTAAGAGAAATTGGGAGATTCTAATCAAAGTTACAAACTTTCAGTTATAAGTTGAATAAGTTCTGAAGATCTAATGTACAGCATGGTGACTACAATTATTAATACTGTGTTTTACAAATATTTATATATTTGCCAAGAGAGTAGATCTTAAGGATTCTTACAAAAACAAAAACACAGATGTTTACCAAATCATGTTTTACACTCTAAATATATTACAGTTTTATTTGTCAATTATACCTCAATAAATCTGGAAAAAATAAACAGTCTTTGTCTCTACTCTACAACACAAATATCTTAAAAGTAATTTAGGTGGAAAAAAAAAAAAAAAAAAGTAATTTAGGTGATATGCATGGAAATACCAAATCATAACACTCCACATAATGACATTAGAACTGTATTAGAGAAAATTCATATCAAGGAATATTTATATGTCAGTAGTATCCATGATAATTTTGCCCAGCCAGTTATCTGTAGCATTTATTCATTCATTCATTCATCAAAAAGCATTTAATGGGGGTAGAATTTGTTTCCTGCCAGGTCCTGTGTTTGGTGTTGAAAATAAAAAAGATATGGCCCTTCTGTAAGTGAGCTCATGGAATAAAGCATAAGTATCTTATTTATTTAAGTACTAATATAAGTGTTTAATATTAAATATGGGAGTTCCTTTCTCTTGAAAACCATGTAGTATTCTCACTTCTTATTCAACACAGATTTTCATTTGCTGGTGTAAAATTGATGGCTGAGTTTCTGAAGGAAGTTGGGTTATACAAGAACATATCTATAAGGGAATGGGAATAATTGGTCAAAGAGGGTGGAATTATTAAATCACCTGTCAATCTGATGTGGCTGTTTTGTTTCAAAACTATACACAATAAAATCATGTTCAGTGTGGCATTCTCAATATGGTAAAATTTTTAACAGTTACTATATAAAAAGTAACATGCTTTGCTTTAAAACAAACAAACAAGAAATGCTTTCATCATCTTTGTTTCAGAAATGTTCAGTTGTTTTACTATAGGTAAGAATATCTCTGGCCAAAATGAACAATAAACGATTGTGATTGGATTAGGTTTTCAGAGCAAAGATAACATTACTAAAATGTGTTTATTCATTCTAGATGGTAACCTGTCTCTCCTTAAATGCCAGTCAGCCTTGGCAAGAACGCCTCCATCTGCACCATTTCATTTCCTGAACATTCTGGGATGTTCAGAATGTATGTCAAGCAACCAAGGAGGACTTAAAAGGTAAATAAATAAAATGGAGGCAAAATAATGAGAAATTTGAGTGCCGTAAATTACATAGTAAATTTTTCTTGTATAGGCTTAACCGACTGTTAAAACTGAAAAGGATTCCATGAGCCTTTTAGTTTGTACAATTATATTTCTACTCTTTAGAACCACTTTTCACATTTATAATAATATGGCATTTTTCCCGCTTACGTTAGAAAAGGCATTGAATGTCACAGACACTTACAAACTATAAAAATGACAATGTCATTGTCATTTCCTTTGAAGTAACATATGGAAAATCAGTATTGCTTTTTTTTCACTATGAAGTAGTTTGTTCTCTTCTCTTCCACCTTATAATATTCGTTATATATTAACTTATATTTAATGTAGTATTTAAGCAATGATAGATGAGCTACTATGTTGGTTAAGTAAAAAAATAGAAGTTTAGCTCGTGTAAATGACTCCAGTGATTTTTAAAAATCCATTTTCTCTCCAAAAAGTTTCCTATACTAACCACAGAGCAGAATATATGTTTCTGGCTTACAGAAAAAAATACACTGGCTAATGTGTTAAAGTATCATATGAAATGCATCTTTTATGTATAGAGATTTTATTATAGATTTTACATTTTTACATTGTCTCTCATATTCAAGAATCAGACTTCAGACTTGAGTGTCACTCACACATACAGTCATATTTCATTCATGCCCATTGCCAAATGCCAGGCAGTTTTAAAGAATTTAGAAAAGTAGCGTTAGCTGCCAATACACACTGGCAAGCTTTTCAGAATGCTTCCCAGGAAGACGCTTAATTCAGGCTAACATGCCTAATCCACCACTACTCTAAATGCTTTACTTTATTGTTACAATCAAGATGAAAACATAAAATAATTTTCCCTGACTACCATCGGATACTACACAAGTCATTTTAAAAAGCCCTTAAAGCATGGTTTCTTAACTGAATAAGCTAAATTATGGAATGTTTATATTTAAAATTCAGAGGAAAACCTAGTTACATGTAACTGATTAGGGACAGGTACATCACATACAATACACATTAAGAAATGTCCAGGAAAACACTGCCTCCTGATGCTAAAAAGGAAAATTAAATTATTTTATTTCCAATTCAATGTTTATTTGAAAGACAATGTATTACTGTTTCCTTGGATTTCCTCTGTGATTAAATCTGTTATAACTATGCACTTAATTGATTAGTTTTATTCCTGACTGGATAATTTCTCAGAGCTGAGTCATTTCATAATGTCTTTTCCACAGTTTTCCAATATCAGTGGGATATAAAAAGTCAGCCCAAATACTTCTAAAGTAGCTTTATATACTTAAGCCACTAAATTGCCCTATGGTAACAATAAAAAATAATATTTTATCATTTGCATGACCCTGGAAATGTGATCTTCTAATTGACCCCAAGAGTGTGTGTCCCCCTGCAGTCCAACACTGCTCTTTGGTGCTATCCCTCATAATCTCATCATGGCCTGAGGTGCCCTGCTGTCTCAATTGCCTTGTACTAGAAACGTCAACAGTAGCATCCTTCTGACTCGGTTGCAGGACCAGCCTACCTCATGTGGACTGACTAGTGGGGAATAACAAGCAGTCCCATTAGTCACCAGATTTCACAGGCTCCCACCTTCATCATGAGACTTCAGCCAAATGCAAAGTTCTCCTCCAAGTACTTCTGGAGGTCCTCAGTGAGTAACTTACCTAAGCTCACCTAAGAGAGCTTAACCAGGGTGACTTACCTAGGATGACGCTCCCTATTGTTTCAGGTGTGACTGTGGCATTACTGACATCAGTGTCACATCCCGCTGACTAAAGGTAGACTCCATGAGTGATTTTCTCATCAGTTTCACATCAGAATCATGGGAGGGAAGTGATGCTGGTCCAGCTGGGCTCTGTGACACACCCGCCCACACCTACACACACACACACACACACACACACACACACACACACACACAAGCACACACAATGCTTTTGCAAAGTGAGAAGGCAAATTCTTCATCTCTCTGTGTCTTGTTCTGTTTGGAGAGGAAAAAAGTGGTCCCACAATAGGTGTGCTTGGGGCCCCAAGGTGTCACAGAGTTTACTAAGAGAGTTCTCTCATTCTGCACAATTTTTTTCTTGTTTCTTTTTTTTGTCCCCTCCAAGATGCATATGGAGTGTCAGGATCTCTATGTCTGATGGGATTTCATGTAGTAATCCCTTTAACAGACCAGTCCACATGGTAACCTCTTAGTAAATTCCTTTAATATCTTTTTGTGATCTAGATTCTTTTGTATGCACCACCACAACAAGGCCCTATAATTTGGGGCAAGAAGCAACCAACCCAGTCCTCATATAAATTAATAGGTATAGATAAATAGTTTAAGAGAAGGGATTTACCCAGCAGCACTCACCACATCTGGGATCAGCCCCCATCTCCATTTCAAAGCTTTGACTTTTTCTAAGTGCCAGTTCACCATTACAATAGCAATAAAAAGTAAGAATAGGTAACAGTCTCAACAAGTATATAAAATGACTCATGAGAAAAGGAAAACATTTACTACCAGGCACTTGCACACATCTCGTTAATCTCCACCACAACCAGAAGAGGCTCAAATTTTCAGCCCTATTTTACATAGAGGTTCAAGTTCACATAAATATCCAAACCAAGGAGAAGCCACGAGCTCTAATACCAGATCTGAAGCTTTTTCCCACATAGAATGCTGACTTGGGTGTTCAGAGAACTTCCTGACACGGTGAGGCTGAGAACATGATGAGCACTGGCCTGAGAAGGGGCCACAGAATATTTTCTCTCTCTAGTGCCCCGCCGTTTAATGAGCACCTATTTTGTGCTGGATTCTTGACCGCAGCTCATCTCATCCTGCTAACAATGCCCTGAAGCAGATCTCGCTTCCACCCATTTACAGATGCAGAAACCAAGCTCAAGGGGCACAGCAGGTGAGCTTTCCACTCCTCAGCTTACCCTTTACAGGATGAGGATATAAAATCCACAAGCTACATATCCTAAAGGAATCCACGTGCTGTTCTTTAAAGCATGATGGTAAATTGAAATACATACAATGGCACCACGTGGTACAAAAAAAAATTAAATAAATGGAAATGTGGAACTGTTAATGGAGCAGAACATACATCTGAAAATAATCGTTTAAAAAGGGTTACATGCAAAGACAGAGCCATGCGTTTGTTTTCACCTCAGTGTCTTTTGAGAGCCCTGTCTTGATAAAGATACAAAACATTGTTAAAATAGCCACGACGTGGTGTAATCTTGCTCATGGGATCCTCCACCCTTGGAGCAGCATTTGTTGCCTACTTCTGCAGTAACAAATTATCACAAGCTCTGTGACTTCAAACAACAGAAATTTATGGTTTCACAGTTCTGGTGTGAGAGGTCTGCTGTCCGGGTTGGTTCCTTTGTGAGGCTCTAGGGAACGATCCACTCTGTGCCTCTCTTCTATCTTCTGTGACTGTGGCAGTCCTTGGTGTTCCTTTTCCTATAGATGCATCACTCCATCTCTGCCTCTGTCTTCACATGGCTTCCGCACTATGTGTGTCTGTGACTCACATGCTCAAATCTCTCTCTCCTTTCTCTACTAAGGACACTGGTCATTGGATTTAGGGTCCAATCATCTAAAGTCAGGATGATTTCATCTAGAGATCTTTAGTTAAATGACATCTGCAGAGACCCTACTTCCAAATAAGTTCATAGTCACAGCTACCAGGGATTAGGCAGTTTGGGAGGACACAATTCAACCCACTACAGGAGTAGTGCCTATGTTAGGAAAGACTGTACTTGTTAATTAGGGTCATTTACTTAAAAAAGCTCAAAATAGATTTAACCTTAATGTGTCCAAGATATTCAGATATAAGAGGCACAAATGAAAAAAATAAACTCTGTTATGGAATTTTCACGCTCCAAATTAGAGAATACCCCCCCAAAACAAAACAATTTCCCCACAATTCTGCAGTGGAAAATATTTCCACTTGTGACCTGATAATATAAAAGACATCACTGAGAACAGTCTTCCTCACTTGATAATATACTTTTTTCCTTTTTATCCTAAATCAGCTTACCTTTCACAAAAAACTACACACACACACACACACACACACACACATACACACACACACACACACAGACCTAGACTTGTGGGATTCTTGTATTTTTATTTAAGATGGATAAGGTGACTACATAGAAAAAATATTTTTCCCCTCTTTGGTAAACCAGAGCATATGATATTACGTTCCACATAAATATAAACTATAGGTGCAGGAAACAAAAAGGATCTCTCTGAAGCCAACACAATCCACAGGCTAAAGATTCCCTTGTTGGAACTAGTTACAACACTGCACAAACTAATTCCCTTAATGGTGACTTCATAAACATGAGATTATTCACATATTTATATGGTGTTTATGCAAATGGGTCCAAGTCATTTCTTAATTTTATCCAAGTAAGTTTATGCTGGTTTCAGGTTTTACTATAGATACTTTATCATATGCTAGAAATTATCACTCTAACATGAAATTTTAAAAGGTGAAGTGAAACTAAGTGATGCAAGGGCTAGGACTGATATTGGTAAGACAGTATAAGTTCTGCATGGTAAAGTGTATATGAAAAACAAGGCGAAAGTCTCAAAGTCGTGGATCAAGCCAGGAAGGGGTGTGCTGCTAAGTAAAATCAGAAGACGATGTGCAGGACTGACATTTCAACTTGTTATTTTAAAAAGCGAGATTATTTTACATTTCTTGATATAGATTTTAGTGCTGACCTGTTCCAGTGAAGAACTTCCAGGCAGAATTATGTCTTTCTGGGCGTATCTTTCAGTCTCCTCGCTGTAAGCAGAGGTGGCTTCACCGTCCTCTTTGTAGAGTCCAAGAATCTTACCAGAACTCACCAGCTCTTCAGAACCCAAAGTCTCCTCCACGATGCTCTCATCTGTTTACCCCAAGAAGATCACATGAATTCCACTCGCTCTTTGTCACTTTAACATAACGTGTGTCACTAAACACACAGTAATTTAACCACCTTTTTTCTTACACAGGATCAAGTTTCATTTTTTCATCATCAACAATTTAGCGAACTATTTATGCTTAATGTGCTGGGAAATCAGTAAAGCCCAGGTTTTAAGATTAAAAACTAACTACCTGTCAACAAACTTTGTCCATCCTGCCATATTCCCAAAGTGAGCAGCGTACAGCTGTGCTTTAATGTCTTTTTCCCTCTTACCAAATACATCTTGAAGTGTAGATACTGTGCTTTTCCGTGCATTGGTATTACATGCTGTTTACTTCAACATCTTACCATGTACTTGCTGTTTTGCTGAAACCAGCTTGGGAGATGAATGGTTTTAGGAGAAGCCAGAGCTCTTGGGTTCATTTCCCGAGTTAGGATCCCCGAGAACAGTTCCTGAGCTCTGTACACACAGAGGGACTTTATTTGGCCTGCCTTGTTTATTTGCATAGAAATGCCAGCACTTACATAAATGGTAGTGTACTTCACTTCTCTCTCTAGCATCTGAAATCAGTATCATCTACAAAATGTATCTACTCACCTAGCTAGATGCATGCTGTAAATATAAAGTAATCCTCTCTCTTCCAGTCTCTAAAAAAATACTGGCAGGTAAAATATGGAATTTTCCATGCCTTCAATGTTAGGATTTTAACAAGAAACTTGACATTTTTAACCAATGGAAGGGAGCCTCTTTTGTGGAGGGAGATGCAGGGTGCAGTATACAGAGAACTGCTGGTCTTCCTTCTTTGCTCACTGTACACTGTATTGCCTTGTATACGTCTTTAAACTTTCTAAGTCTCGGTTATATCCTCCTCTATGAAATACATGGTGAAGTTCCTGACTATTCTATAAATGCCATAAAACTCTTGTGAGCTCATAAATGATACTGGAAGACCTATTAGATGCTACCTGTAAATGCTACCTGTGCAAACTGGTGGTTTCAAGGGCTCCAAGCTGCAACGAGTTGTCATATGGAAGGGACATGTTAGGTACACAAGTGCCTTACTCAATGTCTAGCACACACAAAAAAGGTATTCAATGTATATTTGCTGACTCAGACATTATACTAAAAATATAGAGGCCTGACTGATTTAAAATAACCATTTGTGATGCTTAAGTTTATATATCAGCTTGGCTGGCAATGGTGTCCAGTTATTTGGTTAAAAACCATCTAGATGTTGCCATGAAGGTAATATTGTGATTATCATTTAAATCAGTAGACTTCAAGAAAAGCAGATTACTCTTCATAATGTGGGTGGGCCTCATCCAATCAGTTGAAAACCTTAAGAGCAAAGACTGTTTCCCCAAACAGAAGGAATTTGGTCTCAAGACTGCAACAGAGAAAATCCAGTCTGAGTTCTTGGCCTACTGGCTTGCCCTGTGACCTTCAGTCTCAAGAGTGCAACATTAACGCTTACCTGAGTTTCCATCCTGTTGCCCTGCAAAATTCAGCTCCTCCTGAACTTCATATTACTCTTCCCTGAATCAGCCTGCCAGTCTGCCCCAAGGACTTCAGAGTTGCCAGCTCCCACAAAGATGAGAACCAAATTTTAAAATAGATCTCTCTCTCTTTCTGTTGGTTTTATTGGATTCTGCTTCTCTGGAGAATCCTGCCTAATACATCATCTGAATTAGGATCCATCAGAATGAGGGCTCAAGCTGGCTTGAGAAACAAATTTGCTTCGTTCATAAAGACAAAAAGAAATAAAAAATTGGCTACACAAACTAATAGCAAAGAACTAAAGGGGTGGTGAATCTAGGTGGAAATAAAATTTTTAGGGGGTACTATTCTGTAAATGGGGATCAAAAATGAGACCTAATCTTTAGGGCTGCTATGATGTTTAAATAAGTTAATATTTACCTTATTTAGAACAGTGCTTAGGACTGTGCCAGGTACCCAGTAGGCACTCAAGAAATGCTTAATTAATATTTTTATCATCAGCATCAATCGTCAGTATCTTCATCATTCTATGTATGTGCTTATCATCTCTGCTGATGTAATAATTAATAATTTAATCCCCATAATTAACTCCATTGTGGCAGGTATTATATGTCCATTTGGCAGAAATAGCAAGGAAAGGTTAAGAAATTGGCCCAAGGTCACATAGCAAATGGTGAAGTCTAAGCATAAATTCAATAGAAATAATAACCATAACTATTAGAAGACAACTATAATCAGTGCCTTCTCCTCATAAGTACCATAAGGAGTTATTTGAATAAGTGAGAAAAAATGATTGAGAAAAACTAAACACATATTGAGAAAAAAACTTAATAGAATTATTCCTTGTGAATTTGAAATCATGTATATACAGAAACTTGCACTTAATGTTTTGGTAAAAACTCCAGTGTGGTTCTGGCATGAATTTATATGTATTAACCTAAGAATTTGAAATTTAGGTTTTAAAGGATTACCTTTAAGTTCCTAGATTAATACACATAAGAATTTCTTACCTAAGGAGCCTAACATTCACAAGTATGAATTCTCATGCTAAGACTGAAAACACTATACTATTTGTCTTTTTTCACCTCAAAGAATTTGTTTACAACCTAAGAAACAGTCTTTAAAAAGAATGGCATATAGCCTCATAAACTAGTGAATCCAAACATACCATATGACATGGTAGGATCCTGCAATAGCAAGTCTGTTAAATCATTTTTGCTGTTTAGGATTATAAATTCTATATAATTATAGGAAATTGGGCCATAATTAATTCCTCCCCCCAACTTTAGCTGTATTAAATATTTGCAGCCATCAAAACTTTACATAGGTCATCAATTAATGGTTATAGTTAGAAAAACCAGGCTAGCATTTGCATGAAACCATCTCAATTAATTTACGACTAATGTTAATATAAAAGACTGGAAATAATTGGTCTCTTACCTTGGGATCCTCCTTGCCCATTCTCATGAAAGAGCTCTGTTAATCGATCGTAGAGAATTCTATTATCAACTTGTAGGGGTGCTAAAAGAACATATTTATGATAACTTTCTCATCAGTTAATTTATAGACATGCAATGTAATTACAAAGAAATTATTGATCATCATGGTTATTTAGTTATTTTATAGGTCATAGACTCAAATTCTGTTCAATATGCTGTCTTGCTCTAAAAAAAGCAAACAAAAAACCCTTTTGTATATCAGTGATAATTGGAACAATGATTTTAAAATGCATGTTGCAGGGCACTTGTAATGTGATACTTCTCCACTAAAAAGGATCTCATATTCAATGGATTATGACATCTATGACACAAGAATCATTTCAGAATAAGCCATTATAGTTTCTCAAATCATAGAATATATAAGCATCTGATCAAAATGAATGACTGTTTTGCACTAGCTACTCTCTATATATCATATTTTTTACTACAGAAACAACAAATTTAGGTGTTCTTAGATTCTTTTATATATGCCACTGCAGTATAATAGCGAATGTAAGAACTACTGTACTCTTCTACAAGGGTAAAGCAACAAGGTCATGTCACTACCAAAAAAATAATAATAATAATCATAAGAACATGGTTCTAGAAGAGGGTTTAAAGGGTCATTATGTAGATGTCCTACCATTGGATAGAGCCGAATATAAATTATGCCAAGTTGGATGACCACTCCAGTCATACAATTAGAACACAGATACAAACACACATACCTCAAACATGTCTCATCCCATACATACATCAGACATGTTCCTCCCATGGAGAGGCTGATACAATGTCTGGAGCCCCATGGTGAAATATGATCTTCTGGGTTGCAAATGACTCTAAGTAATATTTGTCACTGTCACTATCTCAATAACCTCTGTAAACCCTAGAGTGCTTTGTAAACTACCAAATATGCATGGTGGTAGGCCCACAAGGAGCAATTTTAAATTGTTATCTTACAACCACACCTAGAATCGACATTAGAGAAGAGGAAACCATCATATCACTGCACCTCTGTGGTTCAGAACTTAGATGGTGGTTCCATGTCTTCAATGAAAGAATTCAATAGTCTCTGGGTATGGAAATCTCACATGTTGGATGAATTTTATTGAAGAATGCTCACTTTAAACTTGAAGAGCTGAGATGGCATTTGTAAAGTAATAATGCTCCTCGTATGCATAACACAGGCCTTAGAATGGCAGCAAACTGCTTAGAGCAGCATCAAATGAAAGCCAAGTCCTGCTTCTCTATCTGACCAGCTTCCTGTCCTTGATCAAAAATTATCTTCGCTGCCTGTCATGTTGTTAGTGGTTAAAACTTACCATTTAAATTGTAAGCTGCAAAATCTAAATGGAACTGCATGTGTGATCTTTGTCACCTCATTTTCATGAATGGAAAAGAATATTCTGACACAAAAATTACATACTTAATTCTAGCTCACCCTCTCCGCTGACCTCCATCCCATACTGCCTTGGGTGTATTTCCTCATCCGTCAGTGGGTCAAAGTAATTTCTGCTGTATTCATTTCCTGTGGAAAGTACATGAAGTAAGGGTCAGTGATTATTAGAAGCACATGAACCAAAATGTTAATTCTGAAATCGACACCAGCACAGAAGGGCCATTTTAGCTACTTTATAAGCTTAATTTTTTACAAGTCTTCCCGGCTTCCCTTTTTTTGTAATTATCATCTTGCAAAAGGTCAGAAAAGGTAATTCAAGAAACAAGTTCATGCTATCTGTCTGTTGCTAAAAAAATTAATGGGGAAATTTTCAAATGTAGACTTTAGAAGAATAATTTGAAATTTTAATCAAATTGTTTCTAGGATATACTCAAGAAATGGACACCATTGGATTATAATGATGTTTAGAGTTCACTGATGACTGTATTTACCCACTTGTATATAATTCACGAAGTATATCATGTCACTGTGTCCAGAATTCCAGTCAACTTAATAACATCGTAGTTATGAGACGCTATAGCAAAATTTCCACAATTGCTAGCTGAGTAAAAAGAAAGGAGAAAGAGATAGGGAGGAGGGAGGGATGAAGGAATAAAAGAAAGAAGAAAGGGAGGGAGGGAGGAAGGGAAGGAGGGAGGGAGGGAAGGAAGCAAGGAAAGTATAAGGGGCCTGTTCACAGGTCTCTTTTGTTATGTCAACTTAAGTAACATGAAGGAAAGGTACAAATGATTTAGCCAGAAATTTTATCCAAGACATCAACAATCTCAACGACACAAACCCAAAATTCTCACTTCACATTTCCCACTTTCTTTTGTCCGTATGTCGATAACAAAACTGTAGCATCAAATATGACTTTGTAATAGAGAAAAAAGATCTGTTACCAATTTTCCAAATCTAGTTTCATACTTCCTGCAGACTGAAATATATAGCAGTCTGTTGCTAGTAATTTGCATTCGGTAAAATGTCGCCTACTCTGACGATACCTCAAGTTGCCTCAAACACTGCAAAAGAAATAAAGCTTCGTCAACTGAAAACAACAATAATTTTGAAAGTATTGCCCACAGGGAAGGCTTAATATTGTACATACCAAGTATACTGTGATATCCCGTAATATATTTGTTTTAAGATCAAAAATAATCCCAACAGCAGCTCCAAGACTAAATGGAATTTTGATACGAACCTAGGCTTAAAATTTATATTTCTGGACCGGCACATTTTTGCTGTCAGTCTCTGTTCTATCAATGTGGTAAGAACTGAAAATCTGCTTTCCCTTGAGATCTCAATAAAGAAAAAATAAATGTTTCATTTTTGTTACTTTATCTGTCAACAACTACTAGGCCGATATGAATCTTGGCAGTGTGTAATCAAAGTCTTATGTACTGCAATAACACAGTAATTCTACCCCATTCACAGTAATTGTTGTTTTTTCCCCCTTTAACACAAAGCACTGTGATACTCTAAGTATACCCTTTCATATGCTGGCAAAATAATTCACCTTTACTAAAGCAAAAATAGTGGTGTATTCCTTACTACATTGCCATGGCAGCATCAGTCGACTATTGGTGCCCATATCCTGGAAACTCCTCCGATCCAATACAAAACTCCAATCCTCTGTCTACTGAAATGACTTATTAATAAACAATGGCAAGTGAATCAAGTCCTTGGAGAATAAACAAAGTTAAGTCATTTTTAACCACAGGTCTGGAGAAGCTGATCTGGCTTGTAGGTTCTCAGACCATTTTCATCCCTGTTGTCAGTTGAGAAATGAGGGTCTTGCCCAGCTGAGTGAGAGGAGGCCTGCACACCGGGAGCCTTCCAGACGCTACCTCCCCTCAGGGCTTGAGGCTTCCCCACTCAGCTGGAAGATGGGCCCCTTCAAGGTCTCCATACGGTTTCAAAATCTATGCAAAGTGTGCCTTCTACATTCAGTGTGGGTTGAGACACACATGTAAGTTATAAACGCCACTCCTGGAGTGATTTATTTTCTACTTTGCATTCTGGGATATGGCAAATAGCATTTTACAAGTAAAGAATTATAAGGGATCTTGAGCAAAGAGGCAATCCACTGATTCTCTTTAAAAATCCTCAAATTCTATAACATTATGTATTTAGAGGATTCATATATTTTTACAATGTATTTGTATTTTATACTACATTTTACAGTTCCTTGTGTATCGTTTTACATATGCATTATTATACTTGCTGTCGTCTGTCTCTGACTCTAAAATACAAGCTCCATGAGGGTAAAAACATAATCTCTGTGCCTAGAATTGTGCCTGGCACACAGAGGTACTCATACTATTATCTGGATTCATTCGTTAGATAAACCTTTTTTGGAAACTTTTTGTAATACCCAAATCCTTCCATGGTCTAGATGTTGTTTCTTGATTAAAATGAGCCAAAACTTATCACCTTTTTATCACACTTTATTCCTCTTGTCCTTTCTGTTCCCCATCCCCTCTCTCTTTTCCTTCAAGACCCCCTTCCCTTTGTTGTTTCATTGAGTCCTTCTAGGAACCAAACACTATGTCTGGATTTTAAGACCAAACAGAAAACAGTGGCTCTGCCTTCAGAGCACAGTGCACTGACAGGACAGGGAAGCTAATGTTCAATCCAGTGTGATTTAATATCGTGTAAGGGACAGAGGTCTGTTTGAGTGTGTGGTAGGAGCATCTAGCCTATACTGGGGATTTCCTGGAGAAATATATCAACTGAAGTAAGTTTAAAATGTGATTAGGAATTAGCCATATCAGAAATAAAGGGGCAAGGAATTTTTAATGGAAGGAGAGGCATAGGCAAAGGAAAAAAGACACAAAAGCATAAAGACATGGGAAGCATGTTTTGTTAGTGGATGCTCCCCAATTATTCTATGCCTCCCAAAGTTACAATATAATAAAGTAAATAATGGAATCCAAACTTCCTCAGTGGTCCCAGAGTTGAGTTTTTAACTGATGTTTTTGCTCAAATTATTATTAAGTCGTACAGGGTCACTTTATGCGGATATGATGTTTCAGATCCATTCAATTATTTAAGGTGTATTTACTGAGTGCTTATTATGTGAATATATCAGCAAAACAAACATTCAAAAATCCCTCCCCTCACAGAGCTTACATTCTGTGAGTGGAAGAATAAAAGCAAACAAATATGTATATTTTACAGTTTATGAGATGGTACTACATGACGTGGGGGAAAAAAGGAGCCAGATAAAGATGATTTGGCATCCCAGGGAGGGGTGGGGCTGCATCTCTTGCATATACCTTTGTTTCAAACTAGGAATGACATGCAGGATTAAATCACGATGTTCTCAGCACTACTGAGATAGTGAAGTGGTAATGTAATATTTATAATTTATTATTTATAACATTACTATTTTGCCAATTTCTTGCTGTAACATAAATCAGCTTATGAATCAAATAAGAACCTACTATTATTAAATATTAAAATAATTCTTCCCTTCTATTGTTGTATCTTGCCTTGATGGGCCAATAACCTGAATATAGTAGGCAGAGTTTAAGATGGGAAAGCACGTGGAACCTATGAGCAGTTTGGAAACTACAGACTTCATCTTAACAATAGTTCCTTTGCTTGTGTTTCGTTGGATAGGTCAAGATTTAATAAAGTGAGATGGTTTTAGGAGAGGGTATATATTACCAGAAGGTAGGTTACTAATAGGATAAATTCCTAAAAGTGCCCTAATCATTCAGAATATGCTTTTGGATATATCTAAAATCATCTCACAGGAAAATTAACAGACCCACTGAGAAATTCAAAGTAGGGCATTTAGCAACATACATACAACAGGTTTTAATATGGCCGACAATTAACTGCCTGTTACATTCAGATGAATAATCTGACAATTGCATATATACATATATCTATGGTTCTACATTGAAGCAATTGGGCATGATACATAAATTAATAAATCAGTAAATTGGTCTTTATACTCTCAATACTCTACTTTTGTTTCTAACTTCCTAGAATTAGCTGTTCAATGTTTAGAATCAGCCTCAGTTAGTGCATTTCTTGGGCTATTTTTACTGACTGGGGGAGGAAGGCACATGTACTTGCCTCTGCCCTTCCACAGATATCAGGTTTTCCTACCCTTTAACTCAGAGCAGCATGGAATGTAATCAGGGCTTTTACTTAAATTACACCGTACGTGAACTTTGGTCAGGAAATCCTCCAGTGTGCACCCATGCAGTTCCTTGGGGGCTATAATAGTGAGAATGAAATTGCCCACCAGAGGAAGGTTAGTGTGAATCATGGGAAGCATCTTTACTCAACGAGGCAACCACTTCCTTTCAAATCAGCCCCATTAGCTCCAGAGAGAGAAGCTCTGAATGCCTCTATCCATTTTTGGATTGGTTTATTGGTTCCATTCTTGTCCTCTTCCTGTGACTCCACCTGCTTCAACTCAGCTTTTTATCACCAATCATCATGTTTTTTATAATATTCTGTAAGTTAAATAAACACAAGGCCTGCATGTAAACTAAATAACTAAACAAGTTACATTCTACGATTACAGCCGTGCACGAAAATTTTACAAACTAGGATATTCTCCTGAACATTATTCCTTTTAAAGGCATGAAGCCTAGAGATCTATAATTAAATTTGATTCCCATGAACTTTGTAAATAAATTTGGGAAAACTTTCTGCTTTCCCCACTTTGAAAATCTAATACCAAGGTCTCAGGTTTAAATGTTCAGGCACTTTATATATGTGTATGAAACAGAAATGTGGAAATCAAGAGGTTGTAATAAACAGCAAGTTAGTGGGAATTATGTCAAACTCAAACATGCTCTATCTTACTAAATCCACTCAAATACTATTTTTATAAGATTGATTTACAAACATTTTTTAAATTAATGGCAACAAAAGATACAAGGCTACTTTTTAATATGACAATTACCTTAAACCAAAATTTATTATACTAAGTATCAAAACAAAACTACAACAAAACCCAAACAAACCAAAAAAAAAAAAAAAACCTAATGATGGAAACTCTAACTATGACTTAGATGTCCACTATCAATATTATTACCCAATATTCTCTTAGAAATCTTAGTCAAAGCAATTAGAACAGAAATAAGGGGGAACATGAGCTAAAAGTATTGAAAATAATTATATTTTGTGTAAATATTATTTGAAGGCAATGTTTCCATACCATGAATGCATGAGAGATTTGACTGAAAAGCCTTTAGAACAAAGACAATAATTTGCAAAGTATTTGAATAATACCCTGAAAACAACCAGATAATCTTTAAGAATCATTAATTTTTGTAAATACCTACAATAGCCACTTAGGAGATATAGTGATTAAATAGAAAACCAACACCCATCATAAAGCTCCAGATAACTCTCAAAATTAATTTATTTCTATTAGATTTTCATAGGAATCCCTAGGTAGTCATCAAGAGTATTCACCTTACCCAGAAACTCAAACGGAAAGGCATGAGGTTTTAACCACAGAGTTAAAAACAGCAAATGGATACCAGTTCCGTTTTCTTCTTTATAGAAAGGCTAACCTGTGAAAATGGCTCCACTGCTCACACTATATTCAAAAACTGGTGCTCTGTTGGACAAATTAGCTTTCTCCACTGCTTATTCTTACTTCTTTTCCAAATCTTGTGGGTATTTGAGATATCAGTGATTTGAAAACCTAAATAGGGTAATAGTCGAAGTTTGCTAACAAGTACTAATTAATTGAGCCATATTCTTTCTTCCCCTAAGGCCCTCCCTCATGGTAAATTACCAGTCATTTTAACTTTCAAACCACTGGAGTGCTGTGGAGTGCATAATTGCTGCAGGGCTCATCTGACGCACCCCAAGGCATTAATGCATCATGTGTTCCTCCGGACCTCAAATCCTTGGAGTTAAAGCGGGTCCCTAAGCACCTAACTTCTAAACAGGAAGATCTTTCCATTACTTAAGTAATAATGATAATTCAAAGGTTAAGTATAAATATATTGTTTTTTATGCATATTTAAAAGTCCTACAAAAGCAATACCAAAGTAGGTGTGTTTTTTTCTTTCTAGTTGAAGCCAGGCACCATTGTCCTACTTGTCCACAAATTTATGTATACAGTTTAGAATACTGCCTTTCAATTAGGAAGGACCTGATATTAGACATCAGTCACCCCCTAATATTTCTGATTGTGCCCTCATTCATTTAATAACTATGTCTTCCCCCCTGCATCTATGATTACTTATACTCACGTATTGTACTTAAGGGTTCATTCAGGTAGTAATATTTTCAGCACACTGTAGCACACTTCAGTATGAAAGCAATCAATATATTGGATTATTAGATTTAGTTTAAACAATATTGATTAATAATACTTTCTCTTTAAAAATCTGGTAACTTATAGACAACTAAACTCTATCTCATAAAGCAAAGGGTTCAGGTCTTCCCATGGGTCTTTTTTTATAAGGTTTTTGGTCAATCAATCTGATGAGGAAAATCTTATTTTCTATTAAATCTCTTTAATAGAAAACAAAAAATATTTGAAAGAAACTCTAAATGGAATTTTTTGGAGATTAAGGACTAACGAACGTATGCTAAAAACATGTATAAGGTCATGAAAAGCTTATGTAAGATCATAAGAAACTTTTCTAGTAAAATTGTTCTTAAAATGGAAATGCAACTATTGAACTCCAGTCAACGTGGTGGCCTTGTAAACTTTGAAATTATGCAGAATTTCATTGATATAGTGCAACTTATTCTGGAAGCAAAAAAAAAAAATCTTTTAGAAAATTTCACCCACCTAGAAGGGTGGGATAGGCAGGGTGGGAGGGAGACGCAAGAGGGAGGGGATATGGGGATATAAGTATATGTATAGCTGATTCACTTTGTTATACAGCAGAAACTAACACAACAATGTAAAGCAATTACACTCCAATAAAGATGTGGAAAAAAATGAAAATTTCACCAAATATTTAGGAGGTATAGGTAAACAATTTAGTAACCTGTCCAACTGCTAAGAGACTGATTGCATCACTAATGTATCAGAAAACAAGTCTTTCTCTCAGTTCTTTTACTGTGTAGCTGTTTATATTAGGAGACTCACTGGACTTCTGTAATATCAGCTATATGATCTCTACTTCTAGCATTTCTATGATTCTAAGATTCTTAACCACACTTTTTACCACTATACAGATTCCTGTGCTCACATTTTTATTTTGAAGGTACATAAATTTTACTGGCACATAAACAAATCCAGTGGTTTCAATGTATGAATCTATCATCAATGATCTGGAATCATAAAGTAGTATCTCTGAATATTAAAATAATTCTTATAAAAATTCTTTCCCCAACCAACGACTTATGACAGATTTTATAAAATATTATTTTACAAAGAGTCATACATTGGGGGTTTCACAAAAATTTGAAGAGAAGATAGAAAAATGACTGCGCTCGGGACTTCCCTGGTGGTCCAGTGGGTAAGACTCCGTGCTCCCAATGCAGGGGGCCCGGGTTCAATCCCTGGTTGGGGAACTGGATCTCGCATGCATGCCTCAACTAAGAAGCCCACATGCTGCAAGGAAGATCCCACGTGCCGCAACTAACACCCAGGGCAGCCAAAATAAATAAATAAATAAATATTTAAAAAAAAAAGAAAAAGAAAAATGACTGCGCTCAACAGCTGGTAAACTGTTACCCATGGTTTCAATTTTAGCATTAACAGAAACAGGAAAAGACAACATCAATAGACATTCTGCTGATTTCCTGGGCAAATCTGTGTGATTACCTGGAGGTGGGCAGTTCCTTCTGAGAAGAAAACTAATTAAACTTTTCTTATGCTGTTGAAATTCCCAAAACTCAAATATTTGATTAAAATGCTCCTTTCCCAATGGGACAAATATTATTCTAGAACTCTGGTACTCCATTTGGGGAAAAAAAAAGGAGGGGGTGGGGTAGGACAGTAAACTTAAATTGATTTGTATAAACTGACCAAATATTTCACCCATCTTGTATCTACATAAAATATTTCTGTAGGAAGGACGCTTTCCTGAGTGTATATTTTTAGGCTTCCAAGTCAATGAAAGAGGTTCAAATCACTTGGGAGCCAAACGGTATCTTAAAACACAAATCCAGGTCAGTTCATAAACCTAAAGCAAATGATTTTCCTATATATTTCTTTTTCTTAATAATATTTGAAATGTCCCAAATCAAAAAATATTTTTAAATGTACTATATATTTCATATAACACCCTTTTTCCATCTTAAGGGGCAAATGAGAACAATATAAACAGTTTTATACAATATCACTACTGAAATAATCTAGGCTATGTGCACTAGGGGGAAAAACAATTCTCTGACAATTTGAATTATGCACTTAACATGTACCCTTACATGTCATTTTTATTATAAATGTTTGTGCCTGTGTATTTCTAATGGCCACACCAATCTGAAGACAGATTTAGGGTCACGATTACAACCCTAATTTAGGATTTCTCTAGCTCAGGCACAACTATTATGATCTGCTACCCTTAATTCAAACCACCCCTCATTTCTTTGGAGAGAATCTAAGTCCTTTGATCACAGATGCTGAAACTCATTCCTCTCAGCTTCTTTTGGAACATCTGCCATTTTCTTTCTCTAAGGCTGAGGCTTCCGCTTTGCTGCCTGCTGTCAAGGTTTCTACACTGATGGTCTTCAGACCACATCCATCATGAAATCAGTGGCGGCACCTCCACCCCACAGAGCAGCAGGGAAAGCACTTCCTGTGAATCCCACGGCTGCTGCTGGGGCCACCTCAGGTGACCACTGTCACTTCCAATACTGATTCCTGCTGGTACCCATTATAGGTTATCCCAAGTTCTATCCAAAATCTTCTCAGGTTCTGATCAAACCTTGAACTCACGCCTCTGTCCATCCCACGTTCCATTGGCCATGCCAACTGGAGGGATGCACGTCATCTCTACCCACATGGCTTCCCTCCATGTCACACAGGTTAGCAGGTAGAGCTCCTAGGTCCCCAGCGACTGACAGAGATCCCAGTTTTCATTCCAAACCCCTCTCCCCAAGACCCAGGAATAAAGGCCTGAGGATTACACCATGGGACAATATGATTGGCAAACACTAGACTGTACTCAAAACTAGTTTTCTTCTCTGGCCCTGAGTCTTCGAATGAGATCAAGATCATGTGTCTGTCTCTTTCCTTAGAATTAGTCCTTTGCCAGGAACATTCTTAGTCTTTTTTCAAAATGGAAATGCAACAAATGAACCAGTCAGACTGCAGGTAAAGAGAGCTTAGCAAAGTTTAAATTGAATATGGAATTTCACTGCATCAGTGTAACTTATTCTGATGGCCAGGAAGTATTTTTGTAAATGTCACCCAATATTTAAAGGGAACTAGGTTCTAAAAAAAAAAAAAATTTCTGTGCAGCTGCTAAAATACTGACCACATCACTGAAGCATCAGAAAACCTAAATTTCTATAGGCTTTTTTCACTAAAAAGTTATGTTCATTTTAGGCCACTTTAAACCACAAATCCTCAGACATGCTCAGTCCTAGGCTGAACACAGTTTAATCAACTAAATTGAGATCACAGTTATGTTCATATGGTACACGTGTACACACACACACACACACACACACACACATATTTTTTCCTGATTTACCCATACTTCTAGAGTCATTCAATCTGAGAAATGTTATTTATGAAATTGACGTAAAAATCTTGAATGAGAAAACATTGCTTTTTTGAGAGTGCCTGTTTAATCTGGATTAATCAACTAAAATCTCAAGAGTTGCCCTCAGTGTGACTTTGCTGGTGTAACATGCTTCATGACACAGAGAACAACCATGTCTGTTGTGTTCACTTTTGCATCTCCTGTATCTAACACAGTGCTTGGGAAATAGATGTTTGAGCAATATGTTTTCAGTAAATGAGGAAGAGGAAATGGAGACATACATAAAGTATTTTGGGATTATATATATATATATATATAACTCCTAAGCAAAATATTGTATAAATTTTATATCCAACTAATCACACATATACCACTTCCATTTTTTAATTGTACTGATGTTATGAACAATAGGATATGATCAGGAAATAGTCCAAGACTGAGGAACTGTATGGAACATTTATCAGATGTGTGTCTGGTTGATTTGTTTTGCTGTCGTGCATCCATTTCCCCTCCCTAATAGCATCACAATTTCCTAGTTCCCAGTGTGTATAGTCTTGATGGTTCAGTAACTCCAGATTCCTGTCTCCAATGACAGAAGCCAGGAAGAGCTGACAGAACCTACTTCCCCTACCTGTGACAAAGCCAAGGAGCTGGCAAGTGGCCTAAGCGTGGTCAATCAAACGCTCTCCCCTAGGATTTTGGGTGAGGGAAGCAAGGATGGAAAGAACACTTGAAATAACCTCTGAAAATTAGAGATTAAAAGGAAAAAACTTCCCAAGTGCAATTAAATCACTCACCATCATTTGAACTGTTTTACTATGCACTTCCATAATCATTTATTTCTTATCTAAAGCCTTTCCATGGCTCCTTCTCACATCTGTCCCATGTTTCATTTTACTGTCATTTAGAATTCAGTCATTCACTACTTTCAGTGCCACTATGTTATATATTCAGATTATTAAATACACCCTTTCGACCTACCCAGCCCTCAAGCCCTTGTTATGTTTAGAACCTAAGTCAATTCCTCTGTCTTTTGAAATTCTAATTAGTTGTCGGTTCTCTGTTGCTCTCCCTTTTCAAGTGCTATAATTCTGAATTTCCCTTCCTCATCAGGCTAATCATCATCAGACCAGGCCATGGCTGGCAGTGAGCGAAGTGGATGAGCTGGGATCAGAGAAGCAGTCTGAGTTCCGGGCAAGATGGAGCAGAGGACGTGTGGCCAAAAATCATCACAGGTAAGTTATTCCTCCTGAAATTTACAAAACAGGGGATTGAATGCTTTTGCTAAGCGTCTACCTACAAATTAAAGGCAATAGGAATGGAAAGAAGGTCTTGAGCAGAGCCTAGGTGACTTTCTTTAGAAGGGAAGAGCAGAGGCAGAGCGTGTGGAAGAGACCTGGCGGGGAAGCAGGAAGGACTGAGACTTTCATTGTGTTTTTTCTCATTCACACCTTGTAAAAATGACTGATACCAACGTACAGTGTCAGCTCTGTAGCACACTGCCATTTCTCTGGCGAACCTTTAGACAAATAAGCTTCTAAGAATGCTTTAACACTGGAGTGTTCGGGAGGGATTTGAGGGTACCCTCCAAGTGATCTTAAAATCAGACCCCTCAGTAGTTCCTTATTTTGCTTGTTCCTAAAGATCAGTGTGTATTCACTTCAATCACATTTTTCCTCTACTAAGGGGCTCAATCCATCACAAATTTGAAGTCTTTTTATTCCAAAGTTTGTTGTTAGAAAATCCCTCTCCTAGACATTTCCTTCATAATTTAAATCGCTATCTATCCAACAATTTTACATTTCTATGAAATAATTTGGGTAAGTAAAGTAGCATTGGTATTCTGCCATTACTTACCATTACTTTTTTTTTTAAAGCATCTACAAGGTAGGAGTGTATTGGATACTTACTTATAGGATGAAAAAGGTGGAAATGTGTTTGATATTTACTTATAGGATGAGAATTTGTGCTCATTGTAATAATATTGTGGGGAAAAATGTAGTTACTCTATGTTACTTAAGTCATCACATTGGCAGATGATATAAATGTTCTTTTTTATTGTATTAGCAAGAAACATTGTGTTCTACAATACCTAACAGTTTCTAAATTCAGGGATTTCAAATATTATTCCTTGTTCACAGACCATAAAATTGCACATCTCATTTGCAGTTGAATTTTTTTTTGAGGCTCTCCCAAAGGCAGGTGAGCAGGGTGAGTTTAGGT